>NW_022145617.1:607193-1137644 GCF_002938485.1 Sitophilus oryzae | reverse complement strand
TCGTCTCACATGTTCGGGAAATTTACGTTGACCTAATCGATAGGAGTAATTTACTACGTCAAAAGTTACATAAATTACGTAACAGCTGATAACGTCATAGTTATTAGACTTGTAGTTTTTTACATGTTCCTCGACGTTGATATTTAAAGTTTGTTTAACATTAGTGGCAGTTTATTTAAACAATTTGTTAATAAATTAATAAATTAATTTTGTGCATAAAAAACAGTAGTGTGTATTAGTAGAATAAATGGCCTAAAGACTTATTTATTTTCTTTTTGTTACTAGAAACGTATGATCGAAAAAAAACGGCGTCAAGTTGACTAGGAAATGACGATCGATGACATTTCCCATATAAATTTACATATAAAATGACAGCGATCTCATATCATTTCAGAGCCATCGCTGATGCTGTTTTTTTCATCATATTGTATAACGAGACTAGCAAATTGCGAATAATTCTGTATAGATAGGTATAGAAATGTTTTAAAAATGTGTGCTTCTAAAAAAGATTTGCATCACAAATGTCGAACTCGCTGTATATACAGGGTGTCCCAATATTCCGTGGACATACATAGAACTTCTACGTAAGTTTGGAATCAAAATAAGTTCATTTGACATAATTTACCTCCTTAGACCTCTATACAAAAGTGCTTCATTTGTCCGTTAGAGGGCATTAAATTTTAAAAGAATAAACAATTTTTTTTAAATGTTTTAAAAACCATTTTTCCCATTTCAGTGAGATTTGGGGTGCCTATGTTTTGCTAATTGTTTTGACATTTGACATTTTTTACGTCAAAAATGACGGAAATGTATATTTTTTTACTCTGTAGTTTTATACAGGTACGGTCGAAAAGTTATTACACTTCAAAACAGTTTGGTTTGGTACCCTACAAGTAGGAGTCATATTGACATCGAAATCAAATTTCTCATACCAAAAAACATCCAGACTCAAATTTTTATCAAAATATACCTTATACTTCAGAAATTATTTTGAAAGAATCCGAAATAAAAATAAAACTTCTGCATCCTGTGTCTCCTAAACGAAGCATTTTAGAACATAAATTTATACGAACTTTTTTGCTTATTTTTATCTACAGAATATACTGCCAACGTTTCCTGAATGCAATTCGGACCACCCTGGATATTGGAAAACCTGGTAGTCATAGTTCAACAACCTTTCCAGATATTTTTAGCAAACTATTTTATTCCACTGAAATCTGAAGTAAATTAGATAGAAAAAAAACTATTAAACCCATCTAGTATTAATATAATTTAATTAATTAATAACAAAAACACTTACAATACTATGATGTAATATTTTTTGTAGAAATAATATCAATATACATAATCTAGACACGTTTAAAGACAGCAATATTTCTAAAGTACAAATAGCCCAATCAGTTTAGAATTTTTTCAATAAAAAAATGGGGAGTCGGCACTATTTCTATTTGACAGGTAGAATGGATAGGCATATAGAAAGTGTCCAGAACTCCAATGTAAGGACATCGAGTTGGTGAATCATCAACTCGAGTGAGGAGGGCCTTGGTCAGGTCCTCACAATAGGAATTGACCTCAAATCCAAGGAGGCAATAGAGTATATATCCTCGGGACAACACCGGTATCAGGTCTAAGGAGAGACCAAGTTAAAGAGGAAGCGAAAATGGAAATAGATTGTCCAGCCTGCCAGCCTCCACCTCATCGGTACCTCAGCCGGAGACAAGCTCCTCGATTGTGAAGGACATGGAGGGCTAAACCCCAACCGTGAAAGGGTGTATACCCTCGTAGAAGGTAGATGTCCAATCCTCGGAGGATAAACAGCTGTTTTCAGAGGATGGAAAATACTTTGTCTCCCCTACAACAGGAAAATCCCCTGTTATGAGTTATAGACTGTATGATGAAAATAAGTCAAGACAGGGGGACACAATAGATCTTTAAGGACACGGTGATTAACCCTCTTCAACTCATTCTACATTCTAGGGTTCTGCGTATCTCAAAAGGAAAAACGGAAACATTATAGGACCACTATGTTGTCCGTCCGTCTGTCTGTCAAGATCCATTAACGTGTGGAGATATCAAGTTTAAATTAAAACTATATACTTAGGTCTACAGTCCCTTAGAGTTTCAAAAAAATCAAACTTCTAAGTTAACATAAAAAAAGGTATGACCGTTTTTGCCGCAAAAACGTATATTTCGACACATGTATAGGGTATTTTCCGTTGACCTAGGACTATATGAAATTGGGGTGCAAGGGGTAATGAAGCGATACATATAGCCTAGCTTACCCAAAAGTCAACCTCACCTTCACGCGGTGCACCCTGTTTACACAAACGAGGCTCTGACGTCCGAGTATAGGCGGTATAACGTTATACAACCCTCAGAACTCCCATCTTTCTGGGGAAGAGGAGTAGTAAACTACTCCTAGTCGGCCGAGAACGTAGCACAAAGGAACTATCGTCGCGGTTCTCACTGTGCCAAAGTCATCCCGTGCTACAGTTGCAGCCAAAACTGTGCGGCAGCGTAACCGTGACAGTTAAACCTTTTCACGCAGCTAACACATATCAATGATGGAACATTCGAGTGGGACAAAATCATCATCCGGAGGTAAAATACCCCCTCAATCGGATCTCCGGGAAGGGGTGCCTACTCGAGCGTATCATCGGAGAAACAAAAAACATCAATGTTTTACGTTTGCGGCGTGGAACGTCCGCACTCTACTGGACAAGATAAATTCGAATCAACCAGAGAGAAGAACAGCACTGGTTCAGCAATTTTCTTACAGTGTGTAAAAGCTTCCATAACAACAACATGTCAAGAGTGTCACATCATGGATCATGGATCACTGAGCGATCCCTTCCTAACAAATACAGGAGTTAGGCAGGGATATACATATTCATAGCAGCGCTCTCCATTATAGTGGACTGCAGGAGAGGGGATTGGACATTAGATACAGATACCACGGCGGTCTGTTCAACATAAAAAGACTCAGGGCAAAAACACGTACAAAATTCATCACAGAACTTGTTGGACACATATACATGAGCATACAATGCTTTGGGCCTTAAGCTAAACATCGACAGAACCAAAATCATGTGCACCCCCCGGAAGATCACAACAATGCTATACAAATCGGAGAAAAGCTATTGGAATATGTAGCGGAATTCAATTACCTCAGCAGTTTGATTTCAGAAAAGGCCAATATCGACGAAATTCAGCACAGGATTAGAAGCGCCTCAAGAGCATTCAGGAAATTAAAAGACAAAGTTTTCTACAATCATGACTTGGGTACAAAAACGAAACTTGCAGCGTACCGAGCAATTTTAATCCCCACCGTGTTGCGAAACCTGGGTGCCGTACCGCCGACACATAATGGCATTAAACAAGTTGCAACAAAGATACCTTAGACAACTCTTAAGAATCCGATGGTTTCATCATGTTTCAAACGTATCGGTCCTTGAAAAAGCTAACTGCGGGAGTATTAAAGTCATGGTTACAAAATCCCGCTTAAGATGGACTGGTCACGTGTGCAGAATGCAAGAAAACCGCATATTCTACTAAAATATCTGCTTTACAGTGAGCTTGTAGACGGCAAGAGGAGGCCGGGTGGGCAACTCAAAAAATACAAAAACATTTTTCACGAAAACTTAAAGGGGTTTAACATGCAGAATGAGTGGGAAGAAGCTGCTCACAATAGAACTCAACGGAGAAGAATTGTAAACTCAGTTAAGAGCGACAACCAAAAAGTAAAGAGGCAACAAAGCAATGAGATTTTTGAATGACCGGAGTGCGGTAGGCAGATAACATCACGTATCGGGCTTTTCAGTCACAGAAAAGCTCATGAAAGAAAACGCCCTGCGTGACCATCTTCTGATGCGTGTCAAATACTCGTCAGCGAGTAATGGCAGTAGTATGTATATGAAATTCGGTAAGTAATACCATCTAATACTACAAGTATAGGGAAAAATCTGAAAACGATACATTTGTAATTAAATCATAAAAAATATAGACTTGTCCGGTTTTTTTATTCTTTTCGTCAAATTTTAGCTGACTATCGGTCTAAAACGCAAAAATAGATTTATCTATCACGTGTTTGGCTGCTAGCCAGATGGCTGAGAAAATCACACATTCCTGCCGTGATTACGATTACCGAAACCTAGATACTCTTATTGTTAGCGATTATCAGTATCGCTCTTGTTTTCTGCTATCTTATCTGTCTCTACGATCCCCTTAAAGGTCAGTTCTAATTGGCTGATAACTCGTTGCGTCAGGGAATTAGAAATGCGTAAAAATTAATGACATGGGAAATTTTTGTTTTTTGGTTGCAGCGTCTTATGAGATTGCGAATTTTAGATCCTGCTAGATAAGGATGAATTTCTAGTGGCAAAAGTTAAAAGTTTGTTAAGTTTTTCTACTAATTACGAAATTACAACCACTAATTTTGGCGTTCTGAATGCTTACATTGAAATTAGAGGAACAAACTTCTACGCTAACTGAAACCACTAATTTCTAGGTTCTGTACGAAAACTTTTTCCACACACAATAATTATTTAAAACACAACTTATATTTCAATACCCAATAGGTTAAAATAAAGTATTCTTTTAGAAATAAATAGTTATTTATTATGTACTCTATATCTCTATATTACAAATCGACTTTGGCATTTGTGCGTCTCAAAGTAGCTCACCCCTATAACTTTTTTATTTTTGCGATAGAAAAAGCGATATTTGGTATGTTAGTATATGACATAAATTAGGATTGATTGACGTATTCAATTGTTTTTGGTCACTTCCTGTTTCACCGGAAATGACTACACCTTTTGATTTTTAAATGGCACTCTCGGTATATTTTACTTTATTCGATAGAAAATCTCACTCTGAGTAGAATGATGAATGATGTCACATGTCAACTTTTGAAATTTTCGTTTTAAAAAAATCTATTTCAAATGTCAATCTAGAGTGCCATGGCTGTGTTAAAAACACTAATTTTTAATCGTGGAGCCTGGGAAAAAATAGATTTAATCGTCTAGTGTTTTTTGTGTCTTGTCCTGGCCAGTTAAAAGATGCTCAAATCGTATTTTTAATCATATCTCAATTTTTTCAAATGGGACGAAGGTGGCCCATTAGCATATTTGGGAAAAAACATTTTTTTACGAATAATTTGGTACCACACACTTGGTATTTCGAGTCAAATTGTCCTTATGAATCGCATGTTGCATGTCATTCTATTCAGAGTGTCATTTTCTATCGAATAAAGCAACAAAACACCGAGGGTACCAATTAAATACCAAAAGTTGCAGTCATTTCGAAACAGGCAATGACAGAAAACAACTGAATGCGTCAATCAATCCTAATTTATGTCATAATATGACATAAATTTGTCGAGGTTTGGTATATTAATATATTATATTAATATACCAAATCTCGTTTTTTTAACTGAAAAAATAAAAAAGTTATAGGGGTGAGCCAATTTTGAGACGCACCCGGTATAAGATTTTTTTTATAAATACATTGAAAATGTATAAACAGCAATGTTACGAAATAATAATGGTATTCCCATTTAAAAATACAAACTAAAAAGAAATGGTAATTTACTAAAGACAAAAGGAATATTTTTTACAATTATAATACATAAACAAAAACTAAAAGCACTAGTAAGAAAAATAAATATACCTAACGAAAGGAATCCATGTAATGAATTTGTGAAAATACTGACCATATACAGGACATACCGGGTGGAAATATAGGAATTCCCATGCAAATTTTGGACTGTCCAAATATTGATTCCTCTGTTAATTTTACAGCCGTATTTGGGTTTTTTAAAAATCTGTCTATGCTGAATACACATGCCAAATTTGAACAATTTTGGACAAGCCGATTTTAAGTAATTTAAGAAAAACTGCATCTTTTTTTTAAATTAAAACTCAACAGGTAACCATGCAAAACCACGCAAATTTCAACATACCTTAAGTTGTCTTTGTGAACCTATGATTGTATCATTGTCAAATGTAATTTGTTGTGCAGTCATGGTAGAAGATTATTTTCTTTTATCTATGATCATGGTGCAGTCTCCACTACTACGTTGTAGTACCTTACGCTTAGTGTCCCCGAAATGTATTTTTGTCATTGGCGGATACAGAGGGGGGCCCATGGGGCCAAGGCCCCCCCTAACATCTATAAATTTGGTGAAATATAAGGCTTTTTGGTTAAAAATAGCGCCCTAAAAGGCATACCTATTCTACATTACTTTTTATTTGGCCCCCCCCCTAAAATAAATTCCTGTATCCGCCCCTGATTTTTGTAATTTGAAACTGGTTCGAATGTGGCAAAAGCAACGTTTAGTAAATACTATTTGAGATTTCCTATGTTTCCAACGATGATACACCACCCGGTATGTCTTAACCTGATGTATAACCCGGTTTATAGACTTAGGAAGAATAGAAGTGTATGCTATTTAGTTCTGTGAACGTAAAATCCATACTCCTTCAACTTTCTATACAGGGAGATGTATTTTCCAGCAGCTGTAGTCCTTGGTACTATAAATTTCTCACAAAACACAGTCCGATTACGCGCAGCGTCACTCAAGCTTCCATAAGACAATGTCACTAGAAAGGTCAGTACAAAACTATAGCAATTATGTTTGTCCTCACTGTATGTTTTCGAAGACCAGCATTTTTGTTTACAAACTTGCCACAAGGTAGTGTCCCAGTGCTCTGTCCAAGGTGAAGGAACCTGCAATTATTAAAAGATATAAAAGTAAATATACCGTTATAGCCAAATATAAATCCATATGATAAACAGAATGTACAAGACGAAGAGGTTAATCCTGATCAAGTCAACAACTTGTAAACTCGAACTGTATACTCAAAGTTTGCAATATTTTCTCTCAGTACTGTACAGAGTGGATCAAATTCGACGCTTTTAAATGGAAACACCCTTTTCTATAGGAGATAAACGAAAACTAATATCGGTGTCTGGAGCTCAATTTTCATCAAAAACACGATGGTGAAAACCGCACATCAATATCTGTTACCCTTTCGGAGTTACGGGGTGTTTTTCAAAAATGTGAATTTTTAACAAATCGCTGTAACTTTTTTACTATGGAAAATTTTGTATTTCTATGAAAACATTTCCAAAGCACCTTTTCAAATAGAATTTAATGGTTTAAGTATATTTTTTTTTTAATTAATAATTTAAGAGTTATCAACAGACAAATTGATTTTTTATTTGGGATACCCTCTATATTTTTAATTAACTGAAAATAATTTTAAATTACCTTTCCAAAAATATAGCACACTTGATATTTTGTTATAATCCCCTTCGAAATACAGAATTTTTAAAGTTCGCCACTTTTAACTAGTAGGCTATGGACCCCTTATTGATGATGATATGCCCTTAATGGAACTCGAAAACATATTTTTCCAACAAGACGACGACCGCCTCCGAACGCTGAAGTTATCAGCAAATTTTTGCAGCCAATTTAAAGAATAATTGAAGAGCTAACCAAGATCCCAGCCGTTGGCCGTCGAGGCCTCCTGACTTAGTGCCCATGGATCTAATCTTATGGATATATTTGCTGAAGAAGAAAGGTTCCTTATTCTTCCGTAAAATCTAGATAAGAATTAGAAATACTTAGCAGTTATGAGAGGGTATCTTTCACCCCCACGAGTTAATGAATTCCGCGAGAAATGTTCAAAAATTGCCCCATCTGTCCACAACAGAAGACGGTCGATATATCGAACACCTGTAGCAAAATATCATGTCTTGGTTTGCTATTTATTTTTATTGTTATTAGATATAGTTTAAATGTGTTGATGTTGGTTAAATATATTTTAAATTGTTATAAAATTCTGCATCTCTCATATCAAATATTATTTTCGTTTTAATTGATGCTCACAGCTAGAATTTTTTTTGCATTACAGCCGGTGCCGTTCAAAGCCTACTTATTTAAAACGGCCGAATTTTTATATACTCTATATCTCGAAGAGGAATCGAGCAAAATATCAAGTGTGTTATAGTTTTGGAAAGGTAATTTTAAATTCTTTTCAATAAATTAAAAATATACAGGGTGTCCCATATAAAAATCAAATTTTCTGTTGATAATTCTTAAATTATTTATTTTAAAAAAATTATACTTAAACCATTAAATTCTACGTAAAAAGGTGCTTTGGAAATGTATTCACAAAAATACAAAATTTTCCATAGCAAAAAAGTTACAGCGATTTGTTAAAAATGCATATTTTTGAAAAACACCCCGTAACTCCGAAACGGTAACAGATATCGATATGCGGTTTTCACCAACATGTTTTTGACAAAACTTGAGCTCCAGACACCGATATTAGTTTTCGTCTATCTCGTATAGAAAAGGGTGTTTCCATTTAAAAGCCTCGAATTTGACCCACCCTGTACATTCCTTAAAAGTGCGTTAAATTTTAAATATCTAGTGAAAAATTCAATTGTTTTTGATCATTATTAATATTTAATATACAGGGTGAGTCTTAAATAAGTGCAAATATTTTCAGGGCTTGTAGATCTCGATAAAAGAAACGTATTTTCTCTTTATCGTTTTTAAAATAAGTCCAAAATAACCGAGTTATTTTACTTTGAAAATTTCCAAAAAAAAATATTGTTCACATAAATTTTGGGAACCACTGGATCTTTTTTGGATTTTCTTTCTTGTAAATTTAATCTACTACCTACGATGCCATATTATCAAGAAATTTTGTTTTTAACTAAAAACTAAAAAAAATCTAAAAATGTTTTCAAAAAATTCCAAAATTTGAATTTTTTGCGAAAAAAACATCGTAATCGTGTTTCTGGGATCGAAATATACGACCCCTAAAAATATTTGCAGTTATTTACGTCTCACCCTGTATATAAATAAAGCTAAATAAAAACGGGTATTGTTTCCACAATTTAAGACAAGATCCCCAAAAATAAGGTTATTTCTTCAGGGCACTCCCTTAAAATTACTAACATTTCAGATCAAAGCAAGACATATTCTAAAAGGATATAAAATTCTACGTACAAGTACAGTTTTTCAATGTTTTTAATTAAAGAACATAAAGATTATTTAAGAAAGGGCGATTTTCAAAAATCTAAGATTTGTGAGCATTCATGGGACACAGAACACAGGGCACAGATTAGATTTTAACAACACTAAGATTTTTATGAAAGAAGCGACAGCCTAACCTAACTAAACGAAAAATAAAAGATGCTTTTTTAATACAGTCTAATAAAAATAAATGTATTGTTCAGGCATCTGTAGAGGTTGGAAATGTACGGATATCGCTTCTTTGTTCATGTGCTCTAAAAATTCTATGACCAACTTCGAATTGATGGTTACGTCGCTTTTAATGCTGCTTGACTATCGAATAAGACGGATATTTCTTGTTTCCTATAGTTCCTATCTTATATATACCGGGTGCGTCTCAAAAGTGGCTCACCCCTATAATTTTTTTTATTTTTTCTATGGTATGTTAGTATATGACATAAATTAGGATTGATTGACGTAATCAATTGTTTCTTTTGATTTTTAAATGGCACCCTCGGTATTTTTTTGCTTTATTCGATAGAAAATGACATTCTGAATAGAATGACATATCATATATCAACTTTTGACATCCTCGCTAAATAAAAAATCGTATTTTAAAATTCAATTTAGAATGCAATGGCTTTGTTAAAAACAGTAATTCTTAATCAAAGAGCCTTGGAAAAATAGATTTGACCGTCTAATGTTTTTAATGTGTTATCCTGGCCAGTTAGAAAATGCTCCAATCGTATTTTTAATAATATCTCAATTTTTTCAAATGGAACGAGGGTGGCTCATTGGCATATTTGGAAAAAGTATTTTTTTATTAATAATTTGATACTACACACTTGGTATTTGGAGTCAAATTTGCGTTACGAACAGCAAGTTATAATTTCAAATAAACCAGCGAAAATGTCAAAAGTTGACATATGATATGTCATTCTATTCCGAGTGTTACTTTCTATCAAATAAAGTAAAAAAATACAGAGGGTGCCATTAAAAATCAAAAGTTGTACTATTTTCCGGTGAAACAGGAAGTGACCGAAAACAACTGAATACGTCAATCAATCTTAATTTATGTCATATACTAACATACCAAATCTCTTTTTTTTATCTGAAAAAATAAAAAAGTTATAGGGGGTGAGCCACTTTTGAGACGCACCCGGTATATATTTTTAGACTTACGAAATATAAGATGTACTTACTTGATCTAATAGTAAACACTGGTTCCAATGTGTAGATCTGTGTTTTCTCAGCCCATTCTTATCAAATTCCACTATAGTACCCGTAGAAGTAGTTACGCCTATGTGCAAATCTTTGGAATTGTAGTAATCACTAAAACAAAAATATAATGCATCATTGCACGATATTCATTATGTTTTTATTCTGTTTTTTCAAACTGAGAGGGTACGGCAATGAACATAAAAAGGGACTGACAGATATGCATCGGTTCATGAGATATAAAAAATCCCATGTAAATATTAAGAGTGTCGTTTATTTACTCTCTTATTGATTTTATGTTGAACAGACTGTTCAACATGAAAAGACTTAGGCCAAAAATACGTATAAAATTCATCACAGAACTTCAATACACTGATGACTGCGCTCTAGTTGCAAAAACGTTACAGCAATTACAAGAAATGCTGAACGCATATACCTGGGCATAGGAGATTTTGGGCCTTAAGCTGAACAACGATAAAACTAAAATCATGTGCACTCCCCTGGAAAATCACAACAATGGTATAAAAATCGGAGAAGAACTATTGGAATATGTTGCGGAATTCAATTACCTCCGCAGTTTGATTTCGAAAGAGACCAATATCTACGTTGAAATTCAGCATAGGATTAGTAGCACCTCAAGAGCATTCTAGAAATTAAAAGACAGGGTTTTCTACAAACATGACTTGAGCACAAAAAAGAAACTTGCAGTGTACCGAGCAATAATAATCCCCACCATGTTATATGGTGCCGTACCGCCGGCACATGAACGCATTACACAAGTTGCAACAGAAACAGCTTAGACAACTCTTAAGTATCAAATGGTTCCACCATGTCTCAAATGTATCGATCCTTAAAAAAGCTAGCTCCGAGAGTGTTGAAGTCGTGAATACTAAATCCCGCTTAAGACGGGCTGGTCAGGTATGCAGGGGGGCAATTTTTGGCCATTCGTTTCCTTGCAAATTGTTCGCAACTTTTCGATCAACACTAAAATCCAATTTTTAAGTGTTCGCATTTTTGCGTATTAGCATATTTTCCTGCGTTGTCTTGCGAGCGGATCGACAGCATCGTAAAGATATGTTTTCTAAGTGCGCTTATTATATTTGATAGTTCCAAGTTTGTAGTTGGGTTTAGGTGTAACAATAATAGTAATGGATGACTTAATGAACGTTTTGGCCATTCGAAACTAGAAAATGCAGAACTGCAATACTGCCGTAATGTTTTGCGCAATCCGGGGAATGCGTTCATAGTACTGAGTGAAAGGCAATTTATTAAAATATTTCGGTTATCCAAAGACTTGTGCCGTTTTTTAATTCAGTTACTTGAGCCATAAATGCGAAGAGACGTACTGATTTGGATGTGCAAAGCCGGGTAACATTTTTCTCTATTATTGTATATCTATGAAGTAACTAATTAAATTTCAAATTTTAGCTGTTTTGAAATTTTACGGAAGTGGTTTTTACCAATGTAATGCCGATGTAATGCCAGATGTTGCTTTAAATAAATACATCGTTATGTGCCAAGCCTCGGTTTCTCATTCAATTGATAAAGTTACCAATGTTCTAAACCATCCAGAGGTATCCGATCAATGGGTCGAATTTCCAAATAATTTTGAAAAACTCAACAGAATTAGAGAACAGTATGGTTTTGCAATACGGGTATTTATTGCATTGCCTCTTCTTTACAAATTCTATAAACGTTGCTTTATGCTTTTCTGTAACATTAGTTCCACTTTTTTTTCCCATTATTAACCCACTTGACCAACAACACAACAAACCTCGATTATCGACACCAAGTAATGAAAAGTAAATAAAGAGTAAAAAATACGGTTAAACTGGGGAGAATTTAGTTTTTCGCTGTGATTTGTCGACGTTGCCACAGCTCCGGCTCGTAAATTTGCGTACGCTCACGACGGTCGCAAATTAAGATGCGAAGATAGCTGAAAAATTGAATTTTTAAAACGCATTCGTTTTCTAACACTCGCAAAGTTGCGCGGCCGCATGTAAACTATCAATTCCAAAAATTGCCCCCCTGAATGCAAGAAAACCGCCTACCAAAATATCGTCTTTATGGTGAGCTAGTACACGGTAAGAGGAAGCCGAGTGTACAACTCAAAAGGTACAAGGATATTTTCCACGAAGTTAAAGGCAATAAGCTTGCAGAATCAGTGGGAAGAAGCAGCGCACAATAGTACTCAATGGAGAAGAATTGTGAACTCAGTTAACAGCGACAACCAAAAAGTAAAGTGGCAGCAAAGTAATAGTTTAATAAATTTCTGGTAGTCGGAGTGTTTTACCGTTGTACAAATTACTTTTTCAAGGACCTAATTTTGCGAATAATTTTAAAACGGCTTAGAGGAAGAGCTTCAAAGTTGAGAGGTAGCCTGAATCGAATCCATAACTTTAAAGAGTTCTATTAACAGTTTCTTAGATACATAACCATGTATAAGTAAAGTAGCAAGTTTTCCATTATATTATGCTTTGCAAAAGTCTATTAAACTAATTAACACACTTTTAGTTCAAAGACTTTATAATAAAAAAACTAGTTAGAATTATGAACAATTTAACGCAGAATAAACAATAAACTTGTACAGAACCAGAGACAATTACCACTTTTTTATAATTTGGAGGTCAACGAAACAGTAAGAATACGTTCGACCATGAAACCGGACATCAAGCAAGTAAAAATAACGTAATTATTGTATAATGACGGACAAAGTTTGTTTAAAACATTAACATAGACGTTTTTCATATTTACAATGATTTAGAGTTAACAATACATTTATTTTCCTAGAAATTATGCGAAAAATTAACTTTACTTCGCTAAAATTAAGGTAACAACATTATATTTTACAAATTTATTCGTAGGGGAGAGCGGGTACAGTTGTAACAGTTTTTAGAAATTTATTTTTCAAAAATAGAATGAGAAATTTCGCGAAGTGTACTTATTATCTTTAGATAGCCTAGACATTTAACATCAAAATGCACATAAGAAATCGAAGGTATATTCACCTATGTAGTCTTAAAAAAGGCAACAGTGGTGTGATGACATGTGTAACAATTGTACCCCGCGGTGGTACAGTTGTAACATAGAGGAGGGACAAATGTAACGTGTTTAGTATATTGATTTTTCATCTGAAGCAAATAAAATTTTAGCTCCTAGAATCTGACAAACGTTAAGATATGATTTGGATGCATTCAAATAATAATAATTGCTAGAAAATGAATGCCAACTTTTATTTACAATATGTGAAAAAACTGGTGCAGACAACAATCTTCAAAAGTTATACCTATTCTATAGAATTTTTTCTAAGAATAATTCTAACCTAGTCACAATCGTAGATTTTTCCAAACAGCGTTCTAAAAAAAACTAATGCGCCTATAAAAAATACAATATTAAAAACAAGATAATTAAAAACTTTAAAAAAATATCAACTTGCGAATTTCCCTTTTTTCCAAAAATGCTTTTTCTTGTTCGGGGGATAAAATTCGAGTATGTGGATTGTAACCACTTTAGGAGTTTCACCAGCTTGTATTTTTTTTAAATAACGGAAAAGTGTTACATGACAGAGGTCCAAACTTCTAGCAACTTGTCGAAATCCAAGATTTTCGTTCACAACCAAACCCGCAGCTCTTTTTATAAGTTGTTTTGTAGGTCCCTTATCACTATTAATTATTTTTACTTAGGCATGTTAATTAAAAAAATGAGTACATCTAACGAAACAATGGGTAGGTATCATTGTAACATGTTACAAAAGTACCCTTTGCAATTGTTACAATTGTACCGAACTGACAACCCTGCACTTTTATTGAAATTAAAAAACTAGAGCAAAATTTACCTTAAAGTGAACATCTCATGTTAAATATACATGCATAGGCTACAAAAGTATATACCTACATTGACTGTAAACTATCAGTTATTTAAGAACTGATAAAATGACTTAAGTTTTGCTTTTGTGTCGATAAATAGATATAGCTCTATTGTTATGTCACTGCACCATTGCAAAAAGTCTCCAACTGTCGTCAGATTGTACTGAGTCTTGAACTTGAATAACTGACAAGGTGCCATAATAATGTATTTGAATTTAAAAAAGTTATGGTACCTGTTACATTTGTACCGCGCTACAATTGTACCCGCTCTCCCCTACTTGTATCTACAGGGTGGCCCATCGAAAACGTTCCGCAAGGCATAACGGCCAGGGTAATTTTTTTTTTCAGAAAATTCAAAAACACGTCAATTTTGTTTGTGAGGGGGACAACTTTTGCCCCAAAAATTATTGCAAAATCTTCAACCCTCTAAGAGGGGTGTCATCCCCCGATTTTTTTCAAATGGGAAAGGGGGTCAAGGGGTACCGCAATGAAAAGGGCTTTCCATTCTCTATACTTTCTTGCTTCGTTTTTGAAGATCGGTCGAGTCGTTGAGAAAATATGAAGGATTGAAATTTGAAAAGTTTTTTAAACATTTATCAGAGTAAATAATAAGGATAAATTCCTTCGACCAATTTGCTGTTTTTTCTTATTATTTCTAGATGTTTGCAATCGGGTTGCGCAGATATTCAATGAACGCCATCCTGACAAACACCTTTATGGCAAAATTGTTCGCCAGTTCGCCAGTTCGCCAGCAAAATTTCGCGAAACTTGTTCCGTTATGAATAAAAAGAGGCAGAGGGAAAATCCTGTAGTAAATGAAGCTATAGCGGTATTCGTATTGGGCCAAGTTGCCATGGACAGTATTCTTAGTACAAGAAAATTAGCCAATGAGACCGGCGGGAATCGTACAAGTTTCCAAAAGATATTAAAAAAACACAAGTTCCACCCGTACAAAATTCAGTTGGTACAAGAACTCAACGAGGACGATTCTGATCGTTGCTTGCAATTTTGTGAAACTATGATTGAACGAAAGGTAGTGGCGAGTGATAATAATTTCCTATTTAATGTGTGTTTTTCGGATGAGTGTACTTTCTTTTTGAACGATCTAGTTAATCGGCACAACTGTCGGTGCTGGGCTGAAAACAACCCCAGGGTTTTTCACGAGGTGCACACACAAAACCCTCAGAAATTTAACGTGTGGGCTGGTATTTTTGAAAATTCTATTGTGGGTCAGTTTAACGATATTGAGAAGAACATCAACGTACAAGTCCCAGAACAGTTATCTAGCAACTACCGCACCTGATCGTTCAACGTTGTGGCAAGTGAAAAAATGAGTAAACATCTAGAAATAATAAGAAAAAACAGCAAATTGGTCGAATTTATCCTTAATTATCATTTACTCTGATAAATGCTTAAATAAACTTTTCAAATTGAAGCGGGGAAATATAGAGAATAGAAAGCTCTTTTCATTGCGGCGCCACTTGACCCCCCTTTCCATTTGAAAAAAGTTGGGGGATGACACCCCCGCTTAGAGGGTTGAATATTTTGCAATCATTTTTGGGGCAAAAGTTGTCGATGGGCCACCCTGTATAATACTGATTCATAATGCATAAGAAAGGCAGCAATAACATCAGAGAAACTATAGACCAATAAGCCTACTACCAAACTTAAACCAGAACTCAAGAACCTGGAAGACTCCATCTGTAACCTGGAATGGGAATCCTCCAACGGTCTAAAACACTCCAAGAAATTTATCAGGGCTTACGATCAAGAAAAATCAAAGATTCCTTGAAATTCCTTGATTACAGTAAGAAAATTCTTCGGATGTCACGGAGTTTTTAGGAGGACACTGTCTCTTCAATGAACACATCAGTAGATTGAAGCTAAGAAGCAACGGCGAATGCAGATTTTGTGGGGAAGATGGGGAAACACCAGAACACCTCATCACTAGAGTTGCCACCTGTCCTTTTTTGGGGCAAATTGTCCTTGTGACATTTTTTGACCTAAAAAGTCCTTTTTATTTACGTATTTTCCCTGAAAAAGTTATCTACAGCAACCAGTAACATTCCTTTCATCTTTTAACTTTAATTAGACATGTTATAAAACTTATAAATAAATGTTTTTTTCAAACGTCACAAAAGTAATTTTAACGCCTAGGTATAAAAGTAAAGCATTTTTACGCCTAAGCAAAAAAGTACGAAAAGATATTCATTTCATAATATATTATTAAAATGACAAAAAATGTCAAATTCAACGAGTGTAACCATAATTTCTCGATATACAGGGTGAGTCTTAAATAAGTGCAAATATTTTCAGGGCTGGTAGATCTCGATAAAAGAAACATATTTTCTCTTTACCATTTTTCAGGTAAGTCCAAAATAACCGAGTTATTTAAGTTTGAAAAATATTTTTTTTTTTTTTAATTTGAGAGCAACGAATTTTTTCTTTATTTGCATCCCTTTTATTGCCGTAACCATAGGGTAAAGCCGTAACTATATGGTAATATTTGAGATTAAGAAATTATACCGTGGGAAAATTTGCGGTGAACAGGCAGCAAAATATACAGGGAAATCTAAAAGAAAATGTACGATTTTTAACATCTTTTTTAGCAAAAAAAACCTCATAGGCGTGTTCCTGGGGTCGAAAAATACCACCCCTGAAAATATTTGCACTTATTTAAGACTCACTGTATAATTACTTCTAGGGTATTACTTTTAAATATTTTTATATTATTTAGGCAACGTTGTAAATTGTTAAAAAATTACTTTTTGTGTTTCGGCTGTAATGTCAAGCTAATAAAACAGTCTACTATTGTTTAAAATCATTATTTAGAACTCGTCATTTAATCTGAAATGATAATTTAGACACCAAATATTAACAGTTTTATTTTTGACCATTTTGATCTTAAAAAGAACTTTTCAAAATTGTAAAGTAGCAATTTATAATCAGCCGTTCCCAAATCAGCAGGTTACCCCCCCCCCTCTTCCTCAGTCCAATGTCCTTTTTTTTAATTTGCAAAAAGGTAGCAACCCTACTCATCACTAAGTGTGCCGAGACGACAAAAAAAAATTGTGCCTCTAAACTCTTGTACGACTGATATCGGAGAACGGAGATGGAGAACTAACCTCTGTAAAACTACCGTCTCAGATACTGGCTGTTGTCAAGCCTTTTACTTTTGTCAAAGTAAAATTATGATGACGATATATACTTACTTTAAAAAATCTCCTGCTGTTGGTTTTATAACGACAGCACATGGGTATTGAGATGCTCTAATAAAAGGATATGGTAATCTAAAACAATTTTCATTAAATTAGTACATTTTTAGTATTTTTATTAATCTTATTTAGTTGTCCCAGTAGAGTAGTCTCCAAATGTCAGAAAATATCTAATATAAAACATATACAGGGCGAATCTTAAATAAGTGCAAATATTTTCAGGGCTTGTAGATCTCGATAAAAGAAAAATTTTTTCCTTTACCGTTTTTCAAATAACTCCAAAATAACCCAGATATTTTAGTTTGGAAATTTAAAAAAAAATTATTTTTTGCTTAAATTTTGAAAACCACTGGATCTTTTATGGATTTTCTTTCTTATAAATTTAGTCTGTGTTGCTATATTATGAAGATATTATGTTTTTTAGCTAAGATTTAAGAAACAATCCAAAATTTGTTTAAAAAAACTCGCGATTTTCAATTTTAAGATGTGTTTTTGGGGTGGAAATATACAACCTCTAAAAATATTTGTGCACTTATTTAAGACTCACCCAGTATAGTCTCACCTGAATGGTAACAATGAAAAATTGGCTTTTTCCAAATCCTCATCACATACTGGGCAACATTCTGGTAGTCTGAAGCAAAAAACTTTTGGCCCGCAATGCTGGAAACATACTATACCAGGGTCCATTTTGGATTAACTCATTTTGAGATAAAACTATGTTTTCTGAAATAAAAAAACAGTATCTAAAAGTCAAAATAGACATTTAAATTTCAATACAGGGTGTCCCAGAAACCAGAAATAAGTGCAAGTATTTTAAGAGGTATGGTAGATCTCGATAAAAAAACATATTTTCTCTTTATCATTTTTCAAATAAGTCCAAAATAACGGAGTTTTACTTTCAAAATTTCCAAAAAAAATTATTTTTTTGCTCAAATTTTGGGAATCACTGGATCTTTTCTGGATTTCTGGATCTTTTGCCATATTATCAAGAAATTATGTTTTTAACTAAAAACTAAAAAAAAATCCAGAAAATGTTTCAAAAAATTTCGTATTTTCAAAGAATGTTTTTTCGTGAAAAAAAACC
Organism: Sitophilus oryzae; assembly: GCF_002938485.1. Lineage (NCBI taxonomy): Eukaryota > Metazoa > Arthropoda > Insecta > Coleoptera > Curculionidae > Sitophilus > Sitophilus oryzae. The sequence goes on along the minus strand of NW_022145617.1, from coordinate 1,119,233 downwards.
TGATAGGCGTGTTTCTGGAGTTGAACTATACTACCAGTTAAAATACTTGCACATATTTCAGGGACACCTTGTATATTTTGTTCTACTGAGCCGATTTTGGTGGTTTTTAATTTGTAGCTAAATGATTTGACTGTCTAGCCTTCTTTTTGAGTTAAAATTTAAAGTTCCAATATGTCTATTATACAAGGCAAAACAAAATGTTGTTATTTTCGCCATAGTTTAAAAGACCCTGTGGAATGGTAAAGAAATTTTAGCATTAAAAGCATGCCTTTGGTTTTAGTCCTAAAAAAATGAAACAATATTTCAAACAGCAATCGATACAACCTCTGGACTTGAAACCATCTCTACTAGAGCAACTGTCAACATAAACAATAGTAATATGACATTTTTAAATTCATCGTCGCCAACTAATGGACATATTCGGCGCTGGGCTGACTAATTGGAATTTAAATTGCCCGCTGGGGATTCAGGTGGTAGCCTGATTTGACTGTCTAGCCTTCTTTTTGTGTTAAAATTTAAAGTTCTAATATGTCTATTATACAAGGCAAAACAAAATGTTGTTATTTTCGCCATAGTTTAAAAGACCCTGTGGAATGGTAAAGAAATTTTATCATTAAAAGCATGCCTTTGGTTTTAGTCCTAAAAAAATGAAACAATATTTCAAACAGCAATCGATACAACCTCTGGACTTGAAACCATCTCTACTAGAGCAACTGTCAACATAAACAATAGTAATATGACATTTTTAAATTAATCGTCGCCAACTAATGGACATATTCGGCGCTGGGCTGACTAATTGGAATTTAAATTGCCCGCTGGGGATTCAGGTGGTAGCCTGATTTGACTGTCTAGCCTTCTTTTTGAGTTAAAATTTAAAGTTCCAATATGTCTATTATACAAGGCAAAACAAAATGTTGTTATTTTCGCCATAGTTTAAAAGACCCTGTGGAATGGTAAAGAAATTTTATCATTAAAACCTTTGGTTTTAGTCCTAAAAAAATGAAACAATATTTCAAACAGCAATCGATACAACCTCTGGACTTGAAACCATCTCTACTAGAGCAACTGTCAACATAAACAATAGTAATATGACATTTTTAAATTCATCGTCGCGAACTAATGGACATATTCGGCGCTGGGCTGACTAATTGGAATTTAAATTTCCCGCTGGGGATTCAGGTGGTAGCTCTGCTGTAAAAAATGTCAAGTTGCCACATTTATTTATTTATTACCTGACATCGTCATTCGTTTTGACACTTTAGTTTTGTATTGCGAGTTTTTCGTTTAAATGAATTGTGTTGTGATGCTTTAACTTAAAAATGCTTACTAGCAGATCTTGCAGTCGAACATTGTTCGGTACAAGATAGTTTAATAGCCAATGCAAAAACTCATCGCAACCTTATTAAAATATTTTGAACGGGAATGCGGTAGTAATGACCCTTTATGTCCCTCAAGTGCATTTAAGGAGGTGAGTTTTATTGATATAAATGAGAACTGTTTATATATTAATAATTGATTTATTTCTGTTTCCTAAAATATTTTGATTAAAAGAAAATATGTAAAAGTGGGTAACGCTGTACCGGTCAAGCTTAATCACGTCACTAAAAGTTTAATTGGTATGAACTATATATTATTAGGGCCCAAAACAAAGACTGTTGTGAATCGTTACAGTCTTTTTCAAAAGCGAATATCTTCAATAAAAATAAAGCTATTAAGACGAACCAAAAAACAAAGTATGGAGAAATGATGCATCTTGTTCAGAAAGCAGTTTCTCAGTTTCTTACTTTATTAAATCATCAACCACAGGGTGTTTTAGAATCAAGAAAACAAAATTAAGTTAAAAAAATTGTTCTGACCACGTACTAAGTAGTTTTATAATTTTTGCTTACGATGTTATTCACGCTTTATTTAAAATATGAATCTTACTCTCTTATTTTATCTATCTACTATCTATTCCACGGTCTAGATATCTCTTTTTTACTGTTTGTTTCTTTTGACCTACTCTACGAAGCCATTACTTATATGGTCGTTAAGTTAAGCTTTTCTTTCTTTAGTGCATTTTGTCAAAACGTCAGATTTTCTCTGTATATCAGGCAGATGGTTTATTGCATAGATACACTTATCTGCACCATGCAGATGTTCATAAAACGGAACAGTTTCTAAGAGACTAATTAGTACTAAAAGAGTACTACGAGTTAATATACAGTATGTCCCCGGATTGTCTTTACAGGAGGAAAACTTTTTTATTATAGAGACTTTGGGAAAAATGCATTCTTCATAAAAAAATATGCTTGTTTTTAAACGGTTAACTCCGCTTATTCTTTTCCAAATCTCCATACCATCTTAGAGAAAAAATTCTATCAAAGTCGAAATTATGTTACCATAGAAACGCCTTTTGATTTTTAGGGCGTTTAAAGACCTACATGGGGATTTTTAAGAAAATTCTGCCATATCTTCGTGTTTTTTCTTTAACTTACTCTAAAACGGTATGGAAATTTGGAATGGTATAAAGGTGTTTAGATCAAGCAAAATTTTTGATAAAGAATGCCATTTTGATAATGATTTTTTCTCAAAATGTCAATAAGTAATAAAAAGTTTTTCCTCTTGTAGTCCGAGGACATCCTGTATAAAATATTATTTTTATCTATTTTTTTATTTTTTATCTATTATTTCCTAAATGATTATACATTAATTAAATTAAACTACAGTTCCTTCATTTGCTACAGTTCCTTCACTGAATTCAGAGCTACAAACTGAGTTGACAAATATACAGGGTTGTTCACCACATACGACACGGAGTATTGTAGCTAAACGATTAAATTTTTAGAAGAGTACAGACAATCGCCAACGTGCGGCTAAGCACAAGGCACAGGAAGAAGAAGAAGTTTTGGGTTCGTTGAAGGACTATTAGAGCTACAATTTAAAAATATTTTTACAAGATACAGAGTGTCCCAAATAAGTAAAAAAATATTATAGTTGTATTTTTTTAAATGGAACACCCTGTATATTATTCTTTTTTTGGATTCTATGATTGAAATAAAGGTAAATTTAATTAACACTTAAACCTTACCGTTTTTGAAATATTTTTAATTTTATGAAATTGCAGTAAAAATTTTAAGGCTTCATTTCTCCAAGGGTATCAAAGTTTTTAATACTAAATATTTACTGAAGATTATTTATTGATCAAATATTGTGTTGCAATAATAAAAATTTTACTTCCTTATACAGAGTGTCCAAAAATTTATATTAAATAATTACTAGTTTTAAACGGCAATAACTTGTTTAATTTAAATAGAACACCTTATACCTATATTTTACGTGAATCAGATGCACAATGTAATTGTCTATCAAATTGTATTATACAATTTTTTAGCCATCTCTTCAAGTTTTCCTAGAAAATGCATTTTCTTAGAATTTACACCTCATTAGACCAAACGAAAACTTACAAATTGTAAAAATCTAATCGTTTAGCTACAATACTCCGTGTCGTATGTGGTGAACAACTCTGTATGAAAAAAAAAGTTTAATATAAGTGTTGCATTATGAAATTATTGTGTTTTAAACAGAAACCTAGGATTTTTAGTTCATTTTCTAAAAGCCTAATACCTCGCAAATACAATGATGTAGCACACTTTCCCAGAAACTGTATAGTGAAGAAAATTTTCTTGAGAGAAAATGTCTTAGAGAGAGAAACACCGTTTGGTTAAAAACAAGCAACATTTCTGAAGTAAATATGGTAATCACTACATTTTCATTCAACCAAACCAAAGATTTAAAAGAAAGTATAAAAAAAATCATATACTATCTAAACATACATAAACAACAATAAGTATTTAATAAATATTATACGACACAATGAAAAAATGAAAATATTAGTGGATATAAAAACTGTTTTTATTGACAACTCAAAAGATATGAAAAATTACAAACATTTAATTTTTTAAATCCATTCCATCAAAAATGTGATGAGTTTCTAAATAGTACCTTTACCAAAATAAGAAATTACATCGTACCTTGGAACTTTTTAATTCATATTATTGTTAACTTTGGAATACAAAAACAAAACACCCACGAACTAAGTCACGCTAGACGGTACCACGGTGGTACCACTCAGTAAAACGTTGGCACCTGGTTTACCTGAACGGTGAGGTGAAACCATCGGTACTGACTTAAGACTTAACTTTCCATCTGTTGTATTAAAAATGCGGTCTGGTTAATAGTTCCCCTGTACAGTGTTGTCAAATTTCGGTACCACCATGGTTCGTACCTTGCTCGTTTTTACCGACAATACAAATTTCACATTTCCTTGCTATAATAATTATTATATTGTTTTCTTTACATAGCAACCATCTTTATTGTTAAACATACGGAGCTGAATTTTATAACTTATGAACCTCGAAATGCTTTTTTTTAAGTAAAACTTCTTTACGCGGGCTGGGAGTAAAAATTCAAGGCCGTGACACACGAGTTAGTAGTAACGAAAAGTGGTAACGGCTTAGAAATACGTAGTGACGCGACACGCGACATGTATTTGTGAGCAGTCCACGTGTTTATCAAAAATATTGATATTTTAATACAAATTTTGTGAAATTAAATGAAATTATTACGTTTAAAAAACTATTTGTTACACGTAAAAAACTATTTGTTACGTATAAAAAACTATTTGTTAGGTATAAACGTAAAAAAATATTCTTATAATTTATTACTTTTTCGACATTTCGAACCTTTTTCATTTTTTCATCAAAAAAAAGCAAAAAAAAATTGACCACAAAAATTGCTGTCCATATACATACAATAATGAAGCCTATATACACGGTGTCCTAAGTATATAGCCAAAAAATCCAAAGATAACTATATCACGAATGTTGTTGTCGTCTCGGCGCACTCAGTGGTGAGGTGTACTGGTGTTTCCCCATTTTCCCCACAGAATCTGCATTCGTCTTTTCTTCATAGTTTCAATCTACTGAGGTGTTCATTGAGGAGACGTGTCCTGTTAAAAACCCCATGACAATCCGAAGATTGTTCTTACTTAAATCCAGGAAGATCTTTGATTTTTCTTGATCGTAAGCCCTCAGAAACTTCTTCGAGTGTCTTAGACCGTTGCAAGATTCCCATTCCAGCGGATGGAGTCTTCCAAGTTCTTGAGTTCCGCCTTGAGTTGGTTACCACTTGGAAAGCAGAACGGTTCTGGTCCAGTTAGTGGAATATTCGCTCCTTTTCTAGCTAGATCATTTGCTTTTTCATTGTCTTCTATCCCTTGGTGAGCAGGCACCCAGAGTAGGAGGACTTTGTTTTCTTTACCTAATTTATTCAGCTTCTCTGTGCATTCTTTGACCAATTTCGAATTGACTGATACTGAGTTGATTGCTTTTAACGCTGCTTGACTAGCAAATAAGATGGCTATTTCTTGTTTCCGATAGTTCCTATCTAAGATAAGTTGTACGCATCTTTCGATAGCGTAGATTTCTGCCTGTAGGATGCTAGGGTAGGTGCCCATTGGTTCGGAGTATTTAGTTCTCGACCCAAATACTCCGATCCCTGTTCCCGCATTGGTTTTGGAAGCATCAGTATACCAAGTTATGGTATGGTCTTTTAACTGCTGGGCAGATGTTTCTAACCTAAGTAAAACCGTTTCAGATACTGGCTTTTAGCAAAGCCCTAAGACTGTATGATGAGTTATGACTGAAAAAATCCAACTTCCCCCTCTCATACAATCTACACAATCTAATCTTCTAAAAAAAATTCATAAAATTAATTAAATTTAACAACACCTTGCAACATCGCTCTATATTCGCTCACCCGTATACCCGAACGTGTCCGTATTATTTCTGTGACGTCACCGGTTGTTGTTTACACGTTACCATGGCTACCGGGTTGGCCAGAAAACCCCTTTCCGGGTTTTCATCGCAAGGGGGTGAGGGTGAGAGATAGTTTTCCAGTAGAAGGGGTAGGATAGTGTTGTGAAGCGTGAAAATTTTTGCCTGGGAAAACTTGAGACTTGAAGTAAAGAAAAAATAAGTTTTTTTTGGTAAAACAAGGTGAGTAAAGTAATATACTTGTTTTGTATGTAAAAAAGAATGAGGGTATGTTTGTATTTGGGGTATTCATCAAAATCTCATGATTTTTTTTCGAAAATATACAGGAATTTGATCGATATGTTGCGATGAGCTCGAAGCTCACGTATTTTGAATTGAGTTTCCACACGCAATATAGTTTTTCTTTTAGAATTTCCATAGCAACTTCAACGAAAATAACTAGTTTTCTAGGTTGATAAACCTCTATAAACTAACTAAACATGAAAAAGGGTCACCTTAAAATTTTCATTTATTTTTAAGTACGATATATTTTGTGCTATTTGACCGATTTTGATGATTTTTTAAGCAATTTGTACTTAAATTATTTGACTTTATAGACTCTTTTTAATTTAAAAATTTCTAGATCCCATGTGTGTATTATACGAAGGAAAACAAAATGTTGATGTTTTTGTGAAAGTTTGAAACGCTCTGTACAATGATTTGGCAAAGAAAGGAATTTAAAAACTACTTTATCATCAAGGTGCATATTTTCTCGATATTTTGTTTTTTGATTTATCTCAAAAGCTTTATTATGAGATATTCGCTTTTGAACAAACAGTAACGTTAAAAATTTTAAAAAATCGTAACTCCAAAATTACAGTAGCTAGCAAAACGCGGTTTTCAATTTAAGATTAGGAATAATATTTGCATCCAAATTTGTAATAACATCAAAATCAGTCAAAGTCGCAATTTTTGAGATAAAAAAATTGAAAAAAATATTCCTTTACTTTGAAACTATATAAAAGTGCCTACCAACTTTTTATTAACATATTTTAGTATGGGCGGCTATACGTGCCTCCCGGAGCCATTTTTTTTTAGTGTAAAAAGAGACCAAAAAGCCAAATAATTTAGCTACAAATTGCTTAAAAATTCACCAAAATCGGCCAATTAAAACAAAATATATTGAACTTCAAAGTACATAAAAATTTTAAGTAACTTTCATGATTTAAAATTAAAAGTATGAAACAAAATTATCATAAGGTCTTCTTATTTTTAGAAGCACATTTTCTTATGCCTGCTTTAGCTTAAGGGTTTAAACAAATCAGATTATATCAATCCGGTTAGAGCAAACATTCGAAATGTCATTTATACTGTACGATCGAAAAAAAACGGCGTCAAAGACGGCTGGGGAATGGCAATCGATGATAATTTTGTCGAGGTCAAGCTCTCGATGTCACTTACTTGGCCCGTACTCTTTTAATTATTTTTATTTTAATTTTTTTTTAAATAGATTTGTGTATCTGGAAACGTTCTATCCTTATTTAATTTTTCTTGTCAATTGACAAAAGTTTTGTTATTGACGTCTACGATATTTTTTTTGACCAGACGATATTTAGTAAATGACATCTAGAGATTGACTATTGATTGATTTAATCAAAGTTGTTATCGATTGTCATTCCCCAGCCGTCTATGACGCCGTTTTTTTTCGATCACGCGGTTAGTTTATATATTTATTACTTAAAAATATATTTAAGAGAATTTAAATAAGTGTTATTTTATGTTGTTGTTTTTTTTTTCAATATTTAGAAATGATCTCACATTTCTTTATTTAAATCAATGATAGATCTGTCATCAACTAAAAGTACTCAAGTGCTCGTGTTGCCTTTGTCACTTACCTGCTTGTTTTTCCATTGGTAATAATTTATATAAATACATTGTTAGTAACTATTTTTAATGCAAATATAGGTGTGTTTATGTGCTCTTCAATAATATCCTTAAAATAGATATGTCAAAAAATTCACCTTTTTATATATTTTTTAAATATCTGTAATTATATACAAATTTTCAAACAGGCAACTACTAATAGGTATAGAATCGTATACCGGGTGTTGAATCGTCGGACGGGACATAGGATCGGGACATATCGTCGGACCGGACATAGAAAATCCCATGTAAATTTTAATGGGGTCAATTATTGACTTCCCTAATTATTTTAGAGAATAATTCTATTTAGGTTTAATGAAGAGCACTAAAACCGACATTCAAAAGAATAACTTTAGATATTTTTGATTAGCTCGTTTACGCGTTATCGCCGATTTCTTTTTAAATATTTATCCTGTCTTATGGCCCTGTATTTACTTATGAGCACTAGTCAAGGTAAAAGATAACTCTCAAATGAAGTTGTCATTTCAGAAATTTACCTATTTAGTGCTTTATTATTATTGAAAACTCATTCCTACATCGGAAATCTTAAAGATGTATTTATAAATACAAATTAATATGAATTAAAGTAAAATAAAGTAATCAATTACAAGGTTAATTATAGTATTATTACAATATTCAATAACTTATTAGTTTAGGTACTATTAAATTGTTAGAACTTTACTATTATTACTTTATTTGCTTTAGGATTTAAGAAGATGTTCAAATATTACTCCATCGAATGCTAGACAATAACCCAGGCGATCAAAAAATTCTCTTCTTACATTCGCTAGTTGGTAAACTGAAATTCTATTGCATTCGGCAGAAATAGCATTTTTTAACTGGTCTAGATTTGGGTATTTTTTATCCTTGTATATCCTGTTTTTTAAATGGCCCCAGAAAAAGAAATCATTTGGCGAAATATCAGGAGACTTTGCTGGCCAATTTACTGTATGATTTGGGCCAATAACGTTTCCATTAAAACGATTGTCTAAATATTACTGAACAGCCAGGGTACTATGTACCGGGCAGCCATCCATTTGGTACCAAACTTCCTGGTTTTCCCTAGCGGCATCATGTAAAGCTGGTAAAATATAATTTTCGAGTAGTTTCAAATAATATTCTGCATTTAAATTTCGCGTAAGAAATAATGGCCCGATAATATTGTGTCCGAATATCCCTGCCCAAACATTTACTTTCTGTGAATATGGCGTCCTTGTTTCGACAAACCTGTGTTGGTTTTCTTTGTTCCAATATCGATAATTTTGAACATTGGGTTCATTATTTAAGGTAAACGTGCATTCGTCAGTAAAACATATGTTTTTTAAAAATTCCCTATCCGTGTTTGCTCTTTCCATCATATCAAAACAAAACGCCTGCCGCCGTATTTCGTCCCCATCTCGTAGCTCTTGGTGCTTTTCATATTTGAAGGAATAGTATTTATGTCGTTTCAAAATTCGAAACGCTGTAGTGTGATCTATTCCTATTTCATCCTCAAGTTTCCTTGTGCTGATCTTCCCATCGTTCTCTTCCACGAACAATAAAACAACCAAGTCGATCATTTCTTGCATCTTCTCTTTGTTCCTGCCTTGCTTCACATCTGCAGTTATTTATTAGGGTACCTTTGGTCTCAAATCTCTGGATATTCCTTGCGATTGTAGATTTTCCAGGTATCGGTCTATTCGGATACAGAGCAGCAAACATGTCCTACACGTTTTGATAACTATTTCTTTGATAATACCATTTAATCATCGATACTTTTTCTTCGCTAGTGTAATTCATGGCTAATATTTTCGATGTAGGTATGAGTTTTTAATAATAATAATAAAGCACTAAATAGATAAATTTCTGAAATGACAACTTCATTTGACGGCATATTTTCAACACACAATTTCAAGAAATGTAATACAAAAACACGAAAATTTAGTTTTTAAAAGAACTGTTGGTAAAAAAGTTTGAAGTACAATTTTTAAAAAAATACTATGAAAATAGGCAAAAAACGAGAATTACTCACAAAGATTCAACAACAACACGATATTATACAAAATAATGACTGACATTAGGATAAGTGTCAAATAATAAACGACAACCTTGCTGAAAACGGCGCAATATGACCAACATAGCGATAATAAATTCGGTTTAAACTAATTTTTGCAGCTTTAATCTAAATAAAAGATCTGTTACAATCATTTGCTCTATAAAGTCAAAATGAAGAGCTGCTTGGTATATTAAATTATACAACAATTTTTTTTTCTAAACAATATGAACTGATGTCAGACACAGCCTAAAACTCATATTTGACAGATAATGATGACGTAACGATGAACGATGGCTGAACAGTCTTTACAACTAATGAACTAACAATAATTATTCACTTGCATAAGAACTCAATAAACTAATTTGAAACTAAACGTGTTAAAGTAAATTTAAATATAGATTGCAACACGTTGCAATGGTATCACCCTATATTCTAATTTTCTTAATTGCGGAATCTAATTGAAGAAATAAAATTACTTAATCGGCTAATTAGGTCTAAACGTCTAAACTAACACTAAAATTGGGACTTTCACGCCATGTATTCATTGATCAAATTATATCGATAAGTTGTTACATTAGACTAATACACCGTATGATCGAAAAAAACAGCGTCAAAGACAGCTGAGAAATGACGATTGATGATAATTTCGGCATTTTTGTCAATCTCTAGACTTACTTGTTTAAAAATTAACATTATAGATAGATTTAAAAATGATATAACGTTTCCAAACTCACAAATCTAATGCAAAAATTTAAAAATCATTTTTACTCAATATAAAAATAAAATACAAACCTTCTTAAGCGCCATTAAAAAATAAAGAAGAGTACGGGCTAAGTAAATGGCGTCTAAGGCTTGACCTCGCTAAAACTATCATCGATTGTCATTCCCCAGCTGCCTATGACGCCGTTTTTTTTTCTATTACATAAAAAAATAATGAAAAAATTCTTCAAAAATTATTACAGGCGTATGAAATAAGCTTTACGTGCGATAGTAAAAACCACAGAATAATTAATGAGACAATGCATAAAAATATAAAGGAGTATAGCAAATTGATTAGTTTTGCATGTTTTTAATTTATTTTATTATTATTAAGTAAGAATGATATTATACAGTATGTCTCCATATAGTCTCTACAAAAGGAAACACTTATTTTATTATTGACATTTTAAAAACATGAAAATATAGTTGAATTTTTTGAAGTCCTCAAAATCCAAACGCGTTTTAATGGTAATCTATACTTAATATATAACATCCTGATTAATCACGATCCGGCTCAAACCACTCAACGTAAGAAGCTCAATTTTGGCATACAGGTTGATTCTAGGGTGTAGAGGTTCGATAAGAAGGGATTTTTCGAAATTCCAGTTCCAAGAGGGTGAAACCGCCCCTCAAATATTACAATATTTTTTATTTAAAAAACGGTCAAGTTTCCGAAAAAACGCTTAAACACGTATATTTTATTTTGTTTTTACGTATTTTAAGATTTTTTAAAAATGTATACAGGGTGTTTCGAAAAATCTGGTCATTGATTAATCACGATCCTGCTTAAAGCGCTTGACGTAAAAAGCTGATTTTTGTAAAACAGATTGACTTTAGGGTGTAGAGGTTCGATAAGAAGGGATTTTTCGAAACTCGAAATCTAAGGGGGCGAAACTATCCCTCAAATATTAAAATATTTTTTATTTAAAAACCGGTGAGTTTTTCGAAAAACTCTTAAACACGTATATTTTATTTTGTTGTTTTACATATTTTAAGATTTTTTATAAATTTATACAGGGTGTTTCATAAAATATGACTATTGAGTAATCACGATTCTGCTTAAACTGCTTGACGTTTAAAGCTGATTTTTGGCAAACGGATTGACTGTGGGGTGTAGAGGTTCGATAAGGAGGGGTTTCTCGAATCTCAAATTCTAAGAGGGTGAAAACGCCCCTCAAATATTACAATATTTGTTATTTAAAAAACGGTTAGTCTTTCGGGAAAAGGCTTGGACAAGCATAATTTATTTGTTTTTTACATATTTTGAAATTTTTTAAACAATCATACAGGCGGTAATTTCTTAACCACGATTCTGCTTAAACTGCTTGACGTAAAAAGCTTATTTTTGGCAAACGGATTTTTCGAAAGTCAAATTCCAACGAGATGAAACTACCCCTCAAATATTACCAGGTTATATAATAATATCGCCATATTGTTTTTTCTCATGCTGACATAAATGTGAGAAAATGTTATCCAGTTTGTATGTTAATGGAAATTCTTGCTTTGCTTTATCATCACCATTACATATGATTATATAATTCGATGCGAACGAAGTCGCTGGTACACGCTAGTCTAATTTATAATTTAGTTTTCAATCTTTGATGGACTTTTATTGGTAGAATTCCAGCAAACGTGTGGTCTAGCAAGCCATTGTATATTAAATAGTCACACAATTAATAGAAACTCAATTAAGTTATGACATAAAGAAACAAAAGGCAAACCAAAAACTATTATAACTCCATAAACCCACCGACAACATCGTCTTTTCTAAAAAGACTTAAATCTTTTTCTATTTCGGAATAAAGGTTTAAATCACAAATCATTTAGAAAAAGACTTAAATTTCAAATTTTAAGTCAGCTTTCGAAAAATGACTTAATATCAAATGACTTAATAAGTCATTAAAATGATTTAAATCAAATAAAGACTTAAATCAAATACAGACTAAATCAAACAAAAACTTGCAACTCTGTATGGAACACAGTGTATATTAAAAATGTCATCATTTTAATGATGCACTCAAATGAATGTATTTAAAGTCGGAAATTCTACACTTAAATAAAAGCGAACACTTGTCTGCTAAGTTGTCCTAGATTTCTTCTAGTTAGTTTTGTGAAATCTTCATTGTCTCGACCGAAGAACAATACAGAGTAATTAGCTTACATTGGCCAATTATTGGTACCACAATAAAAAGAAAAAACAGTTTATTAACCATAATTAATACAGACCAAAAAAAAATAGATAAAATATTAAAAATATTCAATAAAAATTTTAAAAATATCAAAATTGAAATTATTTTATTTAATTAATAAAAAGTAGAGTAATAATAAGACTATTACAAAACTAAAAAACGTGATAAAAAAAATAAAAAAAGTAGGTAGGGGACACCCGGGTTTGAACCGGGGACCTCTCGATCTGCAGTCGAATGCTCTACCACTGAGCTATATCCCCAACTTGATAGAAAATGCATTTTACTCGCTCTTAAACCAAATTGTACTTAAAAAAGTTATTTTTAAAATGCAGTAAATTTAATATTTTAAAAAAATAATCAATACATATCAGTATTGACAAAAAATAAATATGTTGAATAGATAGTTATTTGGCCGAAATGGTAAATTTAGGACCTTTTTATTTTTTTTAATTAATCATAAAATTTTTCTTCGAAAAAATGCCGATAAAACAGTTTCTGTTGAACTTTTGACACAAAAACATTTCAAATTCATGATTTCAGTCTAAATCATAGATAAAAGAAAATAATCTACTATTAAGATAGATATGAAACTTAATAGTAAAATTTTGGGTCAAAGCGCCCCTCCGTGTTTTTAGTGGAGACTACGTTTAACCCAGCGCCTTCGCCTTTTCTGATGTAAAGGTTTTTTATGTTTATATTTGAATTCAAAGGATTTATTTTTAAAGTTACACTGATATATTAGTATATCAGAGTAACTTTAATAAAACATAAGAATATATATATTTTACAATTTATTTTTTTATTTATTTTACAGAGTTTCATGTAAATGATCGTAAGTCGACTGGCTGTCTAATGAATAGACCGAGATTTATAGAAAAATCAAACAACGAATACATACCATATATTTTTCTTTTATCTAAGATACATACCTTATCGTCTTTTGGAAACACGTACATTTTTGCAGTTTTGTTAGTTTCTTTGCAAGATGCAACACAACAAGAAAACACCATTTTTACAGTTAATAAATAATAAAACTATTTCTGACTATGATATTTAAAATTTAGATAGATAGAAAATTAAAAAACAAACCAGTATTTGCAAACGCAGGCCCAAATTCAATAAAAATCAAAATTTTTCCTGCGAAAATCAGGCTTTTTTCACTGAAAAGGTATTTTTTGATTTATCAGCAGTCATGGTCAAGTTGACAATATACAGGGTGTTTTCGAATTAGTCTAAAAAAATTATGGTGTGATTCCTCATGTGTTCTTAAAACAATTTTTATCTAACCATTGGGTCTAAAGTACTTCCTTTCTGATCTACAGGGTGTTAAAAATTAAAAAACTGCTTAACATAAATGGTACACCACTGCTTTTTTAAAGAAAATATATTTTTTATTGACTGGCCATCCTTTTTCAACAAAATTGATCTTTTAAGTTTTTCTTGTTCATCAAACGGTTGTCGAGAAAAAAATAAATATACTTATTAATAGCCCGGCTTAATACATTTTCTAACGATTTTATATTTTTTAGATTAATTAGGAAACACCCTGTATATGCATATCACAGGCAACCAAATAAACTAGTAACCTCTAAAAATTATTTTTCCTACCACTAGCGACATACCGTGTTTTTAGTGTGTACTAAATTATTTTATCAAAATTTCACCATATAAGTTTCCAGGCAATGGTCTAAATTTAGTCTTGTGATTTAGTCAACATGTCTAATTTTCGCCAATGTCGACAGATATTGATAATTTCGATTCCAAATATCTCGAGAACCATTACTCGTAGCGATTTTTACCAAGAGACCTTTTTTACTTAAAAAAAGTTGTAAATGTATATTTTTTACTCAGTAATTTTATATAGGTACGGACGAAAAGTTATTACTCTTCAAACCAGTAAAAAATATGCAGGTGGCACCCATATGGATGGCACCCCCACAAGTAGGAGTCATATTGACATCAAAATCAAATTTCTCATGTAAAAAAACTCCCAGACACCAATTTTCATCCAACTATTGATGTTACTTCGGAAATTATTTGGAAAAAAACAAAATAAAAATGAAACTTCTACACCCTGTATCTCCGAAACTACGAAACTATAAGCATTTTAGGACATAGGTACATTTATACAAACCTCATATATAGAAAGGAAAAATACAGTTTTTAGGAAGTGTATTCCGGTTCAAGAAAGAGTTAAATAAAGATTGGCCATAACATTAAGATTCTTTGCAACTAGAGACTCACATACCAGTTTGGGTTATTTATTTAAAGTTTCCAAGCAAAGCATTTCAAAAATAATACCAGGCGTACATAAATAGAGTTTTTAAAAAAAGATCAGATTATAAGATAAGTAGGCAATATAAATATAGAGTTATATTTTATTAAAGATATATTTAATATTATTAACCCAAGAACAAAACACAAATATTTGTAATTCTGAACAAAATAAAATAAAAAAAATCATGCTAGTATCATCATACTGCAGTAAATACCGAATCCTATGAATGAAACCAAACTAAAAACTAACAAACAACGCAAGTGTTCGTTTGGCCTGCTCACCAGCAATGTAGACGCGGCTTAACGATTCGTTCGTTCAAATTTTATGGATTCAATCGAACGAACCGTGTTATGAGCGATGAATCGATTCACCCCATTAATTTTTAATACTCGTTCAAATGAACGACTCGTTCAGTTTCAACCCACCCCTACTTCAAAAGCTAAAATCGCATAGATAGCTTTGCAATCTCATGCAATTACATGCAAATTATTTCTTATATTCCAGGTTGGATATTAAGCATGCGTTATGCCTCGACTGGATAGCACCAGACCAAGGTTCCTTTGGCTGGTACTGTTCCTATCAAACATCAACCCAATCTACAATGGATTCGCATGTCTTAGTAATCCATGTCTTCACGGAGTGTGCTTGGATGACCTGAACTCAACTTATTTCTGTTATTGCATAGACGGATACACCGGATTACAATGCCAGACGAATTGGAACGACTGTTGGTCATCGCCTTGCCAAAATGGCGGAGTTTGTATCGATGGAATTGCCAGTTTTAACTGTACATGCCCACCAGGATTTGTAGGTATGAAACGATATTACATAATATGAAACTCCCCCACTACTATCATCATCATCATCATCATCATAATTTTCTGCTTATTCAACCATTTCCAATTGTGGTGTCGCCTCCCTCACATATTTACATAATCTCTTTGTAATTTTTTTTTAAAAATACATATACATATTTGGTTAAATTCAAAACATTCATTTGTAAGACACTCTGTATACATAAATTGAAATTATTGATTTCTAAAATATTATTGGCAAACTAGGGAAGGGGAAATCAGACAAATAACAGCGATAATCAGCATCATCATCACCATCAACGAGCCTGACAAGACCTCCCTCAAATCTTTCCACTCTTCTCGGTCCTGTACCACTTGGATCCGGTTTCCCCTAAATCTCTTTAAGTCATCTGACCATCTTCTCGGAGGTCTGCCTCTGTTTGTGATAGCATCCTGTCTTGGCCGCCATTCTAGTATTAGCTTGGTCCATCTATCGTCCGTTCTTCTGGCAATATGCCCAGCCCAGTTCCATTTGAGTTTTTTAAGCAGATATATAGCATCTGTTATTCATGTACGCTGTTTTATAACTGTATTGAGTATCTTGTCTCTTAGAGATACACCAAGCATTGCTCTTTCCATAGCTCGTTGGGCTACACGGATTTTTTCTATGGACTTTTTCGTCAGTGAAAGTGTCTCTGCGCCATATGTAAGTACTGGCATGTTGTTGCTGGCATGCCTTGTTGCGTGTACTAATAATTTCCAACCATGCCTGGTCGAATATCTTAGCAAACAAGTGTGCAGTCAAAGCCAAAGAATGGTATAACTCATAGTCTAAAGATATTGGCACCAACCGTATCAACTCTAGCTAAGTAGCCTCCCGAATCCAGGGACAAAACCTCTTCAGTTGTGAATGTTTTAAGTGTGTTAAACCTTAAACTTTGGTATGAAGACAGTATTTGTATTATTATCATTTCTCTTTTATTAATGTTCAGATCAGGATTGTTGGATTCTTTGGAATAGTGATCAAGGTTTTCTCTGACGTGCTCTTTTGTAAGATGCATGATGATGATGATGATATTAGGCATTTTAACAATACATGTGAATGCTTCAACTGTGCGGCCAGCCTAAATAATATACAAGTATACAAAGACTAAAAATAGGTACAAAAAGGCTCTGATATTCTAAACTAATAAGGGATAAGAGTAGTATTCAATCCTATTTTCTAGGGGATTTATGTGAAGATGATTTCAACGAATGCGAGAGCAATCCTTGCTGGAACAACGGGAGTTGTATAGATGGCCCTAACGGCTATTTATGCCAATGTCCTGTTGGATATTCTGGAGTCCATTGCGAAATTGATATAGCTGTGTGCAATATTACCGAAGAAGCAAGATGCTTCAATGGAGGAGTTTGCGTTGAAGGTCCAGGAGATACATTTTCGTGTAGATGTCAACCAGGTGAGGCCAGTGGCGGCTCGTGGGTATAAAAATAGCTCGTAGGTATAAAATTTTTTGGCGCATTCACCATTTTGTCAACATTTTTTAAATTATTATTTGAAAAATTTTTGGTGTATTCATCAACATTTTTTTTTTGTTATTATTTATACACTAATACCTATAATATTTTTCTTTTAGTTTGGGCTAAAACGCATTAAGTAAAAAGAGATACAACTAGTTTTCGATAAACACATTATTTTGCATTCCAGTGAAAATATAATTAAATTTAAATTAAATATAATAAACATTATATACAGTGTCCACCATAAAGTTGGATCAATATAGACGTTTTTTTTTATATTAGAGTTTTAGAAAATCTTTTTGTGGCAATCACTTCTGCTTTGAAAACAACTTAAAATGCACGTCAAAGTTGACAGCTAACATCTGGTTCGATAATAAAAAAGAGTGTAGTATTTAAAAGAAACTGTAATATTTAAAAGAAATATTTAAAAATTGGTTAAATTATTATTATTTCAAAAAAGGTGACAAACAAAATTATGTTTCAACTTTGACTTGGTGCATTTTAAGTTGTTTTTAAAGCAGAATTGATTTCCACAAAGAGTTTTTTTTAAACTCTAATACCAAAAAAAAACGTCCATAGTCCATAGGTATGGATTCAACTTTATGGCGGACACTGTAATTATTGAATGGCTTCCCCGAAAAACGTTGTACCCGAAATTTATTTCAAAATGGAGATTTCAGTGAAATAAGGTTGTAATTTTCATATAACGTTTTTTCCTCGGTTTTTTCACTGAAATTTCGATATTGAAAAAATTGTTGGTTACAACCGAGGGGCCAATCAATTATTATGCAATTACTACATTAATTATTATTACATTGTTTACTAAGCAATATTAACCAAAATAAATTTGACTTATTTATATTACTAACCTTACTAATTTTTTTAAATCAGCTCAATTCTTCTGTTCTTTATTGATGCAAACTTATCAGTAATATCGTCATAAATCGGATTTTCACTCATAAGTTCATTTAAAAGTTCTTTGTGAAGAAAATTAACAAGTTAAATCAACAAAAACCATTAACAAACAACAATAAATAATCAACAACAACTTTGCAGTCTTTACACGGTTAATTACTCACCGAATAGCCGAATATTAGCATAAAGGAAGACGAAAGCGAACTGCCCAAAAACTCATTCACATCGGTCGCCGATAAAAAATTGCGGGGCGGGGGATTTACATTCTGCCGCTAGGCTGACGTCACGTTACCATGGAAACCGTGCAGCCACTTGGCTCACAAATATTTTTAGTTCACTTCTTCACTTGTGGCTTCGTTATTTCCGATATAATTTTACATATAAAATGAAATGGCTTCATTTTATATGTAAAATTATATCGGAAATGTCATCGATCGTCATATCATAGCCATCGCTGACGCCGTTTTTATTAGATCATACGGTATAATTAGTGGCAAAAGTTAAATATTTGTTAAGTTTTTATACTAATTGAAAATTGCTACCACTAATTTTGACGTTCTGCTGAAATGCGAATGCCTTACATTGAAATTAAAGGAACAAACGTCAACGCTAATTGAAACCAGTAATTTATTCGAATAATTTCGAGGTCCTGAATGAAACTTTAAGACCTAACTTATTGGATCTGACTGAAATGTTCAATATATTTTTCAGGCTGGGATGGAATACTGTGCAATAATGAGATAGATGAATGTATGTCAGCTCCCTGTCAAAATGGAGGTGTTTGCATCGATCTACACGCAGACTATGAATGTGCTTGTCTTTTTGGTAAAATTAACGAAATTATATTTAATTATTTAGGATCATTTGTTTACAAAGCTATATCAATATTGTTATTAAAAATATAATCGAGATTTAAAATTTGCGCAATTTAATGATGTTTCCGATGGTTTTAATGATAGTTTCCGACGATACCAATGCTTGTACTCCTAATTTGTACCACCCTGTATACTTACGATTTTCTTAATTAGGATATACCGGACATAACTGTGAAGAAGTAATGCAAATATGCAAGGAAAGCCCGTGTAAAAATGGCGCCCTTTGTATTCTGGAAGAAAACCATTCTACTTGCTATTGTGTCCCAGATTTTCACGGGGAACTCTGTGAACTTCAATATGACGAATGTCAGCTTGGACCCAGGTTCTTTTTTAGATTTAAATTATACCGTATGATAAAAAAAAACGGTGTCTAAAGCGGCTGCGGAAATATAATTCATGTTAATTTTGGCGATGTCAATATCTAGACCTAAAAATCTTGTCAAAAATTAACACTAATTATAGACGAATTAAAAAAAAAAGATTCCAGACATAAATCTATTTCCAAAAAAAATATTTTTTTCTCAAATCTTAAACTACACCATCTAAAATTATTTTTACTCAATATAAAAATAAATTACAACCTTCTTAAGGCCAGCTGGCAGTAAACGCTATTAGAAAATAAAAAAGAGTGCGGGCCAAGTATATGACACCTAGGGCTTGACCTCGCCAAAATTATCATCGATTGTTATTCCCTAGCCGTCTTTGACGCCGTTTTTTTTTCTCGATCGTATGATATTACTGCTTAAATTCTATGTTTTTTTTTATTTTTTTTTTCTAGGTGTCTAAATGGAGGAACTTGTATAGATGGCATAGACAATTTTACTTGTTCTTGTCCGCCTAATCTTACTGGAGTTTTATGCGAGTGCCTTATCGTGGATAACAATCAGTTAGATTGTACTTATATCGTACCACCTACTACAACAATTGCATATTCTAATGTAACCATGAGTACAATCATATCAAGCTTGGACACAACTACTGAAACATGTAAGTTTAAAAGCATTTCAGAGAGAATTATATTGATGAGCAAATGCAAGACCAAAACCAAGGCCCTTTTGGTCTTGGTCTTGGTGTTGCTGCAAATCTTTGTCAAAGCAGAAACTATCGAAGCGGAGGTTCCGAGGAGAACGGGAGTTTATATCGAAGTGAAATTTTGCGTACATATGTAGGTTAATTGAAAATATTTTATAAAAATATACAGAGTTATAGAGGGTGTCCCCAAAAAAAATTACGCCTCGAAGTTGTGTTTTTTGTAATGGCACACCCCATATATTAATTGATTTTCGGATTATAGGAAAAAAATAAAGCAAAAAAAGAGTCTTATTAAAGAAGCATATGCCTAAAATATAAGGATTTTGACATATTTCACATTTTGTGAAAATGAAGAGTAAATTTTAAATTTCAATAACAGCTACCTAAAATTTTACCCTTTATAGGTAAAAGATATTTGATAATATAACTGATATTTAATTACTATAACTATTGTACGTTTAACCAAATTAGAATGTGACCCGAAAAGTTATACAGAGTGAGACAAAATTAATATGGAACATTGGCCACATTTAAAAGCAAGTTAGTTCTTTATTTTAAATAGAATACCCAGTATATTATTTCGGTGTTCAATGGGAAATGCATACATCTTCAAAATATTATTAAGGTTGCCTACCCCTCAGACAAAGATTTTCCTAGTTATTTTAATTTTTATGATTTTGCGTGTGTAGATCTTTATTATTTGAAAAAATCTAGGGTGGGCCTTTTATTAATTTAACAAAATTTAAAGGATGTATAGTAAAATATTACGGTAATAAAAAGATACACGTTTGAAATATATTTTAATTATTACAGAACGAAAACTAGCAGTGGCGTAACTATCGATGTGCCGTGTGCATTTCCATATCTATCACATGCTAATCTTTTTACATGCGAATGATGATTTCACATGCGCTTTCACATGCGAATCAAGCAGAATCCTTCTGTTTCTGATGAGCATATATATGAAATGGGTCAGGTTCTATACCTTAAATACCCCGATGCCTATACGATTTCTTCTCAATTACTCTCCTTCAGGCAATGTTTCCGAAATAATTTGTATGAAATCAATTGCATTTTTGAACTCACTGAATTTAATTTAATTAAAAACCTTTCATTGTCTTTCTAGTTTCAGCGAGATTTTAACAGCGTGTCATATTTTTCTCACCATACCTGTTTCTGCAGGGGCGTAGATAGGTGTATGCTATGGGGGTGGTACTATGATTAAGTCGCAAAAAAAGTCACCGTCGGAATTTTTTTGTCGAATTAAAACGACGGCGATTTTTTTGTCTTCAAAAAGATATAAAAACATAACACAAAAATTAAAATATAGATTTGTAAATAACATAAACAAAAATGAAACAACGACGTTTATTAGTTAATTTTCTATAAACTATAAAAAAAACTCTAAACTATCAAAAAAACTATAAAAACTATAAACTATAAATAAAACTACAAAACAAAATCAAGTTTTCTAGTACGCTGTTTGGAAAACCTATCAATAACAGCATCAACATTTATTTCAATATCTTTATGGATATTGATTAGAGTTAACCCACTAATCTGTACTGGCCAATAAGAACACTTGTGTGCTTTTAATTAGGTAGAACATATTATAAACGATAAATCAACATAATTAAAAGCATACAAAGTGTTCTTATGTCGGATTTTAATTTAAAAAAATCCTTTCATAGTCAATGACTATTTCAATTCTCGTATCTCGTCAAGCGTCAGGGGGGGGTACTGTCCCCCAGTACCCCCCCCCCCTTATCTACGCCCTTGTGTTTCTGTGGCCTCGGCTGAAAGATCATTTTCCAAATTAAAGCTTGTCAGAAATTGTTTAAGAAATACCTACTATGGGCGAAAAACGGTTATCAGCTTTGGCAATTATTTCAATAGAAAATGAACTTGCCCGTACAATAGAAAATGGTAATATTGTGTCAACTTTCGCCCATACTAAAGCAAGAAAAAAAAGAATTTTAACATGTTCATGTTCCTATTTACATTGTTTATTTTAATTTAGTTAGTTTTGTTGTTGTTTTTTGATTTGTTTTTATTTATTTTTTTTTATTTATTTGATATTTTATATGTTTTGGGTTACATATTCTCTGTGTTACAGTAATAAACAATACTATATAAAAATTAATTTGATAATGTTATTTCTAACCTAAAATATGAGTGCATATTATTCAGATTAGTATATAAGTATTGAAATATGTAGGTGTAATAGGGGGCCCGGTAAAATGTTTGCACACAGGCCCGTGAGTCTATTGTTACGCCACTGAAAACTAGATATAATAAACGTATAAATTATGTGACAAAAATTAGCTAGATGAAATCAAATGCTCAAAATGCTTCCTTTCCTGTTCACTGCATAAAATGATACTATTTTTAAAAGATCTTTTCATTTTAAAAGGCATATGTGGAGTTCTACTTCGAAAAGCAGCTACAATCATTTCCCTCAAGTTTTCGACAATAGTTAGTCGAGTATTGTAAACACTGTCTTAAACATATCCCCATAACAAATCCCAGACTAGATAAAATCAGGAACATTTAAATATTCTATTAATTAGTGAATGCACCAACTAATAGAATCTTATCAATTCTCTCTGATATAGGATAAGTTTCCATTTTAGGCAAATTTCTGAGAATTTTTTAGATATAATATAGAGAGTATTGCATTACAAAACACACAACTTTGATATTAACTGTCTATATTTTTAAAAAGTGCTCTGAATTAACGTACATATATGGTCTCAAAAGTTCATTTCAATACAAACTGTCGTTCTCGTATGAGAGGTGGCACCCTGTATAATCATTTGGTATTTTTAGCTTCTGCAAAACCCATACTGCCATCAGAAACAACTACATATCCAGGTACCACTACAGTACTAATTCAAGTGCCAAATAATACGTTGACTCCCACAGAAACGACTACCCTTCCTTGGTGTATTACCCCTAGTACTAAAACAGAACGCCCCAATATCACCACTACATCCGCTACAATATACTCAACAGAACTATCTACTTCTACCTTGCAAACAACGGAAATTGTTACATCTACTACTGTACCTGAAATTGTGATTAGTATTGAAAGTGTTGAAGGAACTACTTTGGAGGGAAGTACTGTTTCAGCTACGACTGAAAGTGAAGTAACTTCAAGAACATTCTTTACAGAAACAGGTAATTACATACAGGGTTCGGCAATTGTGCGTCGGGCATCTGTAGCACCTAAAACTAAAAAAAAAACGTTTTATTTTGTTTAGTGCAAACCTAAAGTATCTACTAGGATGTATTTCAGGAAAATAAAAGTGCAAATATTTTCAGGGGTGGTATATTTCGACCCCAAGAAAACGTCTATGAGGTTTTTTTCGCAAAAAAAAGATGTTGAAAATCGTGCACTTTCTTTTAAATTTCCTTGTATATTTTTCGAAAACTTTTTAGAACTGCCTGTTCACCGCAAATTCCCCTCTGATATTACCATAGAGAATATTACTATAATTACGGCTTTACTCTATGGTTACTAAAAGGGCGGTAAATACAGAAAAAATCCGATGGCTCTCAAAATTTTTTCAAAAAATAATCATTTTTTTTTATATTCTTTAACTTAAATAATTCGGTTATTTTGGACTTCTCTGAAAAATGGTAAAGAGAAAATATGTTTCTTTTATCGAGATCTACCAGCCCTGAAAATATTTGCACTTATTTAAGACTCACCCTGTATAATAATAATTAAGATATGAATAAATATATTTCGATAGCTTCAGAGATATTAATAAATAAATAAAAATATGTATATATTTCTTAGCCTTTCTTAAAAAAAATTATTAAAAATACAATTTATTATTATTATTTAATCTAATAAAGTTTATTTTACTTGTTGCTTTAAAGAAATATCCACAACTGCCGAAACTACAACTATACTGCCAATATCGCCCACTACTACAGAAGCTGAAGAACAAACTACATCTACCTATGTCACTGAACTTACAGAAACTACTAGTATAGCTACAGGAACTGAAGAAACTTTAACTTATTCTACAGAACATCCTGTATATTCTACCAGTGATATGTCTTCCTCTGAGTGGACTACCGTTCTATCAACTTCTACTGAACTGTTTGAAACAACAGCAACAAATATACCAGAGACATCAACTGAAATTAAATACACTACACTGCCTGACATAGATATAGAGTCATCTACAATAGCAGCTACGTCAGGTAATGTCAAAATGTTATATACTATATACTATCATACAGGGTGTAACCCTCGCAACATATATATTCTGCAGATAGAAATAAGTAAAAATTGTATTCATATAATTGTATTCATTGTAGTGTAATTCATTTCCAAAAATGCATCGTTTCGGAGACATGTACAGGGTGTAGAAGTTTCATTTTTATTTCAATTTTTTCCAAATTATTTCTGAACTAATGTCGATATATTCTTGAAAATGGTATCTGGGTGTTTTTTGAAGTGAGAAACTTGATTTCGATGTCAATATGACTCCTACTTGAAGGGGGCGTCACCTACATATTTTTTAACTGTTTTGAAAAGTAATAACTTTTTGTCCGTACCTGTAGTAAACTACTGAGTGAAAAAATATACATTTCCCGCATTTTTTTACGTAAAAATGGTATCTTGGTGAAAATTTACTACTACAATTCATACCAAATAAACTTTTAGTCACGTGATTAAGCTTGACCGACACAGCGTTGTCCACTTTTAGATATTTTCTTTTAATCAAAATATTTTAAGAATCAAAAATTAATTAATTATAAATATATAAACAGTTATTATTTCCAGCAACAAAACTCACCTCCTTAACAGCACTTAACAGACAGAAAGGGCTATTACTACCGCTTCCTCGTTCAACATATTCTATATAATAAAGATGCAATGAGTTTTTTACGGCTCTTAAGCTGTCTTGTACACTTCGCACTAAAAGAGATTCTAAAAAGAACAATGTTTGACTGCAAGTCTGCTAGTAAAAAATTTTAAACTTAAGCTATCACAACTAGTGATGGGAAAACCCGATTAATTTCAATAATCGAGTACTCCAGTATCAAGCGATTGCAATAACCGAGTGATCACTCGAGCGATATATCACTCGTATTTAAAAATACGGTTTTCACCCGCCTCATGTTGTAAGTACTCGTTAACGCC
This sequence comes from Sitophilus oryzae, assembly GCF_002938485.1. Classification (NCBI taxonomy): domain Eukaryota; kingdom Metazoa; phylum Arthropoda; class Insecta; order Coleoptera; family Curculionidae; genus Sitophilus; species Sitophilus oryzae. Next base: position 1,093,956 of record NW_022145617.1, on the reverse strand, counting down.
AAGCGTCAAAGAGTAAGTTGCGTGCGCAGGGCACATATTCTTTCGGTAAAGAACGGCAAGTAGTAAGCAGCGAACGATTCGCTTGATCGCTTGATTTAGTTTATTTCGAAGCATTGTCGATATAGGTCGTAAAATTTTGTCCGTCAAATACGCAACGGATAAATATACCGGGTGCGTCTCACCCCCTATAACTTTTTTATTTTTTCAGATGAAACAACGAGATTTGGTATGTTAGTATATGACATAAATTAGGATTGATTGACATATTCAATTGTCTTCGGTCACTTCCGGTTTCACCGGAAATGACTACAACTTATGATTTTTAAATGGCACCCTCGGTATTTTTTTACTTTATTCGGTAGAAAATGACACTCTGAATAGAATGACATATCACATGTCAACTTTTGACATTTTCGCATATGGTTTATTTGAAATTGTAACATGCAGTTCATAACGACAATTTGACTCGAAGTACCAAGTGTGTGGTATCAAATTATTCATAAAAATATTCTTTTTCGAAATATGCTAATGAACCACCCTCGTTCCATTTGAAAAAAATTGAGATATAATCAAAAATACGATTTGGGCATCTTTTAACCGGCAAGAACAAGACACTAAAGACATTAGACGATCAAATCTATTTTTCCAAGGTTCCTTGATTAAAAATTAGTGTTTTTAACACAGACTTGGCACTCTAGATTGAGATTTAAAATACAATTTGTTTTTGAGCGAATATGTCAAAAGTTGACATATGATACGTCATTCTATTTAGAATGTCATTTTCTATCGAATAAAGTAAAAAAATACCGAGGGTGAAATTTAAAAATCAAAAATTGTAGTCATTTCCGGTGAAACAGGAAGTGACAGAAAACAATTTAATACGTCAATCAATCCTAATTTATGTCATATACTAACATACCAAATCTCATTTTTTTTATCTAAAAAAATAAAAAAGTTATAGGAGTGAGCCACTTTTGAGACGCACCCGGTATATACGGCGTCGTATAAATTTGCTGCCTGCAATGTATGTAGAAAATTCGCTCGGCTTTTTATCGAGTATGTCACATTAAAATCGGATTTCAATTTATTTCATTCTAGGTTCGCTTGCCTTTGTCGCTCGTAACTCATCACTTGCATCGCTCGTTCATAATCGAGCGATGCCGGTTATTTCAATAATCGAGTACTCAAGCGAATTTTCGCTCGAGTTATCCCATCACTAATCACAACACAATTAATGAAAATCAAAAACTCGTAGTACAAAACTAAAGTGTTAAAACGAATGGCAATGTCAGAAAATAAATAAATGCGGCAACTTGACATTATCTACATTTCCAGTTAGTCAGCCCGGCGCCGAATACGTCCATGGTTGGCAACGATTACGTAACTAAAAGTTTAATTGGCATCGAATATATTTACATTTTAAGTAAAATGTGGTACCTATAGATAAGTATTATTAATATAATTCTAAATTAGCAGAAGCTGAGACCTCGTTTATGACTACAATAGAAAGCACATATACAGAATATAGTACTTCAAGTACAATCCCTTCCACAATTTCAACCTTCTTTACTGAGGAACCAAAAGGAGGTGTCGTCACAACTACAACCGAGTGTCAGTACCATTTTATCTGTCAAAAATAACACTTTACTAACATTTATATTTTTTACAGTAACCACACTATCAACACTGCCTGGAGTTAGTCCCACGAAAGTTTCAACAAGTGAAGGTACAACTGTAAATATTATTGATTGTACCCTACCTGATAAACGGTGCCAAAATGGGGGTACTTGCGTTTTTATTGATGAAGCTCATAAGGTAAGAAATATCGTGAGTTAGTAAGAAATTAAAGACATACAAATATTCAACAATATGTACAGTGCTGGCAAAAAAATGGTGGCAAAAACCGAGTTACGGGGTGTTTTTCAAAAATGTACATTTTTAACAAGTCGCTGTAACTTTTTTGCTATGGAAAATTTTGTATCGTTATGAAAACATTTCCAAAACAACTTTTAACGTAGAATTAAATGGTTTGGTTGTTGGTTAATTTTTTTAAATGAATAATTTAAGAGTTATCAACAGAAAATTTGATTTTTTATATGGGACACCCTATATATTTTTAATTCATTGAAAACAACTTAAAATGACCTTTCCAAAAATATAGCATACTTGATATTTTGCTCGATTCTCACTTTGAATAAGTAGACTTTGATAAAAGTTGATAAAAGATGCAGAATTGTATGACGATTTTAACAACAACACATTTAAACTATATCTAATAACAAAAATAATAAAATTGCAAACCAAGACATCAGATTTGGAAGTGTTCGAAATATCGACCGCCTTCTCTTATGCACGGGACCGTTTCTCATTTCTCGCGGAATTTATTACTCATTGGGAGTGAAAGAGACCTCTAAGTACTTCTAATTATCGTCTAAAGTACGGGCAATTTAAAAATAAGATCCTTTAGTCTTCCTCAAAGATAAAAATCCATAGGCGCTAAGTCCGGCGGCCTCGACGGCCAACGGCTGGGATCTTGGTTAGCTGTTAGCTCTATTCAATTATTCTCGAAATTGGCTGCAAAAATTTGCTGATAACTTCGACTTTCTGAGGCGGTGCCTTGGCTTGCTGGAAAAATATGTTTTCGAGTTCCATTAATTTTCGCAGATCATCATTAAGGGGTCCAAAGCCTACTAATTAAAAATGGCAAACTTTTAAAAATTCTGTATTTCGAAAGGGACTATAACAAAATATGAAGTGTGCTATATTTTTGGAAAGGTAATTTTAACTTCTTTTCAATTAATTAAAAATATACAGGGTGTTTCAAATAAAAAAATATTTTTTTTCTGTTGATAACTCTTAAACTATTAATTTAAAAAAATATACTTAAACTATTAAATTCTATGTAAAAAAGTGCTTTGAAAATGTTTTCATAAAAATGCACATTTTTGGAAAAGACCCCGTAACTCCGAAACGATAACAAATATAGAGGTGGGGTTTTTACCATCATATTTTTGATAAAAATTACGCTCCAGGCACCGCTAATAGTTTTTGTCTATCTCCTATAGAAAAAGGTATTTTCCTGTAAAAGTATCCAGTTAGGTCCCCCCTGTATATACATTTTTTAACAAATATGTTCCTTTTCAGTGCATGTGTCCCTTCGATGCTGAAGGCCCTTACTGTGAAATAAAGTTAGGAATAAAAAATGCAGCTTTTACAGGAAATAGTTATTTGTCGCATCTTTTACCGGAAGGAAGAAACGTTTCTATAGAATTCACTGCAAAAACTTTGTCCAGTACAGGCATTTTATTCTACACGACGTTGGACGAAACCTACATGGCCCTGTATATTGAAAACGGGTATCTAGTGTTCAAATTTTCGTGTGGGTACCAAACCATGTTGCTCAGCGAACTTAATGTTCCAGTTAACAATGGTTACAACATGAAAATCAAAGCTATGTGAGTAAATAATATTCTCACCTAAACTAATCATTTTTATACAAAGTTTTTGGCTTTGATTTCAACCTTTTTTAGTGATTCTCTGTTTTTTTTTATTTTACTAGTTTAACAGCCTCTACACTATGCGGAGAACTCTTCGAAGTAGGTCAAGGTCGCGTTTCGTCGCCCAACTTTGTCGCATTTCGGTTTATTTCCAGTTGGCTTGACCCACTTCGGTTTACCTCGACCTACTGTCAATTCTTAAAAGCGCCTGAAAACTACTCATGAGGAGGGCGTGGGATGATTTTTTTGGCGTTTCCTGTGGCCTCGTTCAATTTTGTTTCGTTTCGAGCTATTTCCAAAACGTGGCGGTATCTGTACCCGAGGCAAAGGACTTTTATTTCATAAATCTCAGTAAAATAAGTAAACCAAGATGTTTCTAAAATAGCTGTTGTTACGATGTTGTTTCGTTAATTACATCTCGTTTTATGTTGATATATATTCCACAAGATTAATGTTTGAACACGCGTTTAATAATATGTAGAGTAGATATTTAAGAACAAAACTTTTCACTCAATCTGCAAGAATATAATTACAATATGTTTATTATTTAATTTTATTATAATGAATTAGTATATAAAATTGTATATGTTATGTTTGTTTACGCGGCCTTAATTGATTAATATAACAGTATATTTTGGCACAATTTTTTAAATAGTTCACAACCGTAGGTTATAATCTATAAAAGGCGGACCGCCAGAACAGTTAGTCGCGGCGTATTGCCCTGCAGTTTTACGATTTTAAGTTTTGGAAATATTTTTTTTTACTATATTCTAATTAATAATGTACAATGATTAAAACTAAATATTTTTGAGTAACCTTAGAGGAATAGCCAATTTAATCTACCATCGGTAACTGTTTTCTAAATGTACTGTTTTTAATTTTTCCTATCAGTTTAATATAGTGGTATTATATTGCACTCCATTACAAATTAATGATATTTATTCATACTCCATGTTTATTTATATTTCTGAAGCCACCACAACGTTTGACCATGATTGTTTCGTGCTATTTCACAAAATTGTACGATAAATATAAGCCCGTATTATAAAAATTAGTTCCCACGTTTCCTGAAATAGATCGAGACGCATCGTGATTGGTTGTTTGTTTTTTATTGTTACCCCAGATTAACTAATGTTTTTAACACGGGCTAGTAGTGTACTACGGGCATAGTGTTTTATTTTGCTTTATTTTGACGGGCTTATATTTGAGTTTTGCGAAATTTACGAAATATTTCCAGAAATATTTCGTAAAACATTTCGTGAATAGCGTAGAGGCTGTTTTAGAGTGTTATTATTTTAAAGTATGGTCCACACGCAACGACTTATCGCACGATAACATTGCAGAGCAGATAAAACGTAGAGTGTGGTAGTGGTTCTATATTGTATCACCTTGTATAGACCCTTTGTTCGTTAACCAATTTTTTTATTTCAGTTTGGAGTTTTCCAAAAATCTAACCCACTGCGAGGCACTGATAAAAGTTAACGACACCCTGACAATGACAGGGGACCAGACAGCTATGATAAACAAACTTCTAACTCCTTCAGCTTGCCTCCATCTTGGAAATATACCAAACAGTTTGACATATGAGAACATTCCATCTGGAGGTTTCATTGGGTGTATGTCTGACTTAAAAGTACGTATATATAAATACAAACATAAATACAATATAAAACCTGTGATAAAACAGAAGATCCATTAATTCCGTAAGGCGTTTTTGAGAATTTTTTGACCACCTCCTACTATTTTATTGGGGAGATGTCATGTGATGGGTCTTGGCCCATTATTGGCTTGACCCCTCCCCCCTTGACAACCTCACGAAATTAATGGATGCCCCCCTAACATAATCATGACATAATTTTACTGAAAATCTAGTCAAAGTCGACTGGCTGTCTAATAAATGAGCTGTAATATTATGTTGTTGTTTTTTTTGATAATTTTTTGGAGTATAGTGATAATAATAATAACTTTTAAGGTTCACGGGAGGAACGTATACATATATAAAGACGCTGAAGATGGTTACGAAATATCCGAATGCTCTTCTTTAGCCTGTTTATCAAATCCCTGTAAAAACGGAGCATCCTGTATATCCTCAGGTGAAAAATGGAGATGTCGATGCAAGAACGGGTAAAATTATTACTATTTTTTTTTAATTAACTATAATAGTTCATATCAAATATACTTTTAGTCACGTGATTAAGTTTGACCGGCACAGCGTTGCCTACTTTTACATATTTTCTTTTAATGAAAATATTTTAAGAAACAAAAATAAATTAACTATAAATATATAAACAATTATTATTTACATCCACAAAACTCACCTTCTTAACAGCACTTAAGGGCACTTAAATATTCTAATAGAATTGCGATGAGTTTTTTACGGCTATTAAGCTACCTTGTACACTTCGCACTAAAAGAGGATCTAAAAAGAACAATGTTCGACTGCAACGTATGCATTTTAAACTTAAACTATTACTATACTATTTATTTAAACCAAAAACTCGTTATACAAAACTAAAGTGTCAAACTTTACGTGTCAAACAAACGTGTCAAACAGGAAGCATTTTAGGGCATATGTTCATAGGAACTTTTTGTTTTATTTTTATCTGTAATCACTCACCAAAGACACTATTTTTTGACACTAGATCTTCACTCATTAGACCGTTACACTATTTTTTGACACCCTGTGTATATTACGTTCAATGGGTAATTACGTTCAATAAGGGTAAAACGTGATATTACATTTATTTGTTTTAAATGCATTTTTATTTACTTAAAAAAGCGACATGATTATGTGACTAAACCTTTACATTTTTTTTTCATATTGATTTTAGGTTTTTAGGAAATATATGTGAATTATCAATATGCGATGATAATCCATGTTTATATGGTGGTACTTGTATTCCATTTTCTAGCAGTGGTTACTTGTGTCTGTGCCCATACGGCAAACACGGACACTTTTGCGAGAACGGTATGATAAACATCTTTCAGCTACGGCTACCATGACATACGTTTCTGTAAAGCATGTATAAATAAATACTATATAGCATACAACGGCACCATATTTTTTTAACACCTAGTTTTTTGCGACAAATAATAATTTTAATTGATTTTGAATATCAAGAGATGGAAATAAAGAAAATTTTGCATGTATGTGCATACCTACATTACTATGAAAGCATGAATGTACGTTTTAGCACTTAATATAGGTATAATCCAAATTATTCTAAGGGCAGTTGACAGACCCTCAGTTCTTTAGCACAGGCTGACTGTACAGGTCAGTTTGCGCAGTTTGTACTACTGACCGTACCACGCACAAGCAGTTTTACAGCACAGTTTTTACTACAGGGAACATCCTGGACTTTAGGTAGTATTTTTTTTGTTAATATTTCTTTACTTAAGCATCAAAAAGTGTGTTTGTTAGCTAAGTGGCTAAGTTGCTAGTTAAATAGAAAATAATTTCTCAATAAAATCTTATTCACTTCTTATCACTATAATCTTAGTCACAACAACTGGACAATTTTTAGCAAAAACGGTTTCACATACAGGGTGACAATTTGAAAACGAACAGTATTTAATATTGCCTCTACCGATGATAGTTAGTAGGCATTTGTTGTCGTGTTACTTTCAACCCCTTGACTCCTAAAATTTTAAATAGCAACCTCTATTTCTTTTACCATTTTTGTATTTCTTATAGAATTCTACATAAACTGCACTATTTTTTTGAGAATTTTATAAGGAACACGAAAATGGTAAAAGAAATAGGGGTTGCCATTTAAAATTTTAGGGGTAGGTGCCCTGGGGGTGAAAGGGTTGAAAGTAACACGACAACAAATGCCTCATTGTCCCCCTTGATATGTAAATTGACGTATTCCGCCGAATTTTCATACTATCATGGGTAGAGGTAATATTAAATACTGTTAATACTCGTTTTCAAATTGTCACACTGTATATTTGCTAGGATTTGCCAAGTTCTCCTACGACGTGCTTAAGTATTTCAGCTGTATTTCTGTCGTTCCCTGCTGCTTTTCCATTTTTCACGCTTGTTTTCCTTTAATTATTTTCACTTTTTATAGAAACATTAGAGTTTTAGAGTTTACACATAGGCGACTTAATATAATAATAATAATCAAAAAATATCCTAGATAGATAATATTTCGAGTTAAAGAAGTTCCAGATAAACAAGTTTTACTATGCTTTGGATAAATTTGAATTTATTTAAATTCCTTTTTTAGATTTGAAAATTACTGAACCTTACTTTTCATCCTCTGTGCGTGGGTTATCATCGTTCATAACATACCCTCTACCAGAAGGTGTATCTCAAAACATGGAAATCAGATTTAGAATTGTACCAACTACAATAGATCAGATTGCTTTGTTACTGTTTATGGGTCAAGAGGGCCAGCATGACGCTTTTTCTGACCATCTGGCAGTCAGTTTTGTTAAAGGATACATTATGCTGACTTGGAACATGGGATCTGGTATGTATAATATTATTTTTTAATTAAAAAATTAACGGGAATATATTGCAATTATACTCAAACTATTAAATTCTACGTTAAAAGGTGCTTAGGAAATGTTTTCATAAAAATACAAAATTTTCCATAGCAAAAAAGTTACAGCGAAACTTGCTTTACTTTACTTATTCATGTTCATAATTCAAATTCATTTATAATAGGCCCTAGAAGAATATTTACTTCTCAGCCCATTGAAAAGGGAGCTACTGACTATTTAATACAAGTTGGATACACTGGAAGAAGAGCCTGGTTATCAGTTGAAAATTTAGGAAACGTAACTGGAAGATCACCAGGAAATTCAGTTCAGTTAGACATAATTCCATTTTTGTATTTAGGTAAGACTTCACGAATAAAAAGATTAACGAAGGAGTAGATATAGATTGTAGGTTGTTGTTGTCTGTATAGGAGTCTCATACAGTCTCAGAGCTTTGACAAAAGCCATTATCTGAAACGGTTTTACAGAGGTTAGTTTTCCATCTACAATATCTGCCAATATCAGTCATTTTTTACCACTTAGGATTCCCGCATTGGTGCGTTCTATCAATGGTTACTATATCGTAGATATTTCCCTACTAGGATTACTAAAGATGTTATTATTGTTTGCTGTAAAAACCCCTTCTTTAAATTTACGCTTTTTCCAATGACCAGTGATGTGGACAATCCGAGTTTCCGACCACTTTATATCGTGCTGTTTTGACCAAACATGGTCCGCAATACCTGACTTCATTGTTTCATCTTTTTGAACATTTTTTTGTGCTCGCTAAGTCGTACATTTAGGAGGACGTTTAGTCTCCCAATATACGACTCACCGCATTCACAAGGTACCTGGTAGGTACAAGGTACCTCTTGTTTCAATGATTCCGGCCTTGTTTTTGTTAGGACGCTTCTTAGAGTCGATCCAGATTTGAAGACATATAGAATAGTCAAGAGAGAAAGAGAGAGCATCCTCCTCAGGTCGATGTACAGTCGAGTCAGTTTTATAATTTGATATACCTAATTTTGTTTAGAGACTTCTCAGAGTAAGCATTCTGAAGCAAATCTATTTTAATATTATTTAATTCAATATTTAGTGATGCTTGGTCACTGCATTATGGTGTTTGCTAAATGACACAAAGTTTTAACTCAATGACTAAAGAATCCAAGGACAAATAACACCCGAGAGCAAATTGTGACGATGCCTCAAACAGTGCCGTGGCACATATTTTTCTTAACCTAGCTGTTTGAAGCAATATTTATATTTTTTGATAATTGTTTTGACTACGCCTATGGTGTATCATCCTAATTAATTACGAAAAAAACGTATTAAAATGTTAACAAAAGGTACAAAACTAGTATCGACGTATAGCACATATCAAGTACATATAGATATTAATTGAAATTGAAGAATAATTATCGAATTCAATAAGAAAACGCTAAAAGGTTGGAGTGGACTGTTTATTTACCTATGAAACGTAACTCCTGGCTCTTTCTTATCGCTGCTGCTTTTACACTTGAAAGCTGAACAACTAATCACCATTATAATAAAATTTATACAAAGTTTACTACACACAAACTATTAAAAATCGCTAAAATTGTCGCTGGTGACCAAATGATGACTCATTGTTTGCCACCAAAACAAAAAGAAAAAAGGTCACAAATTCTGCTGCATCCCGTATAGGGGCGTTACATGTCCTTATATTCTTTAGTCATTGTTTTAACTATTCCTTTCTATTGGCGTAACTACAGGAGCGCCCTGGGGGTGCCCCCCCCCCTAGGTACTGCTGGGCACCCCCCAGAGAAATCCTGAATTATGACTCTTGGCTACGTATTCATTTTTATTTGCTTGTAATGCACTAAAAATTACGTTTTTTAGTTTTGTTTAGTTAATATTATTTTGTTGTGTTCAAAAAATGTGTTAATTTTTATTTTTTTAGAAAATTTGTAGGTATTTAAGTAATCTACGGGAACACGGTTTGATAACCAAATCTATGAAATTTATTGATAGAGAAATTCATGTAAACGTTTTATTCAAAAAATGTGTTTTTTAAAATTATTTTTCATTTTTAAAAAACAAAAGCTCTAGGCCCCCCCTGGGCTCAACCCCTGCCCCTTCCCCTGGCCCACCCCAGGATAAATTGCTAGTTACACTAATGTTCCTTTCTTTGTTATATACCAGGTATATACCGAAATTTTATTTATCTACTCATTGGATATTTACTCACCGTCCATCTCTGCTGGTAACTATATAAATCGCATTAAGTATAGTAAACCAAAACATATCGGTCCTTGAAAAAGCTAACTGCGGGAGCGTTTAAATCTTGATTACAAAATCCCGCTTAAGATGGTATGGTCACGTATGTAGAATGAAAGAAAACCGCCTAAAAAATATCTGCTTTACGGTGAACTTGTAGACAGTAAAGTACGTTAAATAAAAATATATTTTTTCTTGCATTTTTGCTTTTATTTAATAATTATACCTATACCACCCTGCATTATATTTTTACACGTTTAGAATAAAATTACAAAGATTGCACTGATAAACCGGAATTTCAGTCAGACGCCATATTAGTCCCCCACTTCATATCAAGCTCCACCTAAGTTTGTTGCTATGCTCCTTCCTTAATCTTTTTATTCAAAGGTACCACCCCCTCTAATCATCGTCAAGAAATAAACAATATTCTTTAGGCGGTCATCACACCAGAAATTTTTCAACATTACCCCACGATCTACCATTCCATACGGGCTTCTCAGGATGCATATTCGATCTAGAACTTCGAATGGGTACCATAGTTCTGCCACTCCAAGGAGCTCTTAGAGCTGTTGGTAGAGCTGTAGGACAATGTGGTACCACTGAATGCTATGACAGGAGCTGTCAAAATGGAGGGGCCTGTCTACATCATGGAAACACGTTCATGTAAGTGTCGATTTAGAGCAGGTGTCGAAAAAAAAACGCCGTCAAAGCTGGAAAATGACGTCGATGATAATTTTGGCGAGGTCAATCTCTATAGACGTAAGTTACTAAAAATTGACATAACAATTTCAAAAATTATTACTAATTAGCGATGGGAACTATCGAATGAATTAGACTATCGAATGGTTAATGAATGAATGATTTCAACTATCGAATGGTTTTATTCGAATAAAATCATTCATTCATTTGTATACTAAAGCATATGTGACAACCTCGCAGTGCGACCAAATGGTTATCGTTGCGCCACGACTATCGAATGCTTTTGATAAATGAAATCTATAGGGCTTGGCCTCAGAAAATTATCATCCAATGTCATTTGACGCCGTTTTTTTTTCGATCATATGGTATACTCGTGTTCTTCTTTTTTGTTGTTAAAAGGTGTTTATGTCAAGATGACTGGTATGGTCCTTTGTGTTCTTCAAGAAATAACCTTTGTAGATAAAAATATAACTAAATGTTCGGACAGTTCAAGATGCGTTCCCCTTTTGACAGATTATGAATGTGACTGTCCGTTCGGACGAACAGGGAGATATTGCGAAAAAGTAAGAAGAAAGGACGTATGAAATAAAAAATTAAGCTAATATTAGGTTTGTTCCAACCCGCCGCAGAACCGTCACCTAACGATCACGCTCGTGCGCAGTAATTCAAATGTGTTCCAACAAAGACATTATAAAGATAGACCGAACATCTCATTCATAAATACTCGTTGGAAGTGTATCAAACATTCCAATGTGTCAAACAAGGACAGAAGAGACAGAGAAGTCTAAAATTTCCGACCCCGGCAACTAGGCGCATTTGGATTGTTCTAATGGCCAGTGACGTATCGTTTTTTGGAAGGAACTTAATTAGTAAAGTAAAAGTAAAGTAGTTAGTAAAATTTTTACTCCATATTAATATACTACATTAACACTTTTTCGTCAGATGAGTTTTGTCATAAGGTCTAATATAATAATATAATTAATATCCCATATATACTTATGTTGAAACGTTAGTAGGTAGTTTTCGAAAATCGCTCCAACGTCGATTTTCAATTTAAACTTTCAGTTACTTCTATATAAACTTTCAGTTACTTTTGAATATTTACAGGGTGACTCAAGTTTCTGAAACAGTTCTATATTAGGTTTGTGGTTGGTGACTTTTCTTTCAATTTTTTGTTCAGAATATAGAGGCAATGGTAAAGCACATTTTAGACATTTTTGTAAACATAGGTGGCCGGAACATATTTTCAAGCTGAAGTTGTAGATTTGCCATTAAATTTTCATTCCAGAAATACCTAGGGTTGCCATCTGTCCTTTTTTGACAAGGACAGCCTTTTTTGGAATAACTTGTCCTTTTGACTTTTTTTTCCTTAAAAAGTCATTTTTATTTACGTATTTTCCCTGAGAAAATTACCTACAGCAAACAGAAATATTCTTTTTGTCCAAATTAAATTAGAGATGTTATAAAACTTATAAGGGTAATGGAGGACCGTAACTTGGAAGAGGAAGATGTTCTTGATCGTAACAAGTGGCGATTAGATGTGGGGATGCGACGTTAGTTGAGACAACCCTGGTTTATATGTATATATAAAAAACTTATAAATAAATTTTTCTTGTTTAGAATAGGCAACACTATGTAGAACTTCCCGTTTAATCTCAAATGATAGTTTAGGTTTTAGTTTTACCTTTTTTGATCTTAAAAAGAACTTTTCAAAATTAGTAATTAGTAACGATTTAGTTAGTTCGCAATCGATAGCTTCCTGTGAAGTACTGTGTAATAGTTGTTTAATTTTGTATTATTAATAACTTCCTATACCTAAAATCAATATTTAATGAGAAAATTGTGTTTTTTGAAATATAAGACAAGATTTGACTTTCGGTCTTCTTCTTGTATTATGATGGTTCTGATATGAGTGCAATTACCTTTTAGTCTCAATAGAAGGTATTTTTTTATTAAAAGTGTCAAATCTGTGTGCTACAGTATGGGATTTCTGTCGCATAATAATGAATATTACGTTTATTTACAAACCTATTACTTTTAAAGGTAACTCCTCATCAGACAATCAAATTTTAGTTAAATGTCTCAATCTTCATGAACTGTATTAAGCATATGTATTGCGGGTTTAAATCACCCTGTATGTTGACAAAAATATTTTGAAAATGTGCGTTACAATGGCCCCCATCTTATGTAAAAAATTGAAATAAAAATCACAAACCAAAAACGCAGTAGGTAAAAGCTTTTGGAGGCCTGGGTCGCTCTGTATGTAGGTATGTATAAAACTAGTAGCCAAAATTATTTACAGTTCGTCCCATTCTAAAAAAAAGTAAACACACCGTACAAATAACTCTAGGAAGAGGTATTTGTACGGTGGTAAAAATTGTCTAAACAAGGCCGAAGGGGCAGATATAATAAAAAACAGTAAAATGTAAAAAGGACGGGTAAACACCTTTGTTTATTTGTTGAGCAAAATTCCTTTAGAATATCGTATATAATGACCCAAAAATATGACGCAATTTTAAGAAAAAAAATGTCACTTTCTGCTTATAATAAAGTTTCAAATGCAACGTTTATATTCAAATTTGTTATGATCTACAACAGTTAGGTAGTAATTGTGACGAATTATAATTCAATTACCGGCTACTACGTTCTTGTTTTAATAGATCAAAATTCAACAAATATAATTAGGAAATTATTTTAATTGTAAGGGGCTCCCTTGTGGGACGCCTATGGACAATTACGGCGGAAATTTGTACCTACCTTTGAAAAGACAAATTCGGGTAATTTGAGCTTATTTTCCACACACTTGACACTGTCAAAAATACATATTGAAAATTCGCAGATTTAAAAGTACATTAAACAAAAACAAAAACTACTGAAAAACACTGAAAAGTTCACTTCGGACTTGATTCCGACTTCAAACACACCGTAAGCTAAACGTAGTACGCTATAACGGACCAAAGGCCGTCGCGAGGGGTGGTGGGAAGGACAGCTCATATTCATTCTGGAAGACTAGCAGCGACGTTGCCAATAGTTCTAGACGTTTCAGCACATTAAACAGTAAACATGTCCTTTAATAGTAACGCATATATCCTCTGGTTAATAACATATTATTACGCATGCTTCTTTAAAAATAAACTATTAATTTAATTAAGAAATTGAGATTTATTGATATCCGGTGAAGGTTTAAAGTCACCTTTTCTGCAAATCAAACTAAGTAGATAGGCGCACCCAGATGTAGCAATGTCGCCTTCTATATCTCAGTTGGTTTTTACAGTACGTAGTTAACCTCCGATTGTTTGATCGGGTTAAAATGCACAATGTGATATCTGTTCTTCCTAAATCTATGGTTCCAACCGAGATTTAACGGTTATCGGACGATCCTATTTGCGTACCAACCTTACCTTGGGATCGTTTAGTTACGATTTCAAGAACAGTAATTTCGGTACATTGGTCCCAAAGAGAACTTTGTTTGGGTTGACTTGCGCATTAAATCATATTGGCAGGAATTATCGATTTTTAACAGCTAACCCTGGTCCGGCGTCCGGCTGATGCTTCTGTCTTGTTACTTTTACGAAATTCGGAATACGTGTGCGTTATACTTTGTTTATGAGTTTGTGTGGAGTGAATCGTTCGGAAAATTTTAATTATTTTATTTATAAATTCAATGTCTGTGCTCCTACCACTGCAATGAAATAACAGGAAACTACGCATAACAGGATCATAAAAGAGACGATAGGTATGTGTGAGTTAGTGAGTATACAGTTGTGAAACAACACTTACCAACAATTACTGGATTCTGATTCTCCATTTTAAGAATAATAATTATTATTGCAAATTGCAAACAAAAATAATAGGGCAGTTATGAGATTATAAACAAAAACCGATCGATACACGCAGTTTTTTACACTTCGCAAAACAATTCACAAAGCGTTCCAACGTTGATTTTTGCACCGTCACGAAACTTTTTTTCCGTCTAAAGTCAGTGGCGCTCTTAACCCGCCCCTACTCTCCGAATTTTCTGAGCTAGGGCATAAATTTGTTCGCGACTAGACCCCTGCAAATTCCATAAATATTTATTTTTCTTAATCGCTAACTTAATAATATTTTTTTCTTCTTCGTATTTTTTTTACTTCTTTTCTAATTTTTTTTTTCTTTTTTTTTTAATTTAAAAGAGCCGAGCTAAGGCCAAAACGCGTGACAAGCTTTCTTAAAATTCTCGTTTTCCTGACGTTGCTCGCTCTTGTACTATTATATTTTTATTAAAGTTAGATTAAATTTGTCAAAAAAGTGTAAAAATGTCCGATCATTCGATCTTTCTCCGTTGACGGGCAGGAGTAAAAAATTTACGGATGAAAAGTATCGCGAAAACGCTATGACCAATCACTCCAATCAGAGTGCCGCGCCGCCGCGCCGCACCGTCGGACCATCGTATCAATATCAATGGATAACAGACGCATAAAAATCAAGTTTTAGATCGACCGCGACGGGGACCTAAAATGGCCGACTTAAATTCCGGTTTATCAGTGCCGTTCTATTAAGTAGTTGTTAAAAATTATAAAAAAATGGTTACAAAAATATATTTTTTAATAAAAATAGATAATTTATAATAATTATTTAATAACCCAAGCATCAGATCAGCTACTGAACTTACTGAGGGGCGTTGGTCAAATTGTCGTATCTAAATTATTTTTGACAAGTAGTAAAGCAAAAATGCAAGAAAAAATATACAATTAGTTCCTAATCAAATCCTAAGTGAATTTCATATATGATCGGTTTACTATACGTATGTATATTATAATCACTTACTAGGTAGTAAAAAGTTATTCCTTTATTTCAATCGATTTTTGACCGAGCTCTACCGCACGCTACACAACCAACTATTTTACAGTCTTTTTCAACAAATCGCAATAGTATCAGTGTTAATTTAAATTCTGCCACAAAATTTCCTTCAAGATTTTTTTAAAGGTAGTAAAACAACTATCAGTAGTAGAATAAATAATAAATATCATAAAATAAGGTCAGTAAAGACAGACACATTCACAAAATTTCAAATCAAATTCAAATATGTCAAATAGAACGCCAAACAGAACTGTCAAGAATCCCCACCCTAGGTCCCCATCTCCGTCTACCTTGCACATTGGCGTAACTACAGGGGTGCCGGGCCCGCCCCAGATACTGCTGGGCACCCCCCAGAGAAATCCTGAATTATGACTCTTGGCTACGTATTAATTTTTATTTGCTTGTGATGCAGTAAAAATGACGTTTTCTAGTTTTGTTTAGTTAATATTATTTTGTTGTGTTCAAAAAATGTGTTAACTTTTATTTTTTTAGAAAATTTGTAGCTATTTAAGTAATCTACGGGAACACGGTTTGATAACCAAGTCTATGAAATTTATTGATAGAAATTCATGTAAACGTTTTATTCAAAAAATGTGTTTTTCAAAATTAATTTTCATTTTTAATAAAACAAAAGCCCTAGCCCCCCTCCTGGGCTCAACCCCAGGACCCCCAGGCCCAACCCAGGATAAATTGCTAGTTACGCTAATGACCTTGCATGAATACATAGATAGCATAAAGGTTGATTATCACTATACCTTCCGTTTCCATTCCATATTCATTCCATATCCGTTCCGTATTTTTTATTGTACTGACGCTATACGTAAGCTTCCGTTCCGTATCAGTTCCATACTTTTTATTGTAGAATTTATATCATTACTAAAGTTTTATTTTAAAAGTATGTATCTTTTGAAAAAGGTAATAGATATAATTAAGAGGTGAAAGAATAAATAAATATCAGCAAAATGTTAACAGAGCTGGCACAAATGTAAGAACTTGACAACGCTGTTTTCTATACGCTTCAGTCCGTCCGCCAAAAAAATGTATGGAAGGAAAGGATATGGAACGGAAGGGAAACAGAACGGATAGTGTGCATTGTCCTATTCATTTACATGATATAATATTTTATGTAAACGGAAGGGAGCCGATACGGAATTTATAGTGAGAATCAACCTTTATACTCCTTCCTTAATCTTTTTATTCATAGCAATAAATAAATAATATTCTTTAGGTGGACATCACACTAGAAATTTTTCAACCTTGCCACATGATCTACCATTTCACACAGGGTTCTCAGGGTGTATATTCGATCTGGAACTTCGAATGGGTACCATAGTTCTGCCACTCCAAGGAGCTCTTAGAGCTGTTGGTAGAGCTGTAGGACAATGTGGTACCACTGAATGCTATGACAGGAGCTGTCAAAATGGAGGAGCCTGTCTACATCATGGAAACACGTTCATGTAAGTGTCGATCTAGAGCAGGTGTCGAAAAAAAAACGGCGTCAAAGACGGTTGGGAAAAGACGTTCGATGATAATTTTGGCGAGGTCAAACTCTAAACGTCATTTACTAAAAATCGACATAAAAATTTCAAAAATTAACACTAATAATTATAGAAAGATGAAAAAAGAATTTCAAAAAACTATTTTTTCTCGAATTTTAAACAACTTACACCAATTAAAAATAATTTTTGCCGTTTTAACTGGCAGTAAGCGCCATTAAAAAATAAAGAGGAGTACAGGCCAAGTAAATAACGAAGTCTATAGGGCTTGCCCTCGCCAAAATTATCATCCAATGTCATTTGACGCCGTTTTTTTTTTCGATTGTATGGTATATACTCGTGTTCTTCTTTTTGTTGTTAAGGTGTTTATGTCAAGATGACTGGTATGGTCCTTTGTGTTCTTCAAGAAATAACCTTTGTGATAAAAATATAACTAAATGTTCGGACAGTTCAAGATGCGTTCCCCTTTTGACAGATTATGAATGTGACTGTCCGTTCGGACAGACAGGGAGATATTGCGAAAAAAGTAAGAAGAAAGGACGTATGAAATAAAAAATTAAGCTAATATTAGGTTTGTTCCAACCCGCCGCAGAACCGTCACCGAACGATCAGGCTCGTACGCAGTAATTCAAATGTGTTCCAACCGAGATTTAACGGTTATCGGACGATCCTATTTGCGTACCAACCTACCTTGGGATCGTTTAGTTACGATTTCAGAACGGTAATTTTGGTACATGGTCCAAAGAGAACTGTTTGGGTTGACTTGCGCATTAAATCATATTGGCAGGAATTATCGATTTTTAACAGCTAATTCTGGTCCGGCGTCCGGCTGATGCTTCTGTCTTGGTTATTTTTTACGAATTGGAATACGTGTGCGTTATACTTTTGCTTATGAGTTTGTGTGGAGTGAATCGTTCGGAAATTTTAATTAATTTTTTATTTATAAATTAATGTTCAAAGATTCTACCACTGCAATGAAATAACAGGAAACTACGCATAACAGGATCATAAAAGAGACGATAGGTATGTGAGTTAGTGAGTATACAGTTGAAACAACACTTACCAACAATTACTGGATTCTGATTCTCCATTTTAAGAATAATAATTATTATTGCAAATTGCAAACAAAAATAATAGGGGTATGTTATGAGATTATAAACAAAAAACAAAAAACCGATCGATACACGCAAGCTTGACACTTGCGAAAACAATTCACAAAGCGTTCCAACGTTGATACTTTTTGCACCGTCACGAAACTATTCGAAGTCTGCGCATGCTAACAAAGTGCAAGAAAACCGATTCGAGTACGATTTCGAAACGATCCCGAAATGCTGGTTGGAACAAACCTATATTTTTGTATTTCTTTTTTTTTGTTAATACTTAGTCACTGTTTCTTTTTCTTCTTTTAGATCAAACACTTACAGACCTAAGCTTTACAGGAATACGATCATATGTCCGCATACATCCTGTTATCGTTCATAATAACAAATTTAATATTGAGATTGAAATAAGAACTTTAAAAGATACAGGTACAATTCTTTTTGTAGGCAGCAGAGACTCAAGTTTTCTATGTCTAACCCTACAAAACGGATTATTAGAACTAAATATTCATTCAGGTAATTTGTGTATATATTTTCATCTACAGGGTGTCCCAGTATTCGGTGGACATAGATCAGAGAAATTTGTATGGGAGGGGGGATCACCGCGACCTTATCTATAGATCTATTGTGTTTCCCTTCCTTGAGTTATAACTCATCATACAGTCTCAGGAGGTTGACAAAAACCAGTATCTGAGTCAGTTTACGGAGGTTAATTTTCCATCTCCGATATAAATATTTTTACGTGTAATGAAATTCCAATCATGGTAACCTATACAGGGTTGTTCACCACATACGACACGGAGTATTGTAGCTAAACGATTAGATATTTACAAATTGTAAGTTTTGGGTTCGTTGAAGGATTATTAGAGCTACAATTTAAAAATATTTTTACAAGATACAGAGTGTCCCAAATAAATAAAAAAATATCAAAGTTGTATTTTTTAAACGGAACACCCTGTATATTATTACATTTTTAGTTTCTAGGATTCAAATAAAGGTAAATTTGATAAAGGTTTATTACACTTAAACCTTACCGTATTTTGAAATATTTTCAATTTTGTGAAATTGCAGTCAAAATTGTAAGGCTTCATTACTCCAAGGGTATCAAAGTTTTTAATACTAAATATTTTCTGAAGTTGATTTATTGACCAGTTATTGTGTTGCAATAATAAAAATTATACTACCTTATACAGAGTGTCTAAAATTTTATTTTAAATAATTACTAGCTTTAAACGGCAATAACTTGTTTAATTTAAATGGAAAACCCTGTATATTTTATGTGAATCAGATGCACAATTTAATTGTCTATCAAATTGTATTATACCATTTTTTACCTATAGCGTCAAGTTTCCGTAGAAAATGCATTTTCTTGTAATTTTAAATTCATTTATCAATATACCCATGGAATACTGACATTTTAGATTATTTTTTAAGATGTACCAAATTTTTAAAGAGTACAGATACTAATATGGTCGATATAGTTTGTTTATTTCATTAAAAAATAAAAAAAAACTGTTTAAATATTTGTTAAAGAGGACCAATTAATATGATTCCAGTATTCAAACTACATTAATTGACTGTTTGCACTGATTAATAATAATTGCTCCAAAAACTAAAAAACTGAATTTTTTATGTGTATTAGACAGTGTGGTAAAAAGTATTTTATGAAGATTTAAATAGTTTTCTTTTTGCATACAAATGGGCTAGTAATATTATCATTTTGTTAAAAACGATAATATTACTAGCCTGTACATTTTGTACATTTGTTGCTTTAAAAACAATCGTCCATGGGTATATTGATAAATGAGGTCTAAATTATAAGAAAATGCATTTTCTACGAAAACTTGAAGGGGAAGGTAAAAAGTGGTATAATACAATTTGACAGACAATTAAATTATGCATCTGATTCTCCTAAAATATACAGGGCGTTCCATTTAAATTAAACAAGTTATTGCCGTTTGGTTTATTGTTATTTAAAATAAAATTTTAGACACTCTATACAAGGTAGTATAATTTTGATTATTGCAACACAATAACTGATCAATAAATAAACTTCAGTAAATTAAAAACTTTGATACCCTTGGAGAAATGAAGCCTTAAAATTTTTACTGCAATTTCACAAAATTGAAAATATTTCAAAAACGGTAAGGTTTAAGTGTGATAAACCTTAATAAAATTTACCATTATTTCAATCGTAGAATCTAAAAATAGAATAATATACAGTGTTCCATTTAAAAAAATTCAACTATAGCATTTTTTACTTATTTGGGACACTTCGTATCTTGTAAAATTATTCCAAAATTGTAGCTCAAATAGTTCTTCAACGAACCCAAAACTTAAAATTTGTAAAAATCTAATCGTTTAGCTACAATACTCCGTGTCGTATGTGGTGAACAACCCATAGCAATGAGGAAAATGCATGTTTTTAAATAATGGTTTTAAAAAATAGTTCATATAATTACAAATTGAACAAAAAAAATCGTTGATATCGGATAAGGAATGCCTCTAATATAAAATAATTAAATATTGTTAATTTAAATGACCGGGCAAACGCTCTCTACCGCGCCTTGCCGCTGTGACGTCACCCGCCGTTCTTCTGGTTGAGTGGAGCCAGACGCGTGTTTATTTTACACAGTTTGCTTTTAAACGCTGTTGAATCCGAATCAAAATTTTAGTTATTTGTGTTAATTAATACATAATTAGTCATTAGTGATATTTATAAATAGTAATGGATGAGCGAAAACAGAAAAAAATGGTCCAAGGCCATGAGAAGAGATGAAAAGAAAAACGTTAAATTATCCTCTATTTTTACGATTTATTGTTGCGAAGATCATTTTGATGTAAGTTCATATATTTATGTATATTGTCTTACATAAGTTATATGAAATTTGAATGTACAGGGTTATTCATTAATTTTGACACCCACATACAGCCTTAACTGCATGTTTTAAAAGAAAACATTAAATAAAAAAGTTGCATGGTTTTTCATATACTCTCTTTTAAATTAATTCTAGTTATACAGGGTGTCTCAAAAACGGTGGTCCAGAAAATAGTAGGTATTTTTCGCTTTTCAATATTTGGTAAACATTTGAAGATAGGCATAGGATATTATACATGAAATATATAAGGAATATCTAGAAATTTCCGAAGAATCCAAAAATATATAGGGTGTTTCACTTAAAAAAGTAACTTAATTTTGGCATTTGCTTATGGAACACCTTGTATAATATTTTCATTAGTGATAAACAATTTATTTCCTATAATTTCGTAAAAAAACAATCTTTAAAAATAACAAGGGTAAGGGGGTGTCAATATATAAAAAAACTTTCTTTTTCACGCTATGCTCTGGAATTATTTTTCCACGTACTAAACAAATATTTTTGTCTCTTTTCACTTCTACATAACCTACAGCATTATCTCCATACGTCTCCCTACCTGATCTGAAAAATAAGTTTATAACATTAATATTTATAACTATATAAAAGTTCGTAACAGTAGGTACCTACTTATACTTAAATATGCCTCAGTACTACAAAGAATAAATGTTACATACCTCTCTGTTTTTTTTTATCGTAATTCAGCACCAATAAATTGGGAATTTGTATTTATAAAAGCAGCCAACATAAAAGCATCGACTTTTGGCAATTTATATGATTGTGCTTTTACAAACCCGGAATCTGCCATTAGTTAACACACAACACATACAAATGATAACTGCACAAAAAAGCATAAAAAGCTCCTTCAATCAACGCTAAAAGCAACAAAATGTCTTAGTACGCCACCTAAATACGTACATAAACGGAACACGTCTGGCTGCTGCTGGCCATCGCGCGTCGACGAGAACGGCGGGTGACGTCAGACCAATAGAATATCGTTTCAATTCGCGAGGCGTCGTTTGCGTTATCAATAGTATTTTAATGGCCCGTTTTATAAAATTGTGGTACTGCTTTCAAGAAAAAAGTTTTTTTTTTGCATTTACACATATTTATTCTAATAAATTGAACAGTTTCTGTCGAAAAATAAAATATATGCATCTTCCTCATACTTCCATGTGTACAGTATATTGGGGCACCCTCTTTAAAAAATATTATTTAAAACATGTTGCATTGCGTATATTAAAACATATTATTATCATTATTTTACAGCGAGAACACGATCAAATTCTCAAGATCATTTGGTTGTGAGAAGTTCAAAGTTGCTCTTAAAAGGTGTATGGCACAAAGTACAGTTTGGTGTTTTTGGAAGAAAAGTGTATTTGTACGTAGATCACATAATCAATATTGGAGTTCTGGGCCATGGATTCACTTTAAGTATTCCAAACAGCAATCTATTTCTGGGTAAGACACTAATAATTACACCATTTATAATATAAAGGATATTTTGAAAAGAAAGAATAATTGAAGAATAAATTTTGAATTCAACATTTTTTTAGGTGGTTTACCCGATATGTCCCAGTTACCAATATCGGTTTCAAGCAATCTTCCAGAACCATTTAAAGGATGCTTAAGGCATCTTTCTGTAGATGAAGATATTATTCCACTTATTCCCGAAAATATCCTGGATGCAAGAAACGTCGGAGATTGTGATGGAACACCCTGTGGAGCGGAGAGTTGCCTACACGGTGGAACATGTTGGTACGTTTGTTGCAAGTAACGTAAGGCCATATTATTTCCCCATCGCGTTCTACTAAGTTTTTTGATTCTTAATCTTCTTATTTAAAGGATTTTCAATATACAGTATGTCCCCGGATTGTCTTTACAAGAGGAAATACTTTTTTATTGCTGACATTTTGAAAAAATGCATTCTTCATAAAAAAATTGTGCTTATTCTAAAATGGTTAATCCCGTTTATACTTAAATTTTAAAAAAATATATTTCTTTTAATAAATATTGTTTAAATATTAAATATTTTCTTAGAATATGTTAATTTTTAGGTTAGATTCGTTCTTGGTACCGCACTGCTCGTGTATTGAACCGTACTATGGCAAAAAATGCGAACTAGTATCAAAGTGTTCGGATAAAACATGCAAAAATGGCATCTGTCAAAACGCAACCTGTCTATGTCGAGTTGGTTTTGAAGGAGGAATTTGTGAGACTGAAATCGAAGTAAGTTTCACCTATACACCTCTATATCTCTGGTTTCAATGAGTATTTTCTTTCTCAATTGATAACAGCAAAAAATAATAACATATATTGAAATGTAAAACCCTGATAATTCTAATTGATAGAATACGATATAGGTATGTATACAAAATTGTTAACTGGACGGTTACTTATTGGGGAACAGAATTGCAACACTGCCTACATTTCAAATGAGTACTAAGCTAAGCTGCCGACTCGTCCCGTCGCGTCGCGTCGTCTCTCGACGAGCGGGCCGAGGTTGCCATATATTTCAACCATATAGCTCTTGCCGCGAGTAATAAACAAATTAACTACCTGTATAGATTTATCTCAAAACTTTATTTTTGTTGGACATATTCGCTTTTGAAGAAGACGCTCACATTTAATTGTTTTTAGGTAAAGCAACCTTCTTTTACAGGCCAAAGCTATCTAATAGTAAAAAACTAAAAGATAAAAAAAGAAACATCAGAGATATGGAGCTTCAAACATTATCTCTGAACTTTACTACTGCCAAAAACGACGGACTTATACTGTGGACCAAAAAAGTAACACTAACACATTATTTTTTATATCGTTTAACATAATTTAACAAGTTTTGTATTTTAAGAACAAAAATTTTGTGGGTATAGGACTTGAAAATGGATATTTAAAAATTGTTATTTCTTCATATGATGGTAAAGATAAATTTATAGATATACCCCCGTATTATAAAGTATCAGACGGTTTGTGGCATAATATTGAGCTAAAATTACTTCCATTTTTGTTAAAAATTGATGGAAAAACAATAAAAGGTAAGTTAAGGATCCTAAAGCATGGTCCACACGCCTAGACTTATCGTACCATTTGCCTGTGTCGACAAAACCGTTACAGGTAAAAGATACAGACCAAGTTGTGTCATTTACAACGACTTGTCGTTCATGTATTTTTGTATTCTGCCATATCATCATGGAGCAAACACTGTTGGTGGCTAGTTTTGTTTAAATAAGTTAAAAAGGCAAGTTAAACGACTAGCTTAACTCTTGTACAATTCAATGAACTCACTGAGAAACTCATGCGTGCATTGCCGTAGGTCAAACATTATTTGAATTTGATTTTACCTTACGTTCAGACTTGCTATCCACACGCTACGTTTTACCTGCAACGTTTTGTCGTCGCAGTAAAATCGTACGATAAGTCGTTGCGTCTGGAGCCTGCTTTAGTTCACATCTCAGTCGCTTGGAAAATAAAATATATTTTATATTCGTTTTTTTTTTGTAGTTAAAGTTGATAAAAATTTAGGTTTATTGAGTGTGGCACTGGATGGGATATTTTTTATTGGAGGGTTACCATCAAACATGAGTTTAATCAAAGAGACCGATGGTTTATTTCACGAAAATTTTGATGGATGTGTTGACAGTTTTGGAACCAATATGGAAACCTCAGTGACAGATTTTTCACGTGCTGAAGGGTTTAATGTTAATAGTTGTATAGTAACTTAAAAAAATTAAAAAATGTACCTATACATTATGTTCCCGGGTTGTCTGTGTATAGGTGGCTACACACACTACTGCAAGCTTGACAACCATGCATGAACAATCTTTTTGTACAAGCAAACTGTAGCGTCTGTAGGGAAAATTTGCGCAAGCTTTTTAATTGTGCAAGCCGCTTGATGATTGATTGAATTTGAATCATGCTAGCTTGGGCAAGCCATGCTTGCGCAAGCGAAACTGTACGTGTGTACCACACGTATTCAGCTTGTACAAACAATTAGTTCAGTCCGTGATCGTAAGTGACCTGTACGTCGCGTCGCCATCATGTCTAGCGATCTGACAAGTAGCAATCGAGGATTATTGGAAGATTTTATTCGCGCATACGAAAATCAGCCGGTATCTTTGGCGAATTAAATCACTAGAATATCATGATAGGGTGAAGAAGGATGCAGCATACAAAATTTTACTTAATAAGTATAGATTAATTGACAGCCAAGCCGATAAGGATGCCGTTATTAAAAAGATAAATGCCTTCAGGATTCCTTCTTCTTTTTCGCGGCATAAACTAAAGCTTGTTCAAGCATGCATGTACCATAGTATAAGGAAACTAGTAGCTTTACTCCTTGTCAAATCCTTTGTTCTTTTTCTGCCACTTTATATGACCTTGTTCTCGCCTCCCGTGACCACTGACGTAGCTGTATAGTCGTAGTCTATTAAGTAGGCAAAGTATAGTCGTGGCACTCGCCATAGTTTCACAGATATGTATTTAGGAAAATATGAGTTCACAATAAAATAAAATAAAAAAAATTGATCATCCAGTAAAAACTTGCTTGAAAACAGAATATTTTCACATTTCGGGTAGGTAACAATTTTTCTGTATCTGTAAATCTTCTGATTGGAAGAAATGCGGAATTATCTATTTCAGAGATTTTCTACAACTTTTTTTGATTTAAAACAAGTTTAATTTTCTGTAGATAACTGGATTCGGCATAAAATTCTGTATATATTACACTGTCTTTCTTGCGGTGTTGCCATTCTATTTGTTATTTACTAAAACTTTGATTAAAAACATTATATACGAAAAGTGGTAAAAATCTATAGTGAATATAACTTTATTAATACTTACCTATGTTTTCTTAAACATGAAGGATACCAGAATAATTTCGTGTAGAAAAATTTACTTTATCGTATACAGGATATTTTTTATGGCGTCACCAAAATCGTAATATTTAAAATGTTGTATCTCATTTTTTTTTAAATGCAACACCTTGTATATTATTTTTCTTTCAGATGTAGAATTAAAAGGTGAACATTTTTTGTATTTAAAGTGTTCTTAAATTTTTAACCGTTTTGCAAATATTTTCTGTATTTCATTACATATGGGATTTTCAACGATAAATATCAGACAAAGATCATATTAGGTGGCTTTGATAAAAATTTACTGTTGAAAGAGCCATAATATGTAATATAATACTGCGAATATCTGCGAAACCGTTAAAAATTTAGAACACAGAATCTGCCGATATTCAACAGATTGCAAAAACTGGCAGAAAATATTTGCGAGAGTGCAACTACTTATGGCAACTACCCTTTTCCTTAAACTATGCATGTACCGTGTGGCGGCGAAGATATTTTATGCATGGCTTGTACAAAAAGATTGTTCATGCATGCTTGTCAAGCTTGCAGTAGAGTGTGTGTAGCCACCTTAACAGGAAAAATGTTCTTATTATTGACATTTTCAAAAAAATGCATTCTTCAAAAAATGTTTGCTCGTTTTAAAATGGTTAATCCCGTTTATACTGTTTAAAATTTCCATGCCGTTTTAGTGAAAATTAAAGAAAACATGAAAATTTTGTTGATTTGGATGATCAAAAGTCGTTTATGGTAATATAATTTCGATTCATCTTTTGATAGACAGTTATTATTAATTCTGATTAACGTCATATTTTTTGCTGCTGTTAAAATATCACATTTTCCGATAACTATTATCCGTAGCATTATCCATACCCTTTCCGTAGCATTGAACTAAATAAATTTGTGCTTCTTTAACATTTTAAAACGGCAAAAAATATGTTAATTAATTCGTTAATTAAAATTTTATTAATAACAATCTATCCAAGAATGAAAATGGAATTTTTAGGACTTAGGAAAAAAATTATGTTTTCATGTTTTTTTTTAATTTTCTCTAAAACGGTATGGAAATTTTGAAAAGTATAAACGGGATTAACCATTTTAGAACAAGCAAAAATGTTTATGAAGGATGCATTACTCAAAATGTCGATAATAAAAAGTTTTTCCTCTTGTAAAGACAATCAGAGGACATACTGTACTATAGATACAGACTGTTTTATAAAGAACTATTTCTTTATTACCTTGTATAACAATTATTGACACAACCAGTTACCAAAATTGATGTGGTTATTAAATAAAAACTTTTTTTGTTTTTAAAATTTTACAGTGTATTTATTTATTACCTACAATCCTCGGTATTTTAAGTAATATCGTTGGTTGAAAGAACTGGGACTAAACTATAACTTATTTCCTTCAATCAACGGTAATATAAAAACAAACAAATTAATATAACACTGGATACTGTGCCTCCTGTTGGATTCCACAAGTATTGCTTCCTCGTTTTATCTTAAAGTACCCACTTTCACCCCAATTGCTACCCCACGAGTTCTTGACATGCCAGTAGTCTGTGCTTTTTTTATTGCCGTAACCAACAACCAAGACGGCGTGGTTGTTTTTGTTGGTTGGACAAGTGGAATCGTCCAGTATTCCACTATTGTAGTTCTGGAGTAGGTCTGCATTCAGCGAGACAGCTAAGGGTCCCACATTGGCTACATTTTCTTTCATAGAAACCTCGTTTTTTGGTAAGAGCTGTGAAAAAACTACAGTAAATTTGTTGATTCCATTAGTTAATTTTATACAGGGTAAATCTTAAATAAGTGCAAATATTTTCACATGTTTTGATTGCTTTAGATTCAACCGTTTTGTTTCTTTCCTTTCGTGTTTCTCTGTTTTATTTTGAAATTGAATAGAAATTTGATTACTTCGAATGTCTTGAATTTAAAATCCTTGTAACTACGATAAAATATTTCCATATTTTTTTAAAATTTTCAAAGTTAAATAACTCGGTTATTTTTAATTTATTTTAAACATGGCAAAGAGAAAATGTGTTTCTTTTGACCAGATCTACCACCCCTTAAAATATCTGCACTTATTTCTGGGACACCCTGTATAATACTCACCACATATTTTTTTATTTTGAACAGTTTAGTTTTGTTCTGGCAAGTTCCTTGGTTCCCCGTATATGGGTAATCTGACTCTAATGCTACTCCTGTTTCCATCATATACCTATAACATATAAATATTTTGAATCAGGAAGTATGGTGCCAGAGCTCGAGAAAAAAAGTGATTTTGCAGACGAGTGTTATTTATATTATCACTATTATTATTGTTATTTTATACTTACAGCCATGCTCCAATCAACGAGCCACCATCGCAGCCAAAACAGGAATATTTACGTGGACAACAATCTACCAAGTTTTGTTCGCTTAACATAATGGTCTGGTTCGTTTTGATAAGGTAGTGTGATTCTGTAGCTGCAATCTACTCAAGATTAACCAAATATTCATCATTATACAGAATTATACGTAATACATAAGAACATTTTTGGATGAGCACTAATCGAAGCTCATATGCTCTATCTCCATATCTATAGTATTTCTAAACTAGGAGATAACTAGTAGTTAAGAATGGTACTTACAATAGCGAATGCCCAACAGGATCCGCAACTTTTTTGATTTTTCACCTTCGTAACTTTGCCTTGGTCTTTCCAGTCAAAAGTTTCTGGAACTGACAAGTTGAATCCTAAAAAAATCGTAAAATTTAATATCCAATATATTCCAACAGCAGCAATGGAGGTCATTCTAGACCTAACACCATTGCACATTGTCAATGGTAGTATTAGACCGTTCTGATCATTGACGGAAACAGTACTAGAAGAATCGTTAGCTGAGGAGCTCGGAACGTCATCAAAAGGAAAATTTCACTCCTGCAATTCCCAGTGGATGACATACCAAGAATGTACTTAAAAATTTAGAAGTCTATTTGTATGACTTAAGACCCAGAGCTTAAGACCTTTCAATTTATACTGTACCATCGAAAAAAAAACGGCGTTTAATTGGCTTGAAAATTACGATCGATGACATTCCCTATATAATTTTACATACAAAATAACAGCAATCTTCATTTCCAAGCCACCTCTGAAGCCGTTTTTTTTTCGATCGTTTGGTATTATACCAGATTATACTACCCTTTATGGAGTCTAGCAGTTTATGTCTAGCAGCAACAGTTTACATCAAACTAAGCACACAGGATACAGGTATAATTTCTAACACCACACATTCCAAAAACTCACAATTTAAACAAAAATAGGATTTCTGTTCGAATAGATCAAACACGAAAATGGGTTTAGGGCATTATGGTTTAGGGATAAAGAACAAGCGCTTTTCAACAAATTTTCACCTATAATTTTGTCACAAACTTTTCATTGTGTCAATTTTAAGAATTAAGAAATAAGGATTAAGACATTAGATAACTGTCTCTAAAAAAATAAGGGATAAAGAATTGTGTACTAAGAATTACAAATTAGAGACTAAGAAATAAGAATTAAGGAATAGCAATTAAGGAATTGGGTAAATCCGCCCTGAGTCGTTCGTCGTTTTTCGACATTAGTTGAGGTTAGGATAGAATTTCTGCTAGAACAAGGCTAGAACATGGCTAGAACATGGCTAGAACTATGAGTATAAGAAAAAAACTAAGTCAAACTCGACCAGTTTTATTAGTTTCAGTCATTTTTAAGCCCATTCAATATCGACAAACGACCGAATTCACCTCGAATTTCACTAAATCAAAGAACTGAATAATACACGATGCAAAAACAAACAACTGTCGAGATGACTTGTGTCTAGCCCTAGCAGGCAACTGTTAAGCCCGACCAATCACGTTAGAGTTTTTTACAAACACAAATGAATTAACACACTCCAAATAACCACGCTAACCAACCTGATTGGTCAAGCTTAATAGTTGACTGCTAGAACTAGACACTTCTGTGGAGATGGATTGTGATGGATTGAGGATTGTGGGAAATTTTTTGCGCGGGCGTTTTAAATTCTCTGTATTAGTGGGAGTGGCCAAGCTCATAAATATCCAGATTATCCAGAAGATACCAACAGGATATTTTGTTGCCTTGACGTAATATATATCTATCTGTATGGTTTATTGCATTTTATGTAATATAAAAAGTAGTACATTATTTATTTTTCCTAAATATCTAGACGATATTGTTAGGATATTTTATTATCATTAGCATGTTTGGATATCTCAGCTGGATGTACATTAGATATACGACAGAGATATCCATAGGATATTCTATTCTGAAACATCTACAGGATTTCAGGATGTCTGGAGGATATCCTATAGATGTCTTTATAAGATGATCTTATAATGGGACATTCCGATATTCTATGAATATCCTGCGGATATTGTGTGTTATATGGATATATCTTAGATAGAACTATTGGAAACAATAAATAGTCTCTCATCCGATAGTCAAGCAGCCTTAAGAGTGATCAACTCTGGGTGTCAACCCACCAAGGGATAGAAGGCAATGAAAAAGCAAACGATCTAGCTAGAAAAGGAGCGAACACTTAAAACCCTCCTCCTAAAACCAACTTCCTCCTAAAACCAACTTAAAGCGAAAGTCAAGAACCTGGAAGACTCTATCCGTAACCTGGAATAGGAATCCTCTAACAATCTAAAACACTCGAAGATATCTCTCAGAACCTTACTCAGAACTGACAACCGAGTAAAATCAAAGATTTTCTTTGATTTAAATAAGAACAATATTCGGATTGTCACGGAGTTTTTATCGGTACATTGTCTACAATGAACACCTCACTAGATTGAAGCTAAGAAACAACGGCAAAAACAGATTCTGTGGGAGAATAAGCAAACGCCAGAACATCTCATCACTGACTGCGCCGAGACGACAACCATTCGTGTCATAAACTTTGGTACGGACTGATGCCAGATACTGGCTTTTGTCAAAGCCTTGAGACTGTACGACGAGTTATAACTCAATAAAGGCGAACACAATAGGTGTGTCTATAAGGTCGCGGTGATTAACATCCCCCTCCCGCACAATCTACTACTACACCATAATTGTAAATGGATAAATGAGCTTCCAATGATGAAGATGATGATATAAATACAGTTAATTACCCTCCAATAGATTCATTCTAACTGTATCAGTTTTTCTGATTTTGTACGTTAGCAAAGCTGAAAACTCATCAGCAGATAGATGAGTAAACTCAGTGACGCTCTGAGTCCAAGAGACCTTTCCTTCATCGTATAGTTTGTTGTGTTCCTCGATTTTCTTTAAATTTTCTTCAAATATGTTGTATCGCACTGCTTCTTCGGTAGCATTGGAGAATGTAATGGAATTGTCGAGCTAAAATTGTAAAATAATGATAATACTGAATTTATTTTAATACAGACAATAAAAACATAATAATATTAATGTTTTAGTATTAGCCTTTTATCTTTCTTTCTTTTAAGGATATATTAACATACGTTTTTATCGGAAATACTTTATTTTTTACCTATGCTAGAGAGACTTCAGCCGAAACATCAAAAACAAAGACAATACTCAGAAAAACAGAAATGAAAGTATTAAAAGAACAATACGCGGAGTCACTATAAGTGATAGAATGAACGAAACCACGATATCAGAGAAGAACTGGGAGTGCAAGACATAGTGAGGTGGGGAAGATCAAGAAGGCGTCATTGGGAAGACCATGTTGAAAGAATGGACCACGATAAAATAGCAAAATGGGTGCGAACACAAATACCCAACACACCCAGGCCACCAAAAAGATGGTACGAAAGTTGGACATCCGGTTCACAAGAAGCTTAAATAGTTGTTTTATACAGGGATAACCCTATTGTGCCTCTCCTATTCAATATATTCATGGCAGCGCTCTCCATTATAGTGGACAACAAACTGTAGGAAAGAGGAATGATCATTAGATATACGACGGCGGTCTGTTCAACATAAAACGACTCAGGGCAAAAATACGTATAAAATTCATCACAAAATTTCAATACGCTGATGATTGCGCTCTACGAGGATGGTCTGAAAAGTTTCCGACCTCAACATGAAGATGGCAGCACTCGTAGATAAAAGCTAGTGAATTTTTATTGTTCATCTGTTGACAGTTATTCACCAAAGTTTCAGCCATTTTGGATGCGCAGTTGTTATGTAACAGTCGTTTGAGTGAGTTGATGTCAGTGTTTTTGTGAAAATGGACAAAATCGAGTATCGAGCTGTCATTAAATATCTGGTTTTGAAAGGCAATACGCCTACACAAATTAAACATGAGTTGGATTCTGTGTATGGGGACTCTGCACCATCATTTACCACAGTAAAATTTTGGGCAGCTGAATTTAAACGTGGCGGTAAGAGCTTGGGAGACGATGAACGTTCGGGACGTCCAAAAACTGCAACTACCGACGATAGCATCGCCAAACTTCACCAAATGGTGCTAGACGACCGCCGAATTAAAGTGAGAGAAATAGCAGAGGTTATGAACATATCAAAAGAACGTGTTTGTCACATATTAAATCAAGATTTAGGCATGAGAAAGCTGTCCGCGCGTTGGGTGCCGCGTTTGCTCACGTTAGACCAAAAGCGTGTTCGTATGAACATTTCCAACGCTATGTCAGCGCAGTTTAGGCGCAATAAATCCGAGTTTTGGCGTCGATTAATTACTGTAGATGAAACTTGAATACACCACTATACACCAGAAACAAAAATACAGTCCAAACAGTGGACGGCAAAGGGAGAACCAGCTCCAAAAAAAGCAAAAACTGTTATTTCGGCTGGGAAAGTGATGGCGACTGTTTTTTGGGATAGTCATGGAGTTATTTTAATTGATTATCTTCAAAAAGGAAAAACCATCACAGGAGCATACTACGCATCATTACTTGACAAGCTAAAAGCAGAACTTACGGAAAAACGGCCTCATTTACAGAAAAAGAAAACCCTGTTTCACCAAGATAACGCACCGTCTCACACCTCAGCGATGGCGAAAATCCACGAATTACGGTTTGAACTGCTTGACCATCCGCCTTACTCACCAGATCTAGCCCCTAGCGACTTCTTTTCGTTCCCTCATTTTAAAATTGCGCTCGGAGGACAGAGATTTTCGTCAAATGAAGAGGCAATCACCTTCGTGAACCACTATTTTGCAGAGAAAAACGCCGAGTACTATTTGGACGGGTTACAGAGATGGGAGCATCGCTGGGAAAAGTGTGTAGAATTACAAGGGGACTATGTTGAAAAATAAAATAAAATATTCAGAAAAAATGTCTTGTATCTTTGTTAGGTCGGAAACTTTTCAGACCACCCTTGTAATTGCAAAAACGTTACAGCAATTACAAGAAATGCTGAACATATATACCTGAGCATACGAGGCTTTGGGCCTTAAGCTGAACATTGATAAAACTAAAATCATGTGCACTCCCCCGGAAGATCGCAACAATGCTCTAAAAATCGGAGACCTATTGGAATATGTAGCGGAATTCAATTACCTGAACAGTTTGATTTCGGAAAAGGCAAATATCGACTCTGAAATTCAGCACAGGATTAGCAGCGCCTCAAGATCATTCTGGAAATAAAAGACAGAGTTTTCTATACAATCATGACTTGAGCACAAAAATGAAACTTGTAATGTACCTAGAAATAATAATCCTCACCGTACGATGTTATATGGAAGCGACTTGTGAACGCATTAAACAAGTTGTAACAGAGACTCCTTAGACAACTCTTAAGAATCAAATGATTCTATCATGTCTCAAACGTATCGGTCCTTGAAAAAGCTAAGTGCTATAGCGCTGAACTCATGATTATTAAATCCCGCTTAAGATGGACTGGTCACGTATGCAGGATTCAAGAAAACCGCCTACCAAAATCTCTTCTTTACGGTGAGCTTGTATACGGTAAGAGGAAACCGGGTGGACAACTCAAAAGGTACCAGGATATTTTCCACGAAAACTTAAACGGAATAAGTAAATTCAGTTAATAAGGACAACTAAAAAGTAAACAGGCAACAAAGTAACAAGATTTTTGAATGTCCGGAGTGCGGAAGAGAGATAACATCACGTATCGGGCTTTTCAGTCACAGAAAAGCTCATGAAAGGAAACGTCTAGCATATCCATCTTCTGATGCGTGTCAAATACTCGTTAGCGAGTAATGGCAGTAGTAGTAGTAGTAGCTGAAATTAATAGGCTAGAAGATACGAGTTCCTTACATTTACTGAAAAAAAATATTAATATAGGCGTACGCAGAATTTTATATTCTTTTAGGATATATCTTGCTTTGATCTGAAAATTTGTTTTTTTTTAAGGAGAGACACCTCTATTTCAAGGGATATTGTCTAAAATTGATGATACAGTACGGGTTTGTCCAAAGTAATTAAATTTCACAGTATATATACAAAATTTATTGTACTTTTAGAATATGTATAATACTGATAAAATACTATACTACCTTAAATTGTGCCCAACGTTGTTCTTCTGCTCTAACCGCAAATAGTACCGCAAAAATACAAAATAGTTCTAACTTCATGGTGTTGATTAAAGTCGAAGAGCAACACTTGATCAGTAATCAACACACTTATTGTAACTACGATTTGGATATATATAAGAAAAAATAATCTAGTATATGAGTAGGATTTTATATGTTTTTAGGAAATACGTATGAGTATGAGTACTTAGGTAAATACGGATTTTTAATTTTATTCTAAGACATGAAATATACTCGTAAAGCAACTTTAATATTTTGTTGGCAAATTCTGGCAGTAAAGAAGCAAATAAAAAATATACGTCAATATTTTTATTGTTATTTTTATTAAAAAAATTCAGAGGTGTAGTCTAAGAAGTACGTAATATAATGTACGTTAATATGTAAAATAATTTAAATTTTTTTTCATTTGTTTTGAGATTTAAATTCGTAGTTTCCGCTTCATTTCAAGAAGACTGACATCGAAAATTCAGTGAAAAAATATTTGATATCCTGAAAAAGTCGGATGGAGACAGTTTGGTTCAGTAAGAATCAATTTTTTGCATAATTTTTAATTGTTTTTTTTATCAGCAATTGCGTGTAAAGTATAGAATTAATGAATTAAATCACTTCTAACGAGTCGCCTATGGTTAGATATGTATTTCCCAATATTACAATTTTTTTCCAGAATAGTAAACTTTGTGTTTCCAGGAAATATGAATTAAAAGTGTTTATTAGTTTTCTTTACGTTTTTTTTTAAATCAGATATCAGAATAACTGCTAAATGCCGCTTAACTCAAATTAAAAAACAAAAATTACAAATAGCACACGACAGAAAAAAAACGGTGTCAAAGACGGCTTCTTTATTTTTGCATGGCGCTTATTGCCAGTGGGCCTTAAGAAGATTGTAATTTATGTTTATTGAGTAAAAAAATAATTTTTAAATGGTGTTTTATTTTTAAAACTGGAGAAAAAAAAGTTTTTTTGGAAATTGTGTGTCTGGAAACGTTCTATTCTTTTTTAATCTCTCTATAATTAGTGTTAATTTCGGACAACTTTTATATCAATTTTTATTAAATAACATCCAGAGGAGAATGACCTCTTTAAAATCGTCATCGATTGTCATTCTGATAAGAATGATACTCATGTTATTATTACTCTATACTCTATGTATTCTGTGGCTAATCAGCTGATATATAATTTAGAGGTTATGAGAATAATTAAGTCTTGTTTAGAAAAATTATGCGCATTTAATAATGTAAAAGGTTTTTCTGTCAAGTTGATCAATATAAAGTTTTTCCTAAACTATAGCGTCTATTTTCCACAAAAGATCCCACAAACCTCAACAGGTTATGGGCCCAGATGTTTAAGATAAATAGTTGGAAAAAGTAAGAAAAAGTTCCGCTGCAGTCAGCTAAAGAAAATTGAAGTTCAAGTTAAGGTCAACTGACAGTAAAATGGGCTCACTAGCTGTACCGATTTTAGAAGCCAATAATTTTAACAACTGGTTGTTTAGAATAAAGATGATATGTAGAAAAGAAGGATGTGTAGAAGCACTTGAGAATGACCCACCTGAAACGACAGAATCAGCTACAGTAAAGGCTAATTTTCAAAAGGAAGATGCCAAAGCACAGGCAATTATTGTCACAGGGTTATCAGATAAACACCTTGATATTGTGAAAGATTGCGAGACTGCAAAGACACAGATTGAAGCTTTGAAGAGTGTGTTTACAAGAACAACTTCTTTGACTAAATTAGCAGTTTGGCGCAGATTAATTAATCTGAAAAATGAACAGTGTGAAAACATGGAAGATTTATTTTTAAAATTTGACACCATTGTACGGGACCTTAAAGAACACAAGACAGTATTGAATGACAGCGACAAGGTATGCCATTTACTATTATCTTTGCCTGAAAGGTATAACTCAGTAGTTACAGCTTTAGAAACTATAGAAAATGTAAAGTTTGATTTTGTTAAGTCACGACTTTTAGATGAAGAACTGAAAATAAAAGCGAAATCTGAAGATTTAAGTAGTTTTAAAGCCTCAGCAGGTTGCTTCAGATGTGGAAGCCAATCACATTGGCAATCATCATGTCCTAAAAATAAAGACAGAGGTGAATCATGGCGTGGTAGAGGTGTTTATATTAGAGGATATAATAGAAGAGCGAGAAGTGGAAGATCATATAGAGGTGGTGGTCGCAACTACAGGCAAAATGAGAGAGAAGACAGGCAAGCACATATGACAGAGGAAACAGAAGGTGAAGTACAACTTTATGCAGCAAACCTATGTTTAGAAACAGATGGTAAAATAACAATGGTTCTTGATTCCGGTGCTAGTAACCACTTTTTAAAGGAAGAACTCGAGAAATATATGGTAAATATCAGAAAACTAGATAGACCAGTAATAATACATATTGCAAATGGTGAAAAGTTGCAAGCGAACAAAATTGGAACATTGAAGACACAATGTCAAAGGCAGAAAATATCGATTGAAGCATTAATTGTTAAAAACTTAAAACATAATTTATTATCAGCGTCAAAATTGACATCAAAAGGGTACACTATAGTAGTAGAAAGAGATAAAACAACAATAAAAGGAGAAAGTTTTTCTTTGAAATGTGAAATGAAGAATGGGTTGTACCTGCTACAATTAGATGAGGTAAAAGATCAAGAACAGTGTAATGTCACAGTACAAGAGCAAGGATTGTGGCATAGACGTCTTGGACATCCAGGAAATGATGCGTTAATACAGCTTGGGTTACCAACTGAAAAGAAAATATGCTCTACATGTATGGAAGCAAAAGGGGTAAGGTGTTCTTTTAAAAACAGTGTAAAAAGGACAACAAAAATAGGAGAACTAATCCATACAGACATATGTGGTCCTTTTAATCCAACTGCATATGATGGTTCCAGATATTTTCAGACAATCATTGATGATTACTCACATTTTACCATAGTAAAGACACTGAAGACTAAGAATGAAGCTGAACAGAACATTAAAAACTTTATTGAGGAAGTTGAGACACAAAAAGAAGTAAAAGTTAAAGCTATAAGAGCAGATAATGGAGGTGAATTTGTATCGAATACTTTTAAGGTATTTTGCATGAACAAAGGAATAGCTTTGGAATATACTATGCCCCATACACCACAAGAAAATGGAACAGCTGAACGAATGAATCGGACTTTATTAGACAAGATTAGAACAAAAATCATAGAATCAGCAATACCTAAAACACTCTGGTGTGAAGCTCTAAAATGCTCTGTTTATGAGCTAAACAGACTCCCTACAAAAGCATTACAAAGAGGAATGACACCTTCTCAAATCTGGAATAATAGGAATGATCTAAGCAAACTCAGAGTTTTTGGGTGCAGATCCTGGTATACCAAATTACCAAAAGGTAACAAACTGGATCCTAGAGCAAAGACAGTGGTAATGGTAGGCTATTGCGGTGGTGGATACAATTTATGGTCACCAGATGAACAGAGACTAATAAAATCCAGAGATGTTAGATTTGATGAATCAGTAATGGAATTTAAAGAAAGAAATAATAATAAAAAGCAAGAAACAAACCAGAAAACTATTAGTTTTTCAGAACAAGATAAAGAAAATGAAAATTTACAAGAAAATGACCAGAACATTGACCCAAATGAGACTTTATCAAACAGTTCAGGAGATGAATTTCAAGATTCAGGAAATGAACCTAACAATGAAATAGAAGTGCCAGAAACAACAACTACCAGAACTGGAAGAACAACAAAAAGACCAGGCTATTTGACAGATTATGACATGCATGTTGCTTACTGTTTGCTTACAGCAACAAGTACAGAACCAAGAACGTTTCAAGAAGCCAATCTACAAGATGAATGGAAAGAATCTATACAGAAAGAATTAAGTTCACACATAAATCTAGAAACTTGGTCTGAAGTTTATGTTTTACCAGAAAATGTGAAACCAATAGATACAAGATGGATATTTAAGCAGAAGGAAGATGGCACGAAGAAGTCCAGATTAGTGGCTAAGGGATTTCAAGTTCCATATAATGGAGAAGAATTTGATTATGCTCCAGTATGTAGAATTTCTACCATAAGGCTCATGCTATCCATTGCAGTTGAACGAAACTACTTAGTTGAGCAAATAGATGTGCCAACAGCATTTCTCAATGGAGAAATTGATACTGATGTTTACATCAAAAAGCCTGAAGGATTGGTGAGCAATTTTAAATTTTTCAAATTAAAAAGGGCACTATATGGTTTAAGAAATTCACCCAAATGCTGGAATATAAAATTTAACGATATAATGACGAATTTAGGGTTTATAAGGTCAAACTACGATTATTGTTTGTATCTAAAAGAAAATATCTACCTAGTTTTATACGTAGACGATGCACTCATAATGGGAACAAACGAACAAGTTGATACACTAATTCAAAATCTTTACAATGTATTTCAGGTAAAAAAAATGACAAAAATCCAATCATTTTTAGGAATGCAATTTGAATTTAAAGAAAATTATATTAAGGTCCACCAGACAAAAATGATCGAAAAACTTTTAAAAGAATTTGAAATGGAACAAACAAAACCCATAGCAACACCCATGGAAGTAAATTTCCATATCTCTGAAGAAGAAGAAATATTACAAAATGTACCATACCGAAGACTTATTTGCAGTTTAATGTACATTTCAATAACAACGAGACCTGACATTTGCCAAAGTGTCTCACTATTGAGCAGATACTTGGACAAACCGACAACAAGTGCATGGAATGCAGGCAAGAGGGTGTTACGCTATCTTAATAGTACCAAAAACTATGGGCTTACTTTGAAGAAGTCAAATACAGGTCTTGTAGGCATGTGTGATGCAGACTGGGGTGGAGACCGAATAACAAGAAAAAGTGTAAGTGGTTTCATAGCTTTCCATAATGACAACCCCATTGCATGGTTTTCCCGAAAACAGACTTGTGTGGCTATCAGTTCAATGGAGGCCGAATATGTAGCAGCAGCTGTAGCAGCGCAAGAGCTTGTGAATCTTAAAGGACTTTTGATCGAGTTTGGCAATTATCAGGAAGTGTTTTTGAAGTGTGACAATCTTAGTGCGATAGCTACTATGAAAAATTTCGAAAATTCCAAGAGGGGCAAACATATTGAAATAAAATACCACTTTATAAAAGATTTATGTTTGAAAAAGGTATTTACAATCAAATATGTTAGCTCATCTCAGAATTATGCCGATATGTTTACAAAATCTCTTTCAAAAGAAAAATTTGTTAATTTTCGAAATGGCATTTTAGCAAAATAAATTTAAGATTTTTTTTTATATTAATGTTTTGGGCAATTTAATTTATATATAAAACTTTAAATTGAGGGGGTGTGATAAGAATGATACTCATGTTATTATTACTCTATACTCTATGTATTCTGTGGCTAATCAGCTGATATATAATTTAGAGGTTATGAGAATAATTAAGTCTTGTTTAGAAAAATTATGCGCATTTAATAATGTAAAAGGTTTTTCTGTCAAGTTGATCAATATAAAGTTTTTCCTAAACTATAGCGTCTATTTTCCACAAAAGATCCCACAAACATCAACACATTCCCCAGCCGTCTTTGACGCCGTTTTTTTCGATCATTTTCCAGACATTTTATATTTACGATATTTTTTTGTATTCGTTAAGCTCTAGGCACTTTAGGACTAGACAAATATGTATCTATTATAGGTATTATTATTGGAGGTAAACGCTGATGCAATGATGGACGAATGCTTTTCTGTGCATGGTACTATTGTACTATTCCAAACCAAATATAACTTATTAAATGTGTAATCAGTCTACAAATAATACTACTTCTTCATTATATAAGTACCTAAAATACCCTGGTGTAAGATTAGAAACTAAAAAACTACATTAAGATACCTTCTTCTGCTTCCAAAGCCTGCTCCAAAGCCAAAGCAGTAACGGAATGTATATTTTTTTACTCAGTAGTTTTATACAGGTACGGAAAAAATTATTACTCTTCAAACCATTTAAAAAATATATAGGTGGCGCCCTGTACAAATAGGAGTCATATTGATATCAAAATCAAATTTCTCATGTCAAAAAACTTCCAGACTTGTTCCAGACACTAATTTTATCCAAATATTGGCGTTACTTCAGAAATTATTTGGAAAAAAACGAAATAAAAATGAAACTTTTACACCCTGTATCTTCGAAACTAAGCATTTTAGGATTTCAGGACATACATTTATACGAACTTATATTTTACTTGCATTTGTGATAATAATATGATAAGAAATATAATATCTGATTAAGACATGGAATATTTTTTAACAATGGTGTTTAAATTAAGATATAATTATTAATTATCTAAGTTCTTGTATACAAGGTGCCCCAGGCTGAGCGTGCATTAGAAGATTTTAGAGAAATACAATATATATACATAGAAAATTTTTTGCACATCAATGTTTCACAACCAGATCTATATCGACTAAAAATATTTTCAATATGACGGCACCTCCGGAAATACCGAAAATTGACAAAAAATTGTTTAAATTTTAGGGGTAGCCTATTGAACTTAAGGATGTTATTATCAACTTCCGGTATTTCCGGAAGTGCCGCCATATTGAAAATACCGTATGAAAAAAACGGCGTCCAGTTGGCTGGGAAATGACGATCGATGACATTTCCCATATAAATTTACATATAAAATAACAGCGATCTTCATTTCATGGCTATCGCTGACGCCGTTTTTATTCGATCATACGGTATTTTTAAATCATAGATCTCGTTGGGAAACGCAAAAAATCTCCGATCTAGATATTGTAGTTCTCTAGAAACTTCTAATACACGCTCAGCCTGGGACACCCTGTATACAGATTGTACGAGCATAGGAAAATATAGTGCAGGTATATAGTGCAATATAGTGCCAAACCAAAACAAATTATACAATTCATATTTTAATTTTTAACTCTATGAATTCATAACAATAATTTTGATCAGTCATTGTTTTATTTCCAGATTATAATTCAAAAAATACAATTTGTTGGATGACTTTCAAATTTTAGCCTAATAGGTACTTAAGCGCACTCCACACGGAACGACTTATCGTACAATTTGCTTGTCCACACGCTATTGATTGTTTTGTCGGCGCAAGCAAATCGTTGCGTTTAGACCCCACTTTAGAATCTACTGTATATTATTACGATTTAGTTTAATCAATTTTATCAAGTTATCTTTAAAAAAGGCCTGTGTCCTGTGTAACTGTTACGGTATACCACTGTTACCACTGTTACATTTGTATTTCTAGCTAAAATATATATTTTATACAAAATCTGGTGCTTTAAAATAAAGTTTAATAACCCCATTAACCGGGTTAATAACCACTCCCAATAAGAAAGCTTTTTAACCCAAGGTTTTTTTAACCAAGTTTTTGACGTCTGACATAACCTTACTTTTCAATGGGCTACAAAGGTTACGAAATATAAATAGAAAGTCATTTTTTTAGTTAAAAAGAAAGATAAGTATCAATTATACACCTGTTAGATTATTTTATTATTATTTAGTACTGATCTAAAATGAGTGGCGAACCAAAAATTCACGTAGGGTCTAGAAAAAGCGAGGTAAATAATATATATTTAATAAAATAATTATGAAAAAATTTGATCTATTTTAAATTTTAAGTTATTAATGTTATTATAATATTTTAGCTGGCTTTAGTCCAGACAAGACATGTTATAGCACTGTTAAAACAGCTTCATCCTGATAAGGACTTTGAAATTGGTATGATACAAACATTTAAGTATATTGAATTCAAACATTATAATAATGAATGATTTTTTTCAGTTACAATGAGTACGTTAGGTGACAAAATTCTTGATATTCCCTTACCGAAAATAGGCGAAAAATCACTATTCACTCAAGAATTAGAAATAGCTTTAGCCAGTAAACGTGTTGACTTTGTTGTTCACTCTTTGAAAGACTTACCGACAACTTTACCAGATGGCATGGCAATAGGAGCAGTATTATCGAGGTAAAATACAATAAAAAAAAAACATTAAAAAGCTTTTAAAACTTGTTTTATTCAGAGAAGATCCCCGTGATGCCTTAGTTTTACAGAAAGGTTTAAAAAATTACTCTCTTGCAACATTGCCCGAGAATAGTGTTATTGGTACATCAAGTTTACGAAGGACTGCACAGTTAGCTAAAAAATATTCACATTTAAAGGTTGAGAATATTAGGGGTAATTTGAATACCAGGCTGAAAAAACTGGATGATTTAGGCACTTATCAAGCTATTATTCTGGCTTCTGCAGGTCTTATTAGGATTGGTTGGAAAAATAGGATTTCAAAGGTAAGCACTAATAATAATAATAAATAATCTTTGTTTCAAAAGTATGTTACAATATCATAAAAGGAAATAGGGTCATAAAACAACAATAACTTAACCTAGTTTAATAATTACTTATTACCTCAGATTAAGAACAAAAATTTATGTAACAGATTTTTACAAAGCACAATATTTCTTTTATACAGGGTGGTCCGAACTGTATTCCGGAAACTTCGGCAGTATATTCTGCAGATAAAAATAAGTAAAAAAGTTTGTATAAATGTATGTCCTAAAATACTTAGTTTCGGAGATACAGGGTGTAGAAGTTTCATTTTTATTTTGATTTTTTTTACATAATTTCTGAAGTAACGTCAATATTTGGATGAAAATTGGTGTCTGGGAGTTTTTTTGTCATGTGAAATTTCATTTTGATGTCAATATGACTCCTACTTGTAGAGGGCGCCACCTACATATTTTTAACTGTTTTGAAGAATAATAACTTTTCGTCCGTACCGGTATAAAGCTAATGGGTAAAAAAATATACATTTCCGTGATTTTTTATGTAAAAAATGTCTCTTGGTAAAAGTCTCTACGAGCAACAGTTCTAAAGATATTTAGAATGGAAATAGTCAATACATGTCATTATTGACAAAAAATAAACACACGTTGAGTATAGTTATTTGACTGAAATAATATTTTTTTTTTTGTTAATCAGTCATTTTTGTAAGTTTTTGTAAATTAATCATAAATTTTTCTGCGAAAAAATGATGATTAAACAGTTTCTGTGGAACTTTTGGCACAAAAACATTTCAAATTTATGATTTTACATAAACATGACATGAATCTCTATTCAATGCAGCAGAAAAATGTCAAAACTGTCAAATTTCGGAACGAACTATCGGATGTATGTGACCGGCTTTTTTTATTTCACAGGATAACTTCAAATTTCGGAT
The DNA here is from genome assembly GCF_002938485.1 of Sitophilus oryzae. Lineage (NCBI taxonomy): Eukaryota > Metazoa > Arthropoda > Insecta > Coleoptera > Curculionidae > Sitophilus > Sitophilus oryzae. The sequence goes on along the minus strand of NW_022145617.1, from coordinate 1,050,091 downwards.
GTCGTACCATCGGATTTCGGATGCATGAGACTCCAGCTTAAGCTTGATTTTCATGCGTCCGTTATCCGTTGATACGATGGTCCGATATTAATTTTATTGGTTGAATTTAAAGACTTCCATTGGTTAGAAACGGTTAACCAATCGAAGCCTTTAAATTCAACCAATAAAATTAATATCGTATCATCGTATCGTCGGACAACGGATGCATGAAAATGAAGCTTTAAGCTTGATTTTCATGCATCCATTATCCGACGATACGATGATACGATATTAATTTTATTGGTTGAATTTAAAGATTTTGATTTGTTAGAAACGGTTAACCAATCAAAGCCTTTAAATACAACCAATAAAATTAATATCGTATCAACGTATCGTCGGACAACGGATGCATGAAAATCAAGCTTTACTCGTAGCGATTTTTACCAAGAGACGTTTTTTTTACGTAAAAAAAGTTGTAAATGTATATTTTTTTACTCAGTAGTTTTATACAGGTATGGACGAAAAGTGATTACTTTTCAAACCAGTTTAAAAATATGTAGGTGGCGCCCTGTACAATTAGGAGTCATATTGACATGAAAATCAAATTTATAACGTCAAAAAACTCCCAGACACCAGTTTTCATCCAAATATTGACGTTGCTTCAGAAATTATTTGGAAAAAATCGAAATAAAAATGAAACTTCTACACCCTGTATCTCTGAAGCTCACCCTGTTTAATCTGCAGAATATGCTGCCGAAGTTTCCGGAATACAGTCCGGTCCACCCTGTATAATTTGCTAGGTGGTTAAATATTTTCAAGCAATAATAATAATGTCTTAATTCAGATAATTTAAGCCTGTGTACTGGATAATTATAAACAGAATGCCTGGTGTTATATCTGTGGCTTGTTAATATCAAAGGATTCTTTATTTTTAAAGAAAAATAAAGTTCACTCCTGAATTAAAAAAGCTGTTATTACTTATTTTTAACTCTGTGGTTATTACTGTTAGTAAAAGTAATCCCTAATTTTAATAATAATAATAGCTCCCGTATATAGCGTTTGCCTATATAGTCTATAATCTAATCTAATTTTAATACTATAATAAATAAATAATATACTGTATCACAGAAAAAACGGTGTCAAATACGGCTGTGGATCGACAGTCGATAATAATTTTAGGGAGGTCAATCTCTAGACAATTTTTTTAAAATTGACATTAAACTGCTTAAAAATTGACACTAATATAGAGAGATTAAAAAAGGATAGAACATTTCAAGACATACAAATCTTTATCCAAATTAAATTAAAATTTTAAACTACGCCATGCCACTTGAATTTTTTTTACTCAGTATAAAAACAAATTAAAACCTTTTTAAAGAGCAACTAGTAGTACATATCATATACCTACCCTATGTTTTATTTTGTCAATCTATTTACAACTAATTTTGTGAACTAAAAAATTTAATAACCAGTTTTATTATAAAAGGCAGACAAATTTAAAATATAAAATTAAAAAAACATCGAATAATAATTTTAAAAAAGTATTGTGAAACTTTTAAAATTGCAATTTTTATTTAATCAAAATATTTTTTTTTATATTAACCCTCTATGACACGGCACTGGCCCAATAGCTTTGATATTAACTGGTTACAATATTGTTCTTAGTGTTATTGATCCCTAGTATTCTTCTATTCTTCAGTCTTTTCTGTCAATATAATAAACCCAGTATCCTAACATGATTTTATGTATATTTAGGATATTTAGACAGCACATAGACATAATAAATTGTTTCTTATGTCTGTATTTACTCTATTTCTAAAAGATTTAAATGAAATATGGTAAAAGATTTTTAAACAGTCTTTCGTAGTCTTTTGAACCAGTACAATGGCTAAAAGCCTTTTCAGAGTTGGGTTCAATTTTGTGTTTAACTTGTTGACCCGTCTTGCAACATTATATTGCAAAGTGTCTTGTATTTTAGAGTAATTTTTGTGCTGTTAGTGTTTTTCTACCCAAGACATCTATCTATATAAAGGGAGACGAAACTACCGCGATCAAACATCGTTTATACAAAAAGCGACGATGATAAATTTCTGCGAATTTCGTTAGGTCTGCGGCTTCCGTTTGAAAACGAAATATCTTATTATTATGTTTTTTTGGGTACCTATAGAGTACCTTATATTACATTAATATAATATTATAAACAAAAATTAATTTTTACAATTGTTCGACCGAAATGGCAGAAATGCACACGAAACTCAACACCGTTGCCATTATTTATGTACCTAACTCATTTTAACTCACATAAAAGTTTTAAAGTATATAAGATTGTAAACAAATAGAGTTTTTAAATGGAGTATTAGAGTATAGTCTCCCTCTTATTTAGATGTCTTTGGTTTTTTTCTATTCTTGTTTTTTGTGTTATTTTTATAAACTTTTAGATGCTTGATTCTGAGGAATTCCTCTATGCAGTGGGCCAAGGGGCACTGGCTGTAGAATGTAGGGAAAACGATGAAAACATAATAAAACTACTAGAACCACTGTATGATCTCCAAACAGCGTTAAGGATAATCGCAGAAAGAAGTTTTTTAAAAACTCTGGGAGGTGGCTGTAGTGCCCCTGTAGCTGTGACTTCTAATTTGATTTTAATCAAAGAAAAAGAGGTAAAAATAGGTGTTTTTAATTTATTTAGGAAAAAATTAACGAAATTCTATATAATTTTAGGTAGAATTATCTCTAAAAGGTGCAGTATGGTCTTTGGATGGCAAAGAAGAAGTTTTGGATAATGCTAAGACTCAATTAAATGTATTAGATAGTATCAAATGTGCAGAGTGTCCCTATAAAAACGGTTTTATCGAAATTATCGACATAGGTAATTGAAAATCGATACAAAAATTATAGTTTACATGATTTTTGTTATGTTGTTTTATAGAATGCTGTATTAGTTGCCCCGTTTCCCCGAACAAAATGCCTCCAGCTAAAAAAACTAGGTTAAATATTACAAAAGAGTTACTAGAAAATGATCCTCATGAAAAATGTCCCATGCAGTTGCCTATAGGCTTGGATTTTATGGGACAGTGTCCATACTTAGAAGGAGATCTACAGGTAAATATAATATTGTACAGGGTGGGACAAATTCGACGCTTTTAAATGGAAACACCCTTTTCTATAGGAGATAGACGAAAACTAATATCGGTGTCTGGAGCTCAATTTTCATCAAAAACATGATGGTGAAAACCGCACATCAATATCTGTTACCGTTTCGGAGTTACGGGGTGTTTTTCAAAAATGTGCATTTTTAACAAATCCCTGTAACTTTTTTGCTATGGAAAATTTTGTATTTTTATTGAAACATTTCCAAAGCACCTTTTACGTAGAATTTAATGGTTTAAGTATAATTTTTTTAAAATTAATAATTTAAGAGTTATCAACAGAAAAATTGATTTTTTATTTGGGACACCCTCTATATTTTTAATTAACTGAAAAGAATTTAAAATTACCTTTCCAAAAATATAGCACTCTTGATATTTTGTTATAATCCCCTTCGAAATACAGAATTTATAAAAGTTGGCCACTTTTAACTAGTAGGCTTTACTTTGGACCCCTTATTGATGATATGCCCTTAATGGAACTCGGAAACATATTTTTCCAGCAAGACGACGCACCGCCTCTGAACGCTGAAGTTATCAGCAAATTTTTGCAGTCAATTTCAAGAATAATTGAATAGCTAACCAAGATCCCAGCCGTTGGCCGTCGAGGCCACCTGACTTAGTGCCCCTGGATCTAATCCTATGGATATATTTGCGGAAGAATAAAGGTTCCTTATTCTTCCGTATAATCTAGTTTTAAGGTTTAATCGTTTTATACTTTTACTATGCTCTCGGGAACAGCATGCGGCCCATCTGGCTGCCGATACTCGTTGCGTTCACTACTGCGCATCGGAAGAAGATCCAATATATTTTTTTTAATTTAGACCTATAAATTCTAGTATTGAATATAAATCGAACCTGTCTCCATAGCTCAGTGTGTAGAGTTTCCAACTACGAGCCGAGGATTCAGAGTTCGAATCCGGGTCAGGGCAAAGACTTTTTTATTTTATTTTCGTTTATATTCTGATAGGAAAGTATTAAATAATTCTGGTTATTAAATAAAAACAAATATTTAATACTTTACTATCAGAATATAAACGAAAATAAAATAAAAAAGTTTTTGCACTGACCCAGATTCGAACTCTGACTCCTCGCTTGATAGGCAGAACCTCTTCGCGCGGAGCTATGGACACTCGGTCGGTTTATATTCAATACTAGAATTTAAAGGACTAATAAAAATATAGGATCTTCTTTCAATGCACAGTAGGGAACGCAACGTTTACCGGCAGTCAGACGGGCCTCATGCTGTTCTAGAGAGCATAGTAAAAGATGTATCAAAGAGCCAGACGTCTTAAAATACTTGTTTTTCCGACGTTGCTAGCTCTCGTACTATAAGTATAATATACTTTTTTAATGAAACTCACTTTTATTTTCTTCCTAGAAATCGATTAATATATAGGGTGTTCCGTTAGAAAAAACAACTTTGATGCGTAACTTTTTTTGGGGATGCCCTGTACAACTCTATATTTTTATAAAATGCTTTCAATTACCGTTTTCCTTGGAGTCTCCGCGTCTATGAGAGGTGCCACCCTGTACATTGGTTTATATTAATAGAACATATAATATACTGTATATTTTTTTTTTTTAAACAGACAATCCACAATCATTTACCTCTAGATGGTTCACCAGCAGAAATAAAAAAAATTGCTCAAGAATGTCCATATTTAAAGCAAACTACAGGTAAGTAACTCATTGAAAATCACAAAGTAATTTTACACTTAAAATAAATTGTACATTTTTTTTGTTTGTTTATTTTTAGAAAGACTAAATAATATTGTTAGTGCCCCCTCAGTGAGTATAGAGAATAACAACAGCAATCTTTTTGTTGGTTTAGTTTCTCATAAAAGTATCACAAAAGAAAATTTAAAAAAGGCTCAGATACTGGGAGAAAATCTAGCTAGGAATCTGATCCAAAAAGGGGCCCTAGATATAATGAGTAAGGCTCAGGCGATTGTACATGGTGGAACGAAAGTTAAAACTTAAGAAATATAGAGGGAAAATGATTGCTTTATTTAATATATTCGTTATATTTTTTGGTTATTTAAATAGGTCTAGAATGGTGGTAAATTATTGTTATAAAATTGGTTTAAATTTAGCTTACGGTTTGAGTATTAAATATTATATCTATGTTGGTTTTAAAATATATATAAAATTAAAAGATGAACAAATGTAGTTTTTGTTATTCGCCTAGTTTAGTTTAGTCTGGTTTAGACTGTTGCATCTACTTGTCATTGTCTTTTTGGCGTGAAATACACGTAATAAATGTAAAAACCCAATAAAATCTTTAATAAAATGAAGAATATTATAGTGGCATTTCCCTTCCTCAACAAATTTCTGTTATTTTTACCAAAATTTCGAATTCTTCGCGTAATAAAAAGACCAACATACAGATATACTAAAATATGTTTCTTTACTTGCATTAACCGTTAACAGAGTTTATAAAATACCCTTTTAAAAATTTTAAACCACTAAAATCTAAGCTATTTTACACGTAAAAAACTAGATTTTTAATCCATGTTTTTTTTTAACTCGCCCATCCCTAATTATTCTGCCACATTTATGTCCTCTGTGGTGCCTTTAATTTGTTTTCTTCTATGGTGCTGACATTTGACATTTATTATTATTTATTATTGATCCAGAAATGTTTTAAAAACAATTTATTCTAAAAATTATACACTTCCTAGCGTAAACAAATTTAAAGAAACTTATTTTATTAAGTACTATACTCTATTATAATGAACAGTGATATGAACGACGAGAAAATGGAAGAAGATATTGCTCCAGTCACTCTGGGGCAACCCCTAAGTTATTTTCTCCGACAATTAGAAGATTATACACCAACCGTATGTATTAGTGTATTTTTATGTTATAATAGCTAGGTGCATTATCCATTCCTTTAAACAACATCATTTTTAGATTCCTGATGCTGTTACAGCCTATTACTTGAGATCTTCCGGTTTTGAACCAAAGGACCCCAGACTTCTACGGCTCATTTCAATTGCTGCACAGAAATTTATCTCGGATATCGCAAACGACGCTTTACAACATTGTAAGATGAGGTCTACCAATGCAGGAACAAGTCACGGGGGCAATGCAAAGGTAAAGAAACAAAATAATTTCAAAAAATTACTTTTCTCTGACAGGGGTTCAATAACTACTTAAATACCGTTTTTACTTGGTTTTAGAGTTCAAAAAGTATAAAAGATAAACGATATTGCTTGACTATGGAAGATTTAACTCCTGCACTGGCTGAATTCGGGATAGTAATTAAAAAACCACACTATTACGTCTAAATCAAGGGTTCAATTAAATAGTTTATATTCAAATAATCTTTTAATAAATTAATATTACTGGCTAGTTGTTTAAATTTGTAAACAAATTAATATTAATCTAAATAAGGTAATATATAATTATCTACAATCGATACATTTATGTGCCACTGAAAATGGTTTATTCCTGGCACAGTTATAATCTTTAATCGCTTCTGATCATACAGGGTCTTCAATCCAATCTTATCCTCAGTGTATATTTCTCTGTTCATGAAATTAACAACTGTACCGTTGCTATTATAAAATCCAAATTGACTAAAGAGAAAAATAAATAATAATTTTTTCTCAATAGAAAAATGGGTTATTCCTACCTAGATTGCCAGGGGGTAATTACGTTATCGTCTGGGCCCCCAATTAGTACCATTTTCTTCAGTTTTAACAGAGCATTTTTAAAATCTTCACTCTTATTTGACGGTAACTCATTGTTTATGTATGGTAAGTAATTAGAATATTCTAGAAAGAGTTTCTGATGGTAGGGATCATTCCAATAATTACCTACAGAGATGTGTTGGCCTACTCTGGAATAAAATAGTTCAAAAGCCGTTTCTAAAGCAAGGCCGGGAAAATACAAGTGTAAAAACTGAGCTAAAAAGTCCAGATTTAATAGTTATGCCCTCAAAATCTAATAAGAACAACTTAAAATGTACTTACTACCATACTGCCCTGCTTGTGGGCCGCTCAGAGATATAAAATTGTGAACTTTGTGATCAATATTAGCCTGTAATACAGTTCTAGCTAACAGTGCACCTTGAGAATACCCTAATAAATGAATACCATGGGGGTATTCTTCAGTGACATTGTATAGGGTCTCAGTAATTTGTTGTACTTGGTACCACATGTTGTCCAAGCTGGACCACCCTTCAAAACTATCAATATTATAGATGACTGTTCCAGGGTGTTTCTAGAAGTATAAATATAAAGATTACCATAATTATTGAATATTTTTACTAACCTCTTCGATTCGAGCTTTTATAATCTCCATGCTATGCGCTCCAGTTAATATTCCATGTATAAGTATCACTGGTTTGTAAGAATATATGTATTTTAAGAGTGTTATTAGCACAAAAACTCTAGTCCACATTTTTAAAAATATATTAAAAGATGTTTATACAAAATAAAGGTCTTGTTTTAACTCATAGAATATACAAGACTCATACTTTATAGTTATGTTTTGCAACGCCTTTAATAAACAATTTAATTTCCTAATAATATCATTATCAACCGCAGATATCAGCGAACTTATATATGACTTATATTCTCTTTGTTATTGTATTCAAATTTAATAAATTTATTCCAATCGGTAATGATAAAATATGTTGCTCTTTTCTATGATGTTGCTGTCTTTGTTTATTTTTATTGCCATTTGTTGCTCTTTGTCTAATTCACAGAACAAGGCAACAACCAGTCCATAGAAAACAAAACCAGTCTAATTAGTAATTAACCATAGATTACAATTTAGACCAGGGGCCTGAATATAGGCCAAATATTTTCAAGAAATTAATTAGCGCAGCTCAACTAGATGGCGCTAGGTACTGAATGCAACCAGTTAAACACCCATTAGTCAGCCATTTTCTGTCAGATGAAGCGCACGGCGCGGCACGCGTCGATTTCAAAGTTTGTTGCGTTGATCGGTTGTTTTCTAAGTTTTTTTTCTTTCGTGATTACTATAATATTAACTTGTACCCTATTTCTAGCATATATCGACGTACGTATAAACGGTAAGTTTATTATAAATAATTTTGCATAGTAAAAGTAGTTAATTTTTATTTATTTTTTAGGAAATTGCTCATTTTAGTTGTGGAGTGTTTGGTTGTGGTAGAAGCTACCGCAACGATGAAAATGCATATTTATTCCGTATTCCTAATCCCAAATATAAATGGGATTTATTCCAGTCTTGGTGGAGAGCAACAGGAAATACTAAATTTTCTACCTTGGCACCAGAACAAGTATACAAGAAAGTGTATATTTGTAATAAGCATTTTACAAATAGTGATGTAGAAATGCTACTAAAGAAAATAAAGAACTGTGTGCCCTCTTTACATCTCCCAGGTAAATATGTAAGTTAGTTATATTCTGGTTATATATGTATATGTGCAGTTAATATATGTGGTGTCCTCTATATGTTATAGGGCTTGTTTCTCTCTACAATTTCCTATCTCACAATGTACCGTTTGTGTCCGGGAAGGGTTCATAGTTTCATATTTGTTGATTTTCGAAAGAAATCAGTACATGTATATTATTTCGTATATTTATCATTTTATTGATTTTATGGAAAGCACTGTTCATTAAAATGTTGCATCCTGTTATAGGGCTTGTTTCTCTCTACAATTTCCTGTCTCACAATATACCGTTTGTGTCGGTGAAGGGATAATAGTTTCATAGTTGTCGATTTTCGAAAGAAATCAGTACATGTATATTATTTCGTATATTTTTCATTTTATTGATTTTATTGAAAGCACTGTTCATTAAAATGTTGTATCCTATGTTATAGGGCTTGTTTCTCTCTACAATTTCCTGTCTCACAATCGGTGGCATGCTCCGAATTTGGACAAGAGCCTGATAAATAGCTGTGAGTTCGGCTGTTAAAGTACCAGAGAAATTAGGTAATCTGATTTTTTTATTAGCAACCGGGCTGTAAAAAGCACAGCCAACACCTTGGTCAGATTTCGAGCCATCTGTGTAAAAACAAAGTCACGATATTTTTCGTCTAAAATTTATTATAGGCTAGTTTTGTAAAGATATCTGGATGTTTCAGATTTTTTTAATGTACAAAGTTCCACATTAACTGAAATAAGATCCTTCCATTAAGGGGGCAGTGTGTCGGAAAAAGTGGATAGGTACAGGGATATTAGGAATGTTTTGTTGGGAAGAAAATAGGTGGTATCTTATATTAATGGGGCGTTGCGTTGGTATTTTGGATGAACGGTATATGTTTCACTGTCTTGTAAATTGAAAAACTTGCCATAGTCAATCAAAAAAAGCTTTGACTTAATTGATATTCCATAATTAAGAGTATGGAGAATTCTCCTGTGACACAAGGAAGAATATCCAGATAAGGCATAAAGACACCCAAAGATAATCGTAGCTCCTGGTGGAGTATTGTATCCAAGGATTTTAGGTAAGACTTTCTTCTTAAAAAGCTGTGCTGTGAACTGTGAACTGCAAAAACCATCGTGGATCGTGGCATAACGTCGGTTTCCAATGTTTCATAGGTATTTCATACATGCGTCCTTATATAAAATAAAGTTTCTTGTATGCAACACACTGTATTTTATTTATAAAATTAAACGAAAATAATAATAAATTTGAATAAACAATATTTGGCGATATAATTCCGGAAAAAGCCGAACCGCTCCGAAATTTTCAAAAGTTTTGGTTCGCGACCGTTGCAAGAATAGCGCTAAATAGCGTTTATATTGTCCTTATGGGCACTTTCCAATCTAAACTTGTTTCATTTATCTATGGTATCAAGAATGAAATCGAAATGATATTACCATAGAAACGCCTTTTGATTTTTAGGACTTCGCCTAAAACAAAACCGTATTTTCATGGTTTATTATTTTTTTTAAACGGTATGAAGATTTGAAAAAGTCTAAATGGGATTAACCATTTTAGAACAAGCAAAAAATTTTATGAAGAATGCATTTTCCTCTAAATTTCAATAATAAAAAACGTTATTTTTTTTGTAAAGCCAATCCGGGGACATATTTAGATAAAATGCTGTGTCTACAAAATAGTTAGTGATGGGATAACTCGAGCGAAAATTCGCTCGAGTACTCGATTATTGAAATAACCCACATCGCTCGATTATGAACGAGTGATGCAAGTGACGAGTACCAAGCGACGAACGCAAGCGATCCTAGAATGAAATAAATTGAAATCCGATTTTAATGTGACATACTCGATAAAAAGCCTAGCGAATTTTCTACATACATTGCAGGTAGCAAATTTATACGACGCCGTATATACCGGGTGCGTCTCAAAAGTGGCTCACCCCTATAACTTTTTTATTTTTTTAGATAAAAAAATGAGATTTGGTATATTAGCATATGACATAAATTAGGATTGATTGACGTATTCAATTGTTTTCTGTCACTTCCTGTTTCACCGAAAATGACTACAAATTTTGATTTTTAAATGGCACCCTCGGTATTTTTTTACTTTATTCGATAGAAAATGACATTCTAAATAGAATGACATATCATATGTCAACTTTTGACATATTCGCTCAAAAACAAATTGTATTTTATATCTCAATCTAGAGTGCCATGTCTGTGTTAAAAACACTAATTTTTAATCAAGGAGCCTTGGAAAAATAGATTTGATCGTCTAATGTTTATAGTGTCTTGTCCTGGCCGGTTAAAAGATGCCGAAATCGTATTTTTGATCATATCTCAATTTTTTTCAAATGGAACGAGGATGACTCATTAGCATATTTAGAAAAATAATTTTTTTACGAATAATTTGATACCACACTTTTGGTACTTCGAGTCAAATTGTCGTTATGAACCGCATGTTACAATTTCAAATAAACCATATGCGAAAATGTCAAAAGTTGACATGTGATATGTCATTCTATTCAGAGTATCATTTTCTACCGAAAAAAGTAGAAAAATACTGAGGGTACCACTTAAAAATCATAAGTTGTAGTCATTTCCGGTGAAACCGAAAGTGACCGAAAACAATTGAATATGTCAATCAATCCTCTATCTGTACGTTTGACTTGGTTTGAAATAAAACGAAAGGTAAACAATATCTAATTTTATTTTGCAAGAATCATACAATCGGTTTGTCAATATAACTAAATAAAAATATTATTAGTCACGCAACAATAAATAATTAAATTGATGAACATAAACATACTAAAAATACTTTATTAACCTTTATGATGTAAGCAATCACCAATGATCACCATTTTTTTTAAACTAACGTACTAAAATTTCGGTACACAGCCAACAAATCAATGGATAGTATAGTTGGTATAAAACAAACCGCACAGTTTACACATACAGTTGTTCTAAAAATTAACACCGGTATTTTTTAAATCAATCCATTGTCTCTGTTGCCAGTACACACAATTAATTATATACTTTTTTTGGCAAATTCTTATCAACAAATTCACCAATTTAGGTACAACTGTTATACTGTCCTTAATCACTAAATTTACACAGAAATTATAAGTTAAAAAAGCACTTGTATCCCGCTTAAATTTGCCTATTTATAAGACTAGTATAAATGGTAAAAATAAAGTAATCAATTCATATTACATACATATATAGATACAAACGTTTTTCATGTCAAATTAAGCATTCGCATAATTTAAATAAAATTGTCGCTTTGAAAATAAACTTACATGTTTCGGCATCATAGGAAGAGTAAGAGAAAAAACTGACGATGTCATAAAACTGACTTTTACAGAGGAAACTTATTTAATGTTGCCAAATATCATGTTAAAGATATACAAAATTTATCACTGTAAACGTTTTTATTTGTACATCGTTTGTTATACTCAATTACAATTTAGCATGTGTTTGGGACTTGGTATCAACAGATTATAAATTAATTACTTAAGAATCCCCATAAAATGGACATCGTTGTTTTTTCCCTTACCCGTTATATATACTGAATTCCGTCATTCCCTGTAATGGCTAGTCGTTTCACGTATTACCGGCACTGGTACATCGTTTGGTACTGTGGATCTCAGGCGTTCCCTGTAATGACGGAATATTTCAGTGAAACGGCGTAATTAGCTAAATTATTTAAGTTACCATGTATGTGTCCGTTTTAGGCGATCATTGAACTTAAGACAATGTTGCCTTTTAGTGCATCAAAGTAAAGTATTTTCCAATATTTAAGATAACATTTTGTACATTCATCACCGTTCGTAAAATAGAAACTGTACAGGGTGATTTCTTAAAATTTGGACAGTCCCTACTGATTTTATTACCGGAAATATTTATATAATCATAAGTCTTCATAGTCAATAATGTTTTTATCTGTTAGGTTTATTTTATAAACCTCCATCTTTCGTTACAAGAATACAGATAATTAGAAACCTTTCGATGTATTTTTATCTTAAATATTGTAATTACGGAAAATATCTTACTTTGATGCACTAAAAGGCAACACAGACTTCAGTTCAATGGCCTAAAACCGGCAAACCAACTTAAATAATTTACTTTAATTACGGCGTTTCACTGAAATATCCGTCATTACAGGAAATGACTGAGTTCCCCAGTCAAACAATGTACCAGATGGCATCATTCACAATTTCTAAAAAATGCAATTAAAATTTATAGAATATAAAATTTATATAATATATTTTTATAATAATTAGCTTATAAAACAATAAACTTTTCATTTCTAACCACAAGTTTTCATGACGGTTGATAATTAAAGGACAAAATGACATTACTCGCAAAGTTTGAAGTTTAATTAGTGGCAAAAGTTAAAAGTTTAACTTTTTCTACTAATTGAAAATTGCTACCACTAATTTTGACGTTCTGAATGGTTACATTGAAATTAGAGGAACAAACTTCTACTCCAATTGAAACCACTAATTTTTCCACTAATTCCGAGATTCTCGCCGGCAATACATGAATTAACTAGGCATTTCAAGTAATGGCGAATTTCACTATTTGGTGCCGACATTATAATGTCTTTAATTTCTTGTATACAAGAAGCATTTGTAAGCGCATCCAAAGAACAGAATACAAATTTTACATTTCCAAAAAATGGTTTAATAAATCATATTCTTAATTTGACATGACCTCACTTTATTTGAATTGCGATATCAAATAGTTTTTTTCTCTAATCGAAACATTTTCCAACAGAATACTAAATGGTTATCAGGCTCCAGCATTTTTACAAGCACGTATTCGCAACCTTCTCTTAAAAACTACCGTTCGACGTCATGTGATGTTCACGGAGATATACAGGATGTTCAAAAAATACACAAACTAATTTCAAGGCGCCATCCCTCGTCAGAAAGTATCAAAAAAGTTCCTATAAATATGAGTCCGAAAATGCATCGTTTTAAAGACCCGTGGGCTTCGGTGAACTATCCTGACACACGATTTTTCTTAGAAAATGAAGTTTATGTTACCTTAGAATGAACTTCTTGGCGTTTACGGCGTTTCACTGAAATATCCGTCATTACAGGAAATGACTGAGTTCCCCAGTCAAACAATGTACCAGTTGGCATCATTCACAATTTCTAAAAATTTCTTTGGCTAAAATCTGATGCGGAAAAACACGTTTCACATATAAAATATTCTTAAAAATGTTGTTATATGATTTTTATAGCAAATTCCAGGGCAAATTCCATAACCGATAATGAAAGAGTCGCGGACTTGTTTATATCCGTTTCTATGTTTACGCTGACAGTAGTGAAGGTCGAATTTTGACAAATATTGCGAATTGATACATGGTTGTCAGATCAGCTAGTAAATTATCCGAAATTTCATGCATCTTTTTTGTTTAGGGAAAAAAAATGACGTCATAGGTTGTTTTCTTTGGTTTGTGTTTGGCTCGGGTTGAGTTGATTTGGTATTTGTCGGTTTAGTTTGGTTTTGTATTGGTTCGTTTTGTATGGGTTGGTTAGGGTTTGGTCGGGTTGGTTTGGGTTGATTTGGCTGTTTTTTTTTCTGTTTATCTGTTTGATTGATATTTTGGTTTAAACAAGAGCGAAACAAAAGCCACCGAAACACGCGTAAGCGTGTTTTGGTTGCTTTTGTTTCACTCTTCTGTTGTTTTTTTTAGTTATCCTATTCACATATTACCAACGCATTTTTATTATTAAAAATGGCTATTTTTTCAAAATAAAAATAAAAAAAACAGAAAAAGAAAATTCAGTGGAACTGGCAACATTGCTTTTCTTTTTGTCGCCGTCATGTTAAATCGAGTGTTAAAATTCTCCATAACGTCAAATATGTGTCAAAAACTACGAAAATTAAATTAAAATATTTTAAAATTCTGTGCATAATCTCCATTTATTTTTATTTAAGCCTACTACTAAAAATGGTTACTTTTTGATAAAAAAAAAAGAAAAATGCGACCCGTGATATTAAAAATTTAAAAAATGATCTATTTTCTTATTAGGAGTAAAAATGATACTTTTTTCTGGCGAGTTTTACGTTTGACATGCAGTCGAGGCGCAAAATGTATTTTTACTCCGAATAGAACATGCTATTTTTTTCAAACGCCAAAAATAATTTTGTTAAACAACTTCAAACGTTTCACATACTATAAAAAGATTTAAAAGTATAAATATATCGAAAAACTATGGTTACGCTCTTTGAATTTGACACTGTGTCAGTTTAATAATATATTTTCGTGCTTTTGTGCTTAGGCGTAAAAGTGCTTTACTTTTATGCCTACGCGTTAAAATGACTTTTTTATGTTGTCAATCACGTCGCAAAAATTAATACTTTTGTGACGTTTGAAAAAAACATTTCCGAACTTATATTTATAGGAACTTTCTTCCATGTTTTATGATGGAGAATCATATCCTCAAATTTTAACGTGCATTTGCAGAACACCCTGTAGAGGTAGGGAGTATGAGCTTCGATTACTGAATTTTGTTTGTCTTCCGAGGACTAATGCTCATACACAGAGCCACAAGCTCAGAGAAAACTTAAGTCTTTCATCATTTACATATAACCAACATTCTTGTTATTTTATTTATTCTACGCATCTTCATGCTAATTCTTCCTACCTCTACGAATGTCTCCAGGATGTTCAACTAAAAATATACCACAAAAACGCGAATAATCAACGCAAAAAATGACGCTTAACATAAATAAAAAAAATCATCCGATACAAACGGTGATGTTACAGCTCACTTAAATTAACTTCTAGCTAGACTCCGAAAATGCCTTATCGACCACTTCCCAGAGAGGATACTTAATAATCTATTAATGTAGCATTTGACAATTTGCCATACAGTAGTAAGATTTTTTCAAATGCTCGGAAATAGGAATCGTTCGCTAAATGCATGTTTTTTTACATATTATACCATACGATCGAAAAAAACGACGTCAAAGACGGCTGGGAAACGACAATCAATGATAATTTTGGCCAGGTCAAGCCCTAGACGTCGCTTACTTGGCCCGTACTCTTCTTTATTTTTTAATGGCGCCTTCAGAAGGTTGTAATTTATTTCTATATTGAGTAAAAATTATTTTTTAGTGGTGTAGTTTAAATTTCAATAAAAAATATTTTCGAAATAGATTTGCGTGTCTGAAAACGGCTCTATCCTTTTTATATATTTGTATAATATATAGTCTAGAGATTGACCACACCAAAATTACCGTCGATTGTCATGCCCCAGCTGTCTTTGACACCGTTTTTTTTCGATCATACGGTATTTGTGTGCAGGACACTCCTAAAGTTTATCAAACACTCGGAAACTTACACGAGTATAAAAATCGTCACTGGCGAGACCTAAAGTTATTTATTAAACGCCTTCACTACTAACATACATATCAATTTCAGAGACAAATCTAGTGTGTAGCCACCTTTAATCTCTGTTGTGTGGCTAATGAACAAAAAAATACAGCTCTACTATGCTGGTAACTATTACTTATTTTTAATGTTGCCTTTAACCTCATTTTCTAAAGTGACATCTTAGTAAAAATCGTCTTTTAAGACTTCACGTCATTGTAGAACACGAATAAACATAGTAGGAGTCTACACACCTTAAAACTTTCTTGTATTTTAACTTCTAGTAAGCTTATTTTCATGACTTTGTAGCTAAATTATTTTACTTTTTAGTAGAATTTTTGGTTTAAATGAATTGTGTTGTGATAATTTAACTTTAAAATTTTTGACTAGCAGACCTTGCAGTCGAATGTTGTTCTGCAGCAGTTTAATAATCGTTGCAAAAAAGCAAAAATTAACGGTCGATAAACAATAATAGAGTATGATTTTACAATGCCAAAACCTAAAGCATGTTTTTAATGCTAAAATTGCTGTAAATCGTTACTATCTTCTCCAAAAGAAAATATCTGTAATAAAAATAAAGCTATTAAGATGAACCAAAAAACAAATTATTGAGAAAAGATGCACCTTGATGATAAAGTGGATTTTAAATTATTTAATAATAATAATAATAATAATAATAATAAAGGACTTTATTTAGTAGAAAAGAAGAAATACATAAGTAATAAAAAAATCGATAACATTTTCCAACAATTGCCGTTCGACAGCAGGCGAAGTCTAGCAGAGATGCTATTCCACTTAATAATTTACTTTGTTAAATCATTCCACAGGGTGTTTCAAACTTACCAAAATATCAACATTTTGTTTTTTACTTGTATAACAGACACAATGATGACTAACTTTATGTTTACAAAAAATACTAAAAAGTCAAACATTTAGCAGCAAATTGCTTAAAAAATCATTAAAATCGTCGCTAAATATATTGAACTTTAAAATCCACGAAAATTTTAAGACTGCATCAAAGGCCAAAGTCTCTGTGTCTTACAAGTTACAGGTTGAGTCTTAAATCGTCATTTTTTCTAAAATGGCTGGTATATTCGTGTATCCAGTACAAATGAAATCCTAAAAGTCATTTTAGCAAATTTTTGTCATACAAACCCCGTTTTGTACTTAAGATCTCTCCTTAAGACGTTCTTTTTCAAAACGTAGCCTTAAAACTTCTGCAAATTTGTCCGAAAATACTCAGACTGAGCGATTCCCAAAATTTAACGCTAAATCAATCTTATTATCGTCACTTAAACAACTAAACAAAGCCCATACATAACAATAAATAACGAATGTTGCTTTTCTCGAAATTATCGCTCAGAAAAAAACTTTTTTAAGTTTCTCTTTCTTTTTAAGTGCTTTCAAGACTATAGGGGCTTCCCCGTAATACTCTTAAATCTAACCTCACTATTTGGGTACTCCAGCTAGGTCTCCTTCGTATTATATGAGAGAACAAGCTCAATGTAACGGGCAACAACTTGAGAGAGCAGATAAAATAGAGGATTCTTTGAAAACTTGTGCGCAAAATTGGGAAGCTTTCATAAAACGAAATGGAAGCACGTGTGGAACTCGAACACCTTTCTGAGCCAAAGGACTGACTTACTTTATTCATCGTCGTGAAAAGAAAAGCAACATTTTAAGGTATCTAAAATGAGCCACTCCGTGATTTCATAAATGCACTCACCTGCACGAAAAATGGACACCTCAAAATTGTCATGTGTTTTAAAGTTGAATACATTTTGATGATTTTTTAACCAATTTGTAGCTAAATTATGTGGCTTTTTAAACTCTTCTTGTTAAAAATTGAAGTCCCTGTCTGTCAATTATAGGAGGGAAAATAAAATGTTATTTTGGTGAAAGTTTGAAACATTCTGTGAAATGGTTTAGCAAAGTAGGGAATTTAAAAACTATCCTCAAGACGCATCTTTGTATCATACTCAGTTTATTTTTTTATTCATCTCAATAGTTTTCTTTTTGTTGGAGATATACCAATTTACCTTTTATTATATTATCTTTTATTATTACCTTTGAAGTAGATAGTCAAGATTAATAACAATTTTAACCTTAAAAATATCTTTATTACTTTTGGACCTAAATACACATCTATTAAATTAAGGGGTATTACCAATTACGGAAATGCTATTACCATTGTATTTTACCCATTTTTTTGAATTTTAAATACGTTACTTTGTTAAATCATTCTACAGGGTGTCTCAAACTTTCCCCCAAAAATATCAATATTTTATTTTTCCCTTGTAAAATAGACAGATGAGAAACTGTTACGGTACTTGAATTTAATTTAAACAGCTTAAAAAGTCAAATAATTTAGCTGTATATTGCTTAAAAAATCATCAAATTCGGCCAACTAGAACAAAATATATTCAATTTTAAAATACATCAAAATTTTAAGGTGTCCGATTTTTTACCGATCAGTGTATATTATTATTAGGGGGCATCCATTAATTACGTGTGGGGATCAAGCCTAATCTCACGTAGAGGAGAGAGAGGGTTTCGGTAAATATCACGTAATCTTTTTCAGTCAAAAATAATGTAAAAATATGAGAAAATCTGATTTATTTAAAATAAAACACGATTCTAGATTAAAATATGCTGAAATCTGACAGAAGTCTTCTATAGTTCCCATTCCATGAATTATATTCCATAATGTCATCTATACAATCTCAAATTCCAGTCTTTACTAGTCTTAATTAAAATAGTTGTGTTTACGAATCCAACGGATTTAAGCCTCAATCTGGACATCAAAATTATACTTTATACTTCAAAATTTACGATCATTCACAATGTCTAAAAATTACAATTAAAATTATTAGAATATCCTAGCAACAGCTTGCGGTAGCCAGTTGCATCCCTAGAGAAAACCTAATAATTAACTTATAAAACAATAAACTTCTGTTCTAACCACAATTTCTCTTGACGCGTAATAATCAAAGACCAAAATGACTTTATTGCCAACTCACAATTAAATTTTGAAAGAACTCACGTGAGATTATAAACGGAGGAGAAGGTCCATGCAAATCTCACGGCATCTCATCAGGGGGTAGAAGAATCAAAAAATCTTCAAAAACCTCTCATCTTCCTCTCACGTACTTAATGGACGTCCCTTTATAATTTCAACTATGGAGAGTAGAGGTAAGGAGAATTATCTTCGTGTATTCAAAAGTGGTAATGAAAGCTGGAACAATTAAGATGGCGCTGCTGTAGCGAAAGTTCTACATTTGAAAAAAGCGCCAAAAAAGTTTAGGACAGGAAATAATTAAAAAAAGAATAACATGCGATTTATGAAGGAGCGTATTGACTACCTTATTTATGCTCAGACGCAAAAAAAGAAAAATATTTAGTGTTATATATTTTTTATTTTTTGCCCTATTTCCTTTGATTTATTTAGAAAACTGTATATAAATACCTATATTAACTTTAATTCGTAAACTCAATTTATTATAAACTTTAGTAGTTGACTTATTATACAGGGTTAATCAAAGAGTTGTTTTTACCCTATCTTTAAAACACCCTGTGCAATACTTTCGTGAGCAAATTTTCCAAAAACATTATTTTTCGGTCAGAACCATGCCTGAATATTTTGTTTTTTGACTCACGGTTCACTTGGTTAATTTTTAAGAGCAAAATGAACGTACTACAAACATTTGCAATTTTTTCAATTATCGTTATTTTTTATGTTATTCTTAATAATGACGAGGTGGCTCTGGCGATTATTGTTGTGCACGATTGAATATGGTTCTTAGTATCGCAGATTGTGTAAAAGTCATTGATCTTGTTGAAGATGGCCAAAATTATGAAATTATTGAAAAAGCCAACATTATTGAAAAAGAATGGTAAAACATAACACAATATATTTGCAGCCTCATTAACAGTATCAACCGACGTCTACAGACAGTTACAGCTGCCGGGGGCAATACAAAGGATTAGAGTATTTTTTATAATTTTTTTGTTTGTACACTTAGATATTACAGTTATTTTTCTAAAATCCTTAGTTCTGTTAGTGTTACAGAACTAAGGACTTAATAAAATTTATTAAAACCAAGCCTGTATCGTTGCTTTTTAACGTTTTTTAATTTTAATATAGAGTTCTGATCAGTGTCGATATGACATTACGACAATAGACACCAAAACCACCTCGTGATATTAAAAATAACATCATAAAGTAACGCCCAATGACTAAAGAATATAAGGACATGTAACGCCCATATACGGGCTGCAGCAGAATTTGTGACCTTCGAGGCCATTCTTTTGATGGTAAACAAGTCATCATTTGGTCACCAGCGACAATTTAGCGATTTTTAATAGTTTGTGTGTAGTAAACTTTCTATAAACTTTATTACAATGGTGATTAGTTATTCAGCTTTCAAGTGTAAAAGCAGCAGCGATAAGAATGAGCCAGGAGCTACGTTTCATAGGTAAATAAACAGTTCACTCCAACTTTTTAGCGTTTTCTACTGAATTCGATAATTATTCTTCAACTTCAATTAACATCTATATGTACTTGATATGTGCTATACGTCGATACTAGTTTTGTACCTTTTGTTGACATTTTATTACGTTTTTTTCGTAATTAATTAGTATCAACCAGCTAGGTTAAGAAAAATATGTGCCACGGCACTGTTTGGTGACATCGGCACATCTTGCTCTCGGGTGTTATTTGTCCTTGGATTTTTTAGTCATTGGTAACGCCAGTTGAAAAAATTGCAAATTGTTGATGGCAAGTTCATTTCGCTCTTAAAAATTAACCAAGGCATGTGTTGACATGAGTCAAAAAAGAAAATGCTCAGGAGACATGAGGATTCTGATCGAAAAATAATGTTTTTTAAAGTTAAGATAAAACAACCCTTCAATTAAGCATGTATAATAAACCAAATACTAAAGTTTATAAAAAACTGAGTTTATAAATTAAAGTTGATAAATTTATATACAGTTTGCTAAAAAAAATCATGAAAATAGGACTAAAAGTAAAAAAAAAATAAAACTTTAAACTTAAAGAAAAAAATGTGCGTTGCGTTTTTTAGCACCACTGTGGCAATTTAGTGAACCCTTATTTCCACTTTTAGTCCCATAGAGATGATTCTCCCTTACCACTACCTTCCATAGCTTCAATTTAATCGCGATTATTATATTATTACACAAAAAATTCTTCGACGCAAAAGAAAGATTACAATAACCTTTAACTTATTAATGCTTTATATTTATTGTCAATTATAATTTCGGTAAATCATTTAAATCATTTCTAGGTAATATCGACGACATCGTGTATTGGAGAGTGACCCATATTGAAGAATGTCATTAATATACAATAAGTTAATTTATACAGTAATCAAAATAGAACTTTCCTAGTGCAAGACCATTTGTGTGTAATTAATTAATTCGTAAACGTAGCTTAAAACTGTTTAAAACTAAATTATCGAGGGTAGATCACGGTGTGTAACATGTTCGCAAATCAATCTTGCACTAACGCCACAAAGTTTTATTTCGTTCTACCCTTCACCGCGTTTTGGATATTAATTGCTCGAACCCCGACAAGTTTTTTTTTGTTTAGTAAAATAGGGCCGCTTCCGCTCTTCTTCTGGTAATTTCTTTACATAAATGGCAGCATCCTAGCTAAGTGCATCAGTAACCGCAACGAGTTTGACCACATCCGCCGCAAGGGAGCATACCTGGACAAAAATAACAAACATAAAACACCCTCTACATTATCCCCAAAATCTTTCACGAAATACTTCTGGAAATATTTTTCGTAATTCGTGAATTATTAATTACAATAATTATAAGTAAAAATATATTTCCAAAACTTAAAATCGTAAAACTACAGGGTAACAGTGACTAACTATTCTGGAGGTCCGCCTTTTATGCAGTGTGACTCACTCAAGACCGGACACCCTCCATAAAATCTGTGTTTATAGTCCGATTTTGATGATTTTTTTTTCAAATATAAAGTTTCAAAAAATGTACTTTAGGGCTCAATGTCATGTTATTTCACAAAAAACAAGGCCTACTTAATAAAGTTTTTGTGGTGAAAAATTTGCAAAATCATATTAGCGATTTTTTTCAAAAATTTGAGTACACCCCTACATTCGGCATCCCCAAAACAGTTCTGTACCAAATTTCGTTTAAAAATATTAATTATTAATAATTCTGCAGTTAAATTAAATAATTCCCTATTTTTGCCAATTTAACGATGAGTTATCAAGTAACCCTTGAAAAAACAATCCACGATAACGAGTTTTATTACAAACAATGATAAAAATACTACAAGCAACACAATAACCGAATAATAAGTTAAACATATTCAAATAATTCTAGTTGCTTCTACCAGCCCTCCATTCAGTTCAATACATTTGTCGCATCTTTTTCTTAGATTTACAGTTACATTCCTAAGCTGCTGTGGTGTAATATTTGCAGAAGCCTCTGTAATTCTAATACGTAACTCATCTACAGATTGAGGTCTAGACTTGTAAACTTGTTGCTTTAAGAAACCCCAAAGAAAGAAATCAAGGGGTGTTAGGTCCGGGGATCTCGGTGGCCACCAATTAGCGGGCTATTTCGACCTATCCACTTATTTTCAAAATTTTCATTTAACCATTCCCTGACAACTGCCGCGTTATGCACAGGTGATCCGTCCAATTGAAATTTTAAATTCAAACGGGTTTGGCATGGTAAATTATGTATTGCATCCCAAAAGTCATTAATCAGAAAATTCAAAAACGTTGGACTATTCAAATTTCTCTCAAAAAAATATGGACCAATGATTCTATCATCAAGTATGCCACACCACACATTTAATTTCTGAGAATACTGTCTTCTTGTATTGATCACCCATTCAGGGTTTTCGACTGCCCAGAATCGCGAATTTTGAGAGGATACTACTCCGTTTGTACTAAATGTTGCCTCATCACTAAATAAAATTTCTTTTAAGAAATTTCTATTATTTAAATACTCTGCTTGAGCCCATAAGCAGAATTCTAATCGTCTAACATCATCTCCGTTTTCCAAAGTGTGTAAAATCTTTGGTTTAAAGGGTTTAACTTTATTAGTTCGCAAACATCTCCTAATATTTTCCCTTGGTATATCCAAATCAACACTGGCGCCTCTAATGCTTGCACGAGGATTGTTACGAAAATATTCTAATATTTCCTCATTCCGCCTATTTATTCGATGTTCCGGCCTTCTGTTTTTTAGTAAGTATTTTGACACACAACCAGTTTCATTAAAAACTCTATTTATTCGTTGAACCGTGCTTCTACTTACTGCAGGTCTGTCGGGATGTCTGTTGTTAAATTCTCTGGCAGCTTCTCCTGCTTGAAGATAGTTATCACCCACTAAACGAATAATTTCAATTTTATCCCTAATATTTAATTGTTCCATAATGCAAATAATATTTCTTGATACAACACTTTTCTGCGTGCTATTAAATTAATATTCAATTCTACGCTGCAAGAATTGACAGCTAATAAAACCCATTGTTGTGGATTGTTTTTTTCAAGGGTTACGTGATAACTCATCGTTAAATTGGCAAAAATAGGGAATTATTTAATTTAACTGCAGAATTATTAATAATTAATATTTTTAAACGAAATTTGGTACAGCCGAATGTAGGGGTGTACTCAAATTTTTTGAAAAAAATCGCTAATATGATTTTGCAAATTTTTCACCACAAAAACTTTATTAAGTAGGCCTTGTTTTTTGTGAAATAACATGACATTGAGCCCTAAAGTACATTTTTTGAAACTTTATATTTGAAAAAAAAATCATCAAAATCGGACTATAAACACAGATTTTATGGAGGGTGCCCGGTCTTGAGTGGGTCACACTGTATACAGGGTGGTCCGAACTGTATTCCTGAAACTTCGGCAGCATATTCTGCAGATAAAAATAAGTAAAAAAGTTCGTATAAATGTATGTTTTAAAATGCTTCGTTTCGGAGATACAGTATGTAGAAGTTTCATTTTTATTTCGATTTTTTCCAAATAATTTATGAAGTAACCTCAATATTTGGATGAAAATTGGTGACTGGGAGTTTTTTGACATGGGAAATTTGATTTTGATGTCAATACGACTCCTAGTTGTAGAGGGCACCACCTACATATTTTTTAACTGGTTTGAAGAGTAATTATTTTTTCGTTCATACCTGCATAAAACTACTGAGTAAAAAATATACATTTACGACATTTTTTACGTAAAAAAGGTCTCTATCGCTACGAATAATGTTTCTGGAGATATTTGAAATCGAAATTATCAATACCTGTCATCATTGACATAAATTAAATGTTGATTAAATAGTAGACATTTAGTAAATTTGAAATATTTTTGTGCCAAAAGTTCAACAGTAACTGTTTTATCATCATTTTTTCGCAGAAAAATTCATGATTAATTAAAAAAAAAATTCCCAAATTTATTATTTCAATCAAATTAACTATTTACTCAACGTATTTATTTTCTGTCAATAATGACATGTATTGACTATTTCAATTCTAAATATCTTGAGAACGGTTGCTCGTATCGATTTTTACCAAGAGACATTTTTTACGTAAAAATCACGGAAATGTATATTTTTTCACTCGGTAGTTTTATACAGGTACGGACGAAAAGTTATTACTCTTCAAAACAGTTAAAACATATGTAGGTGGCGCCCCCTACAAATAGGAGTCATATTGACATGAAAATAAAATTTCTCATGTCAAAAAACTCCCAGACAACAATTTTCATTCAAATATTGACGTAACTTCAGAAATTATTTGAAAAAAAATGAAATAAAAATGAAACTTCTGCACCCTGTATCTTCGAAACTAAGCATTTTGCAATATACATTTATACGAACTTTTTTACTTATTTTTATCTGTAAAATGTGCTGCCGAAGTTTCCGGAATACAGTTCGGACCACCCTGTATAGTAACCTATAAAAGCAGACCCGGCCACCCGTTGCTGTGGCTAAGGTCAGTGATGGGATATTGAAATTTGGGTAAATACCCAAGTTTTTGCACCCGGTATATACCCAAAAGGTCAATAAATAGTATACTGAATTTAGGTTAATACCGTTATACTCGGTTATGCCCAATCGTACCCACGTTTTTAATTTAAGGTATTCTAACAATTTTTAAAAACAATTTGTTGTTAAATTAAAATTACTAAACTATTAATATCGCTATTAAAAAATAGGGGTTGATGGTAGAAGGGTGAAAATTTAGGGTTGCATGTATCTTTTTAATGTCACATCAAAAATAAAAATAAAAAATGCTGTCTAAAAAGTAAATAGTCTAAAAAATTGGGGTGGGCCACCCTTATACCACAGAATATCTAGCTACGCAACAGAAAAATACTCGAAATGAAAGAGCTAAAATTGCACAAATAGAATACTAGATGGCGCGACAATATCATAATCAGAATATAATTAGAAATTTTGAACTTTCGGTTTTGGATCGACGGCTCGTCGACGGCCTTATAGCTCGGCTAAATATGCACAGTTGCCAGATTCAAAAGACTTGAATTGGCATCCCATTCTTTTTACTGTGTATAATGCAGTATGTGTTTCTTTATATTCTTCTTTTCTTGTCAGATACACTTATATTAATTATTCCTTTGGCTATTAAAATAGTTTTAAGTATATTATTACAAAACATATACATTTTTAATATACACTACCTTATAATGTTAACTAAGAAAATACCTTTAATTACCTTAAAAATTAATAATATACAGGGCGATTGATAGTGATATTTATTAATGCTGGAACGTTAGTAATGAAATATAAGTTTAATAATAATGGAAATAATTTATTAAAATGCAGTACAAAAAATATTAACTGACTAAAAAATACTATAATAACAAATTTCTTCCGTTTGCCACGTTATTTATATAGACCTAGGTAGATTTTAAAAAGTGACACAGGTACAATTAATAATATATTAGTTCAACATAAAAGTTGCCGTCACGATATCGAACAATACATTAAAATTCGTAAAATAAATTAAAATTATTAATTAAACAAATCTTTATAAAGAAACGCAAGTATACCAAATTTGGGCCCAATCGAACTCCAGGAAATTATATCATAATAGTGTACTATATTATGGTACCATTTGATATGCTTTAAGGTACCATAATATTGCAATGTCACCGAAGATCCGTAGTATACCAAGTTTAAGCCCTATTGCCGCCATGTACCTAATATTGCTATGTCATCAAATATGGTACTATAGAAGGTACCACTTTATATGCTCCATGATACCACGATATTACAATGTCACTGAAGATATAGTATACCAAGTTTAAGCCCAATCGAACGCCATGTATCGTAGTATAGTACTATATTATGGTATCACTTGATATGCTTCTGAAAAAAACGGCGTCCAGTTGGCTGGAAAAGGACGATCGATGACATTTCCCATATAAATTTACATATAAAATGACTGACAATATGAACTTGGTATGAACACAATCGAACGTCAGGAAGTGGTATAATAGTAGAACAATACTTATTATATTGTCGCCGAATTACAATGAAAATTCAGGATTCAATTATACAATTAAACGTCAGGAAGTGATTGTAATTTAGCTCATAAGTTTTAATTCCAACTAACATGGCAAACTGAAAAAAACAGCTCTGATCTATTTTAATATGTTTAAATGATGTAGCAAATTTGAAGGTAGGCTTTATCAGGAAGTATTACGATACGAATTACACAATGGCAACACTGCACAAAATTCTTTTAAATTTTGTTTGTAGAAAACTGTTTTCTTTTAAATTTATTGCCCTCTATTATTAAGCAGCGAAACTACCACATCAAAATATCTGATTTGGAGACAGACTTTTAAAGCCTGTCTCCTTTTGCTACCTACAATTTTATACATGTAACGAGGCTTCTGTTGCGTAGCTAGATATTCTGTGCTTATACTTAGGGGTATAAAAAATAGGTAAATACCTATTCTCAGACCTACTGAATATATACATATAAAATTTAATCAAAACCGGTTAAGTCATTTCGGAGGAGTATGGTAACACAAAGTTTAAAAAAACCCTTTTAAAAAATAGGGGTTGAAGGTAGAAGGGTGACAATTTAGGTTTATATTGTTAAACTTATCGGAAAATGCGATGCTTTAACAACAGCAAAAAATATGACGTATATGACAAAAAAAATGAAATTGAAACTGTATTACCATAGAAACGCCTTTTGATTTTTATGAAAATGCAACCATACTTTCATGTTTTTTTTTTTAATTTTCTCTAAAATGGAAATTTGGAAAAATATAAATGGGTTAACTATTTTAGAAGATAGAAAAATATTTACGAAGAATGCATTTTTCTCAATAATAAAACGTTTTTTTCCTCTTTTAAAGACAATCTGGGGACATATTGTAGAATATAAAAGTTCTATATTCCGGGCAACCACTATCAAAAAAAAGTTACCTGAGCGTCAAAAAATGCCAAGTCATCAATACACTGATTATTTGTACGAGACGGTACACTATATACAGCCTAGATATCTGCTTGCGCGCTTTCGGAATCGAAGAAGTGTCTTCTTTGAAGATAAACCTGCAAGTAAATGAAATACAATGTTAATATTATAGGAAGATAACAAAAATGTTGTGAAAATTTACCTTCGGATACCTAATACGTAATTTTCTAAAAACTGATTCCAATCGATTTTGGCCACGTCGAACTGAAATTCGATTCGGTCAGCTTCGCTCAACGTTTGACTCAAGTCTTTGACGTTCGAGTCGTCGAATTCCCATTCCCGCGTCGTGAAATACTCCAGACAAGTGGCAGCCTTTTGTAATTTGTTCTGGATCTTTATCATACTGCAAAAGAATAATAAAATACATTATTGCAATAATTTCAATATGATTATTAAACATCTATAGGTTATAAATATAACAAATATTACGGTTGAGGGTTGGAACCTTTGGTGTTACAACATCAAAATCAAACACTAATTCACCACAATACACTAAAATACTTTCCTTTTACATTAGACGAGCGTTTTGCTAACCATATTAAAAAATAGGGATGATTAAAACAGCAGATGATTAAAACTA
Source organism: Sitophilus oryzae (assembly GCF_002938485.1). Taxonomy (NCBI): domain Eukaryota; kingdom Metazoa; phylum Arthropoda; class Insecta; order Coleoptera; family Curculionidae; genus Sitophilus; species Sitophilus oryzae. The sequence goes on along the minus strand of NW_022145617.1, from coordinate 1,022,091 downwards.
AACTAGTTTCTATTGTCTGTCCAACGAGAAGATCCTTGACAGTGATAGATGTGTCTGTCATTTTAATTTCAAAATAGTTTAGTTTATTTTACAAAGAAATAAGTTGGTACAACTGGAACGCATAGCAGGAAATTATTATATTTAAAATTTGACTGACAAGTGATTACTTCAAAATATTGTGAAAAAAATTGTATAAAACTGAAAAAATGTAATCGAGTTATTTAATTTAATAAAAAACGGTATGTGTTAATACAAAACAAACAAGAACAAGACACCACATACCAAAAAAATATAAAAAAGAACTATTTCTTACTTTCAAGCTTTATGAAACTTCCCGCATTTATGATTATATATTTATCAATATAACTTATGTACAAATACAAATTTGTAATATTCCGCAGGAATAAATAAAACAACATAAATAAAACAGACTATTTTATTATTAATAACACTTACCAAATTTTATGGGTACCTTAAAAGTTGATTAATTAACTTTAATCTTAATTTTTTTAAACCAGTACCTTTGGCATTATTTTTCTTGTGCAGTACTAAAATCCATTATTTACGTATCGTATACTCCAGTTTTTAGTATGTGTTTAGTAGTTCTTCTACTATATTCTAGATGCACTTATCTACGACGAGATGGTATACGAACTTTAATGATAGTAACTTTATTGGTGTATAAGACTTTTTGCCTGGGCAGCGAGTATTAACCATAAACTGTGCTCTGGGTCTACAGTTAATTTTCACTCGATTTTTCGTCCACTTGACTTCAAAAGATACAAAACACACGTAATAACACGAATCAAAATGCATCATCTTCCAAAACGCAGGGTATTTGACAAAACTGACAAAAGTTGACACAAAATTATAATCTCTAATTTGGCAAGACTTTGAGGGTGCAGCCACACTATCCTAAAAACGGCGTATCGGCGTAACGGCGTAATGACCGTGAATATATTTCCAGTAATTCTATTGGCTGAAACATTCATCTGTCAGAAATTTTATCTGTCAAATTCATCTGTCAAAAATTTCAGCCAATAGAATTACTGGAAATCGATTCAAGGTCGTTACGCCGTTACGTCGATACGCCGTTTTTAGGATAGTGTGGCTGCACCCTGACAAGCGTCAAAAATCTAAAGGCGAGTTCATACGCATCGGCGTCCGTTTGTCGTTCATCGTTCCGTCAAACCAATAAAATTGAAATACGATCTGTCATTTTTGAAATAAACCAATAAAACTGGTTAAAAACAACAAGAGACGCCGCATGACGGATTTATATTTAAACCCATCCATAGTTAACTTAAAAATTATTAGAAACTTTTTTTAGTAAAATAAATAGATTGGTATGGGACGTCATCTGCTTTTCTTCTGTCATCGTCTGTCGAAATCTTACCCGAGAAAAAAAACAGAGTATACAAATTGAGCGTTTATATAGGCGCACAGTTGGCACTGGACTAGGCATGGCAAAACCAACCGAGCTTAACAATTAATTACCGAAACTAGAGGAATAGAAACAGATAACTGGAAGGATTTGGACCATTATCTCCGTTCATACTATCTTTACATTTATTAATTTTGACGCTCTCATATGCACCTAATTGCCTGTAATATGAGACTTGTTTAATTAATTTTAAATAATCAGTATATATCGAATGATCTTTATCAACAATATGTTAAGTAACGCAAGATTTATCCGGTCTACCATATCTTATCTGAGCCATATTTTTCTTTAAATCTACTTAATATTGATCTTCTAGTTTGCCCAATATATTTCTGATTGCAATCTCAAAAATCTCAAAATCTCAAATACCCGACCTTTCCAGTGGAGGTGTTTTATCTTTAGGATTACCTAATTATTAGCATTATCCACAAGTTTATAATTGATAGCGATGGGAACTATCGAATGAATTAGACTATCGAATGGTTACTGAATGAATGATTTCAACTTTCGAATGGTTTTATTCGAATAAAATCATTCATTCATTTGTATACTAAAGCATATGTGACAACCTCGCCGTGCAACTAAATGGTTATCGTTGAGCTACGACTATCGAATGCTTTTGATAAATGAAATTTAGTATTCGTTTGACTTTTGTGTGCGTCAGTGCATTATTAGTTCTTCCAAATTTTTATAACTGCACCTTATAAATACTGTGCTATTTTTGCGTTTATTAAAATATTTAAAATACTAAAATAGTAGTTTTTTTTAATTGACGATTGTGTGCGTGTGCAGGTGTCAAAATTTTTCCGATAATTTGTGTGATTTTCCCGATCTTTCAATTATTTTATTTTATATGGTATATATGGTCTATTTTTTAATGGGAAATTTTGAGAAGTAGCAATTTTTAAGAGAGATGAGATGAACTTAGAATTAATTTTAAAAATACATATTTGTATTTTAGATGTTTTAATAATATGAATTAGTTGAACTTAATAATCATATATATTTAAGTAATGTGGTTAAGTAAATGTGGTTATCGAACTCAAACTATGGGGTGTGAAAATTAAATTGAAAGTTTTACACGTGCCAATTTAAAAAAAGTTAACGATGTTTGTATTTTGTTTATGCTAATTCTCTTACATGTAGTTTTTTGCAAAGAAATATTTCATTTATTTTTAAAGTAAATGCCAGTAAAAGTAAATATTATTTTTAAATAGTAATATAAAGTACCTAATATAAATAATTTTGATTTCTAATTGTTTATTTATATTTTCCTTCCATTACACTGCATGCTTAGAAAATTAATAAATGTTTATATTTCATGATTTTAAAGTTTGTTGTTAATATAACAAATTAGTTCTGTAATTATTATTATTTAATAAACCAACGTTGCCACAAACAATTTAAAGACTATATTATTTTTAAATAGGATCTAATATAAATCATTTTGACATCTAATTTGTTGTTTATATTTTGCTACTACGTAAAAAAAATGGTTATTTTAAATTATTTTAAATTTTGTTGTTAATAGGTATAACAAATTATTTCTGTTATTATTATTTTTATTAAACCAGTCTTTACTTAAAAACATTAAAAATTATTTTCCTACATCCAAAATAACAAGTATTATTGCAGTGTAACAAAAGAATATTAATAAAAAAAAATGCAAAATATATAGACATACTATCCCTAACTAACTAAAGCCAAACAATAATATTCTTTGCTAATATCAACTAGTGATGGGTTGTTATTTAACTATCTGTTATTTTATAACAATTATTTATAAATAACATAACGCAACCGTTACTACTTTTAAAAAATAACAGATATAAAATAACGACACGTAGGCCGCTCGTGAAAGGAAAAACGAAGTCGGCGCTCTGCATCACCACGAAATTCTATGCTGCTCGAAGCAATTCCAAAAAACAACTAGTATGGATGGAAAACATGTTATTTCGTCAACCATCGATACAGGCGGCGAGACAACGGACAACGGAGTGGGGAAAGCGCTACGGCGAACGTAGCTGCTTCGGTCGATACCGTCAATGGTCGTATTTACAACAGCTTAAAAATAATAGGATATAAAAGAAGCAGGTTTTTTGAAACAGTTGAGGGCATAACGCCTGGCGGTGGAGATAACAGGAGTGGGAAAGGAACGCTGCTGCATCGGTCGATTGTCGATGGAGGCTCGCAACGGGTTGGAGAAGCAGTCATTTTAGATATGTTGTTTTTCAACCTGTTACAAGTATAACAGGGCGGCGGACGAGATAATAGGTGTGGGAAAGGAACGCTGCTGCATCGGTCGATTGTCGATGGAGGTTCGAAACAGGTTGGGGAATAACGCATCAGTTGTTTTAGATACATTCTGTTTCAACCTGTTACGAGCATAACGGACGGAGGTCGAGATATTATGGCGCTGTATGTTCAGTACTTACTTATTAAGTTTCAATATTTAGGTATATATTTATTCTGAAAACTTTCAGAATAATATTTTAAGATTTTTAAAAATGTATACAGGGTGTTTTGAAAAATCTGGTCATTGATTAATCACGATCCTGCTTAAAGCCCTTGACGTAAAAAGCTGATTTTTGGAAAACAGATTGACTTTAGTGTGTAGAGGTTCGATAAGAAGGGATTTTTCGAAACTCGAATTCTAAGGGGGTGAAACTACTCTGAAATATTAGAATATTTTTTATTTAAAAACCGGTGAGTTTCTCGGAAAAACTCTTAAAACACGTATATTTTAATATGTTGTTTTACATATTTTAAGATTTTTTAAAAATATATACAGGGTGTTTCATAAAATATGACCATTGAGTAATCACTATTCTGCTTAAACTGCTGGACGTTTAAAGCTGATTTTTTACAAACGGATTGACTGTGGGGTTGAGGTTCGATAAGGAGGGGTTTCTCGAATCTCAAATTCCAACAGGGTTAAAACGCCCCTCAAATATTACAATATTTGTTATTTAAAAAACGGTTAGTCTTTCGGGAAAACGCCTGGACACGCATAATTTATTTTGTTTTTTTTTACATATTTTGAAATTTTTTAAAAAATCATACAGGGTGTTCCAAAAAGTTGAGTAATTGATTAACCACGATTCTGCTTAAACTGCTCGACGTTAGAAAGCTTATTTTTGGCAAATGTGAGAAAATTTTATCCAGTTTGTATGTTAATGGAAATTTTGTTTTGCTTTATCATCACCATTAGAAATTATTAATTCGACGCGAACGAAGTCGCGGGTACACGCTAGTTTAAGTGTAAAATTAATTCGAACTCTAGTGTGTAGTTGGTTTACTTATGAAGAATATACTACACATTTTCTTATATTGCTATTTTTTGACCGCAAATGGTAAAATCATAACTAAGAGCTTCTCGCCCGTCGAGTGAGATGCACCCTATACACTGCTACGCAATTCAGGATCTACGCGGATCGAGGGGCAGGGCGTAGGTATATACTATAGACGAGTGGCCAAATTTTGGTTTTTTTTATATCGCAATTTGTAAACAGCGCTTATTTGTAAATAACCACCGTTTTTAGAGAGGTATTTTAGATAACAATCGATATTTAGAAATGTTTTGACACCCTGGAAATACTACCACTGAGCACGTCATTGTTGCAACTTGCAACTGCGTTAATACGCCTGGCGATGACCGTCGCATACTCTTTCAGATATTTAGCAGTAAAATAAAGAAAACTGTTATTTTTAAGCTGTTATTTTAAGCTGTTTTTTATAAATAACTATAACAGTTTCAACTGTTATCTAAAAATAACAGTTTTGCCCATCACTAATATCAACTAATACCAATATATGGCAACAGCGCCCTTCATAATGTATTTTCTGTGTAAATACTAGCACCTCAATAAAAAAATAATGTGTCCTTATCTTTATATGACTCCGCAAAAAATCAAAGATGCCGGCTTCTTTCATAGCATTGCCACTAAGATTGCCACCGACCGCCTGTCGGGTTTCTCGGAAAGAAACCTACGTCGCCGGGCGACAACTAAAATCCAGTTAATATTTTATTATAATGGATCCTGACGAATAAATGAATTTCATAAATGAATGAATTTTATAAATGAATGAATTTTATAAATGAATGAATTTTATAAATGAATGAATTTTATAAATGAATGGTTTTTGCTGCCGAATTACTAGAATACAATATTTCAAGGCAGATGACGCATCTATTAGATAATTTTTATTCGAATAGTTTTCAACAAATGTTTTTTTACTAGCTATCGAATTATTCGAATGAATTGCAACTATCGAATGTATCGATAGTATTCATTCGATAGTTCCCACTACTAATAATTGATATTCTTAAAAAATCTTTTTAAACCACAGGATAACTCTATCAAACGGTATTGAAATATATTTTAACCTATCTTTCTCCACTTAAAAATGCTCGATTTGTAGATGTTAGTTTAGTTTTTAATCATCTGCTAATGGTGCTAACATGGTTAGCGAAACGAACGTCCAGTGCCAAAGAAAAGTGTTTTGGTGTATTGTGGTGAATTAGTTGTTAGTAATAATCTAATCTCATGTTTCGCAATATTTTCATTTTCATTTTCTTCTCCTCTTCATCAAGTATAAAATTTAGCATACTTTAGATTCACAATTTAATACACTGTAACTTCAGTTGTATATTTTCTAAAAAAATATACCTGATAACTCAAAATCGTAATCACATCAAGGCTTTAAATCACTTATGAAAATCACAGTATCCGCTGTCACGACACTCTGCATTAGCTATAGCCATAGAACAGTATGGAAGTCGCGATCACGTCACTGTTTTAAATCGCCGGTATCACAAAAATCACGGTATAAGTTAACAGTGATTTAAAAATAACGGTGTCGCTAATCTTTAATACCTATATCTATTTTTTGTAACTTACATGGGCCTGCCTCCCGTCAACCATGTCACAAAATCCATGACGTAAGCTGGCGCGAAATGCAATAAATACTGATTGATGGTGTTGTAGGCTCTGGACGACGTCACCGTGCCATCGGGGTACCAATTTACCTGCGACAATGGATGCGTTCGTAGGTTCGAGAAACAGAGTTGAACAAACGTTTCCCAGGTGATCGGTTTCCTCTGACCTGGTAGAAATCAAATAATAAATATTGGTTATTGATTGTATTACATTTACGTAGTTATACTAAGTCACATTAGACAAAGATTGATTAAAATGGTAGTAGACCGAGCTTGGAGAACGATGCAGTCGTTATCGATAAAATAGTTGCGTGTTTTATTTATTTTTTATTGTTTTACTTCTTAATTATTTAGTTTTTATAAAGATTGTGTCTCATTTACGGGGGAAAACGTTAAAAAAAACTGATTTGGTATTTTTTAAATTTTTGTATATGTAAGTTATATTTAAAATATTATATAGCACGCCCATGAATTGCTCCCTAACAGAGAATTCTGCCCCCCCCTCCCTTTCGGATGCTCCGTAGCTACAAAATGGATCGACGTACTGTACTAAGTTACCATTTATCTAGTCTTAAAAACCTAGAATGTTCTTAGTCTTAGTAATAACAAATACCATACCAGATGTAGGAAAACATGTTGCTAAACTACAGTGAAAATTAAAGAACTGTCCATAGATGTTGCATTTCCAATGCAAATAATAGTAATTTCAACAAAATAATACATTTTTTGAATAAAACTATATAAAAATGTTTTCTCTATAATCTCTCGTTTGCTTAACTTACTTTATTATGCATATGTTACGGTTAAGGTCCGATATTCGGTTAATATCAACATTACACGGTTAATCTCGAAAATAACACAAAACAAAACCAAACCCAAACACTAACCTGTTAGTGTCGACATTAACCGGACTGCGGACATTAACCGTAACACATACATTACCTGTAACACAGTTGTATATAGGAATGTCTTTCGTTTTAACACTGGCTATCCTCCAAGCGGACACGATCATTAAGTTGATGACGATATCTACTGGTACCAAGTCAGCTTTTTTCTCTTTTTCACATAGCATCGTCCTAAATATACCTTTTCCTACAGCGGCGATAATACCTAGAAGCAATAACAAATCCATATAAAATCAAAAATGTTTTTTTCCACGATAGAGTAAATATAACTGTTTGTTATATCAAAATTCAAGTTTTACATACAGTAAATCTAAAGAAATCAAATTTATTTGAAAAAACAAAGTTGCTCTCTCCTATGTACTTGCGAGTATACTTTTCGCTAATAGTTTTATTACAACAGTGAAATTTATTATAATCAAGCTTGAATTTAAATTCTTCCTCTTCTTTAAATACCGTCTCCTAACGGAGGTTGGCAATCATGATGGCTATTTTGATTTTAATTGCGGCTGCCCTAAATAATCCATTCGACGTCATTCCATACCATCCTCTGAGGTTCTTCAGCCAGGATGTTCGTCTTCTGTCCCGACTACGGCCTCCTTCGATTTTTCCTTCCATAATATTCTGGAGCAATTGGTATATTAAATAATACCAATAAAATAAAAGATAAATACCAATTATTGCTCCAGAATTTAAATTTCAATTGTAAAAAAATGTCACCGTCGAGTTTGCGACAAATATGATAATTTGATGATTTAAATACCGTTAACGACAATTAAACAATCAATAATGCAATACAAATTATGTGCAAATTAATGAATATTAACGTGCTTTTTACATATAAAGGATACCAATTAAACTTTTAGTTACGTAATCGAGGGCGCGTTTCTTAAATTCATTGTTGCCAACCATGGACATATTCGGCGACGCGCCGGCGCCGCCGCCGGACTGACTAACTGAAATTTAAATTTCCTGCTGGGAATTCAGGTGGTAGCTCTGCTGTCAAAAATGCCAAGTTACCACATTTATTTATTTCTTGACATTGTCATTCGTTTTGACACTTTAGTTTTGTATTACGAGTTTTTGGTTTAAATGGTTGAAAAGTATCACAACCAAAAGTATCACAACCAAAATAAATTTTGGTTGTGATACTTTAAGCTGTTAACATTGTTGTTTTTAGAACCTCTTTTAGTGCGAAGTGTATAAAGATGGCTTAATAGCCGTTGCAAAAAACTCATAGCAACCTTATTAAAATATTTTGAATGGGAAAACGGTAGTAATGGCCCTTTATGCCCTTTAAGCGCTGTTAAGGAGGTGAGTTTTGTTGATCTAAATAATAACTGTTATATAATGGAAAATAAATTTCTTGCAGTTTTTAGGTATATAATAAAATTATATAAGAGTTTCTTGCCTTGAACTGCTAATATAGAAATTAATTCCACGCTGTGTTCGACATATGTGGATCAACCTGCTCTCACTACCGGTTTCGGGGCCCTACCCCATCATCAGGTGAGCTTGGGTCGTTTCCACAAAATGTCGAGCACAGCGCAGAGTATATAAACACGACTTGTCGTAAAGTAGCGGTAAGATATTAAGTCCCGCGCCGCGAGATAGCGGCCTGCGTGCAATGGTAGTACTTTCGTACCACCGAGGCACAACTATCGACAGTTCAAGGCAAGAAACTCTTATATAATTTTATTAACCTAAAAACTGCAAGAAATTTATTTTCCATTATATAATTTGAGCTAGCCGAAAAAAGCCTTTATTTACTATCGATAGTTGTGCCTCGGTGGTACGAAAGTACTACCATTGCACGCAGGCCGCTATCTCGCCACGCGGGACTTAATATCTTACCGCTACTTTACGACAAGTCGTGTTTATATATTCTGCGCTGTGCTCGACATTTTGTGGAAACGACCCAAGCTCACCTGATAATGGGGTAGGGCCCCGAAACCGGTAGTGAGAGCAGGTTGATCCACATTATGTCGAACACAGCGTGGAATTAATTTCTATATTAGCAGTTCAAGGCAAGAAACTCTTATATAATTTTATAATAATAACTGTTTATATATTTATAATTTATTTTTGTTTCCTAAAATATTTTAATTAAAAGAAAATATGTAAAAGTCAGCAACGCTGTGCAGGTCAAGTTTAATCGCGCGATTTAAAGTTTATTTCGTATGATCTACAGAGTGTTACTTACCAGTTGGACCGTTCCAGTTATCCACCCACCCCTTCAAAGGCCCCTCCATACTGCTCAGCACTATGCTAGGCCTCACGATGACCAGTGGTAAATCGCCTTTATTTTCCTTCAACCAGCACTCGGCCAGCGCCTTGGTGAACGTGTAGGTGTTGGGCCGGTTGCCTACGATTTTGGGCGTGAGCGAATCGACCAGGTCCTCGTCCAGGGCCTCTACGAGCGAGACGATTTGGTCTGGACCGATGGGAGGGGGGTAGATCATTTCTTTAACTTCGGAACGGTCGCAGTTGCAATACGCCGTGGAAACGTGGATCTGGGAATAAGGAAACATTTAGTCACTCAAAAATTTTAGTAAAATTAATCAATTTTCAATTACTTTATTTTTTTACAACTTCAAGGTATAAGGTAAATAAATCTGATAATAGTAGCTTACTTCGGGATTACCGATTCTGAATAGTTCTAGAACACTACTGGGCTAATCAAATTAGAGAGGTCACTTGGAAATAAGTGTTGGAAAGCTAATTGTTAATTTGATCGGTGCAGTTGACGTGAAAAAGAAAGTCTCCTAGGTTTGAACAGTTGCACGTCCGCTGATCGACTCAGGGGGTCCAAAAGATGGTAAAATTCTTGAACTTTTTTCAGATTTTCGCCTGTAGTTCCGAAATGTTGCGTTCTAATGAATATTTCAGTATTACGCGAATTAAATAGAATTAAATTATCTGTCGAATGAATATACAGGGTGGTCCGAACTGTATTCCGGAAACTTCGGTAGCATATTCAGCAGATAAAAATAAATAAAAAAGTTCGTATAAGTGTATGTCCTAAAGTGCTTAGTTTCAGGGATACAGGGTGTAGAAGTTTCATTTTTATTTCGATATTTTCCAAATAATTTCTGAAGTAAAGTCAATATTTGGATGAAAATAGGGGTCTGGGAGTTCTTTGGCATCAGAAATTTGATTCTGAAATATGTAGGTGGCGCCCCCTACTAGTAGGAGTCATATTGACATCAAAATCAAATTTCTTATGTCAAAAAACTACCAGATACCAATTTTCATCCAAATATTGACGTTACTGGAGAAATTATTTGGAAAAAAACGAAATAAAAATGAAACTTCTACACCCTAAACTAAGCATTTTAGGACATACATTTATACGAACTTTTTTACTTATTTTGATCTGCAGAATATGCTGCTGAACTTTCCCGAATACAGTTCGGACCACCCTGTATATTCATTCGATTCGGTTGTGTAATATAGCTAAAATCGAAAGTTGAAGATGATATTTACCCATTTTGATAAAAAAAAATCCGTTAAATCAAACTACAGAGCATTAAATTGTGGGTTTAACATATACATAATATGAAAATATTCCGAAATTTGCCATAATGCTCTTCAGTACCCAAAAAAAGTATCTTCCCATTCCTTCCACCTCTCTATAAAAATACTTAAAAAGTGCTATTATAGATTATAGATTAATTGTGAGGTAGTCCATTATGTTGCAAGCCTGGACTTCAAGGATTTATTAATTATTATAGAGCTGAACTGAGAGATCACAAAGATGTGCTTTCTCGTATTTTTCTCGTAAATGATCTGGGGCGGAAGCGGCGAGAAGCCTCCGGACTTGTGGCAGATGCTACTTAGCCATATGATTCAGAAACATTGGTTATAAAATTGTGAATAAAAGGTGGTACCAAGAATCTACAATAACTGACGATCGCCAACAAGAACGGGGTTGAAGTTGCGGCCACTAATATATGAGAGGACATAAACGCATGACATGCACTCTGCACTCTTACCCAAGCTGGCTGATTTTTTAAAAGATTTGGATGAAGACATTTCGAAATCTCTGAAGCTTCTTATGCACAATATAGTAACGCTAAAATATAAACATACAGAACGAATTAACACTAAAGTCACAGTTATTTTCCACACGAATCTCCTGGACATTCTGTAGAGCCTTCGATACTGTGACGTAACGCTGTTTGACTCGGCTATCCAATTCGAAGAAGGAATGAATATACCCATCAAAAGCCTTAAAACATTTCGGCAGGGTAAACTGGTCCGGATCTTCATCAGCACGGATATCACTTTATCTTCTCAAAGAGTTTGGTGGCTTGACGACGATTCTTCTAGCGAAGTAGCATCTGCTACTAATCCGGTGGTATCTCTCCGCTTCTCCCACGAAATCGCTCACAAGAGAAATACGACAAAGCACATCTTTATCTTCTCTCAGTTAAGCTACAATGCTTAAAAAATCATGATAGTCAGGTTTTCCATAAAATCGAAACTATCTGGCAATTAACATGTATCTATAATACCACTTTATAAGTTATTTCACTTGGGGCACTGAAGAGCATATTACAAGTTTCTGGACTTCCTCCGATTGCTGACTTATCCGATACGAGGGTGACATATCACCTTCATGTATAACAACATATATTAAAAGGTTGAGTCTTAAGGGTGAATTTTAAAGTGTGTAGAATTGAGCCACAATAGGCCCTTGCGACCACAGTGGAAGGTCCCACCTAGGACCCACTTTTAGTATCTAAGTACAATACAATACAACAAACAGGAAATAAGTACTTACCAATGCTTCTAAATTTGGCATCCTCCTACACAATTCGACCAATCTTTGTGTACCGAGCATGTTTATCGTTACGGAAAGCTTCAATTTTTCGTCAAACTTGACAGTGGCGGCGCTGTGAAACACTACGTTGACGGACCGGATAAGAAGCTCTCTATCGCTTTGACTGATTGCCAGTTCCGGTTGCGTTATGTCGCCCTCTATCGGTTGTACTTTAAACAAATCATTGGGCCGTTCTTTTCGTATCAGGTCGAACAACTGAAATAAGAATTAAAGGAAATATTAAATGTTTTTCTACACATAATATACAACTAAATTGATTGAAATTGGCAATACTATGTTAGAGGATTTTAGGATTAGTAATTGGTACTGATGCTGAGACAAATAATCAATCGAAAATTTTTAGCAAATTACTAAAATTTAATTGCTGTTAGTAAGAACACTTTTTCACACGTTTCACTTCAAATATGCGCTGACAAAACTGAGTACCTTGGATGTACTTTGGTCTCTTCAAATGTATTATTTTTTTTCAAATAACAAGTCATATGACTATACTATAAAACAGGTTATTTTATAAGTAAATCAAAACATTTCTAGAACCGCTGTTTGATAACAAAACTTATTTCGGGTACAATATCCCAAAATATAAACGAACTAAATTAAACTAAAAAAATGCGGTTTGCCCGAATACTTCATCCGTTACAAAGTAGCCTATAAATTATTATTAAAGGACGGAAATTATATTAAACATACACAACTATTCATGAACGTCCAGCAGCAAGAATTACTTAATGTTTCAAAGGGTATAGACCGCCAAATAGCCATGACGTTGACCTTATATAAAACTTTACCTCTATCATTTATCATCCCGATGGCGTCTTTAAATCTAATAAATTATATTAAGTCCAAGTCATACCACTATTATTATATATTTTCTATAAACTCATACGCTACCCTAATATACCACGGTAAATACCAATTTATCTAAATACACCAAAAATTAATTACACTATACATAATAATATACAGGGTGTTTCAAAAAACATGTGCCGCATCTCTTGTGGAGAGATTTCTCGCGTAAAAATAAGATTTATTTTTATATCAACATAGGTCCGATTCTGCTTTGTTTCGTAGCTACAGGGTGTTAAAGTCTTCATTTTTATTGATTATTGATTATTATAATTTTCTTCCAAGTGTTTTTAGCGATTCGAATGAAATTTTGAGGTTAAAAGTTACTATAAGTGCGACATATTTTAATGCAATAAAAGTATTGAAATATTCACCAGGGACGTGCATATGGGTTATCACTGAAATATTTTTCTAAAAAAACATGTGCGCCACTCACCTTTTATTCTCTTGTTAGCAAAATTGTGTAGACCGTTTAATGCCGATTAAAAGTTGTCTTTTCATATTTTGTCGATTTCTATGTATGTATTTTAATGATTTACAATTTTATAAAATAATTCCTTTTATTAAAAAATATTCGCTTTGTCACAAAAAAACATACCTTTCTAAAATATACATGACATAAAAGTGCAAGTAAACTATTCCATTCTTTTCTGTTACAGTATCTACTATTTAAAAAATATGAATTTTTTAACTTTTTTAATAGAGCAAATCAGAAAAAAGTAACGATTAGCAATACTCTGCGAATGCAAAGTTTCTTAAGATCAACTGCAATCTACAAGGCCATAAAAATCTAATAATACTTTGTAATTAGAACGATATTTTTATAGAATTGAAAGGAAATATTATTGATTCTTAACGATTAGCAATACTCTGCGAATGCAAAGTTTCTTAAGATCAACTGCAATCTACAAGGCCATAAAAATCTAATAATACTTTGTAATTAGAACGATATTTTTATAGAATTGAAAGGAAATATTATTGATTCTTTATTAAAAAATGTATATAAACAGTATTTATAATATAATTGCATAGATGAATAATGATCTTCTACAAAGTCGCCTACTCACACAGCAATCAACAGTACCATACGATAAAAAAAGGCGTCAAAGACGGCAGGGGAATGACAATCGATGGTAATTTTGGCGAGTCCAGCCCTAGGAGTCATTACGTAATTTATTTTTGTATTGAGTAAACATTATTTTTAAATGGTGTAGTTTAAAATTAGGGAAAAAATTAGCGCCGGGAGGCACGTATAACCACCCATACTAAAATATGTTTATCTTAAAAACTGCGACTTTGATTAATTTTAATGTTATTACAAATTTTGTTGCAGATATTATTCCTAATCTTAAATTGAAAACCGCGCGTTTCGCTAGCTACTGTAATTTTGGAGTTACGATTTTTTAAAATTTTTAACCCCCTACCATACCCCCTAACCAACCCCCCACCCCCACCAAAAACTAATGGCCAAATTCTCGGGTGCCACAGTATTTTGTGCCAAATTTGGTTAAAATCGGTTTAGCGGTTTTTGAGTTATCGTGTTACAGACGGACAGACGGACAGCCAAACAATAGACTTTTTTTAGATCCTCCAATAGACTCTAAATATCAACTTCAACAACAAGTTTCGACTCAAAAGACGAGAATTGATTTTTATCCTAAAAATAGCAAACTTACATATACAGGGTGTAACAAGAATGATAGGGGTAGTTTATTTCAACACCTTCCACTCATTTTAAAAAAGTGAGAAAATTACCAGAAAGTATGTTTTCATAACAGTAATGCTTCCATAAAATTTCATTAGTCTATCGTTTTTCGTTTTCGAGATAAAGAATAAAAACATTATTTTTCCGCCATCTTTGTACCGCGATATCTCCCTAATGGTTGACTTTTGACCCAACGTTTATAAAGCAAACTACCCTTTATTTTGAACAAGGAATCACCCCCTGAAGTTTTTCGCATTTGTTTTGAAACACCCTGTATAAACGTAGCTCGTCATAAGTTTAAAAAGTATTAAGAAGGAACTTATCATAAAATTATTCGGAATTTAAATAAGAAAACCCGACCGTCAACGAAGAAAGACGAAAAGAAAACAACAGAAAATGAGAAAAGAATACAATGTCAGTTTTCTACTTTTTGACTCCCCAAGTTGTAATCGCGTTTGGGAGCATGTTTCAGTTAATCTGATTTTCTGGCGACTTAACGTCAGGGCAAGGGCCTTTAAAAAGATTATAAAGCATGCAAGTACGAAAAAGAAACACCCGTTCTTAGAGTAATTCGATTTGCCTCCCCCATTTGTCACCAAAGGCGTACAAATTGGGATAATTTTATTAATTAATCTATGCCGGGTGTTTTTCAAAAGTAGCTCACCCCCTATAACTTTTTTATTTTTTCAGACAAAAAAACGAAGTTTGGTATGTTAGTATATGACATAAATCGGGATTGACTGACGTATTCAATTATTATTGGTCACTTCCTGGTTCACCGAAAATTACTATCTTTGATTTGAAATGGCACCGGTATTTTTTATACAAAAGTTGACATATCATATGTCAACTTTTCACATTTTTGAAGTGAAACTTCTTACTCTAACAGCTATTAAATTGAAGGATTTGTAGAACATGCCTGAAAAAGTGTAGTTTGACATTTGAAATATTGAAAAAGTAATAAATTAAAAATTAATAAATAATTTGATCCTCTGTCACAAAATTGGTATTAAAATGACCGTCTGTCCGTCTGAAGACTCCATTCGGGTAGCTCTATCCACGTACCGAGTTTGGTTCCAATCGATCCGTAATTAAGAAAAATCCTGATGATTTCGTCCATTTCAGGGTTTCTTAAAGTGGGGTCCATAGCATATGTATCAGGGGTCCGCGGTCCGCATTACGTCAGTTAACTGTAAACATATTTATTAAGAAAATAAATAGTGTAGTGCGGCGAATTCAGTAGGTATTTAATCACTTAGCACTACGCGATACGCGTAAGGATCAAAAAAACAAAGTTGAAGCTGTTCCCTTATCAAACGTTGTTATTCATTCTAGATTTTTTGAAATGTCGTCAAATATTTTACAAGTTGATGAAGAATTAATTGCTTCATCGTTTCCATTCAGCATTCAATTGGATGAAAGCTCCGATGTATCACAATCGGTGTCAACAATATAACGGTGTCATATCGGTGACATCACAATATAACTCTTGGTATTTGTCCGTTACGTACGACAAGACACACGTAGTATTAAAGAAGAGTTCATTTTTTGCAATTCACTTTTGGAGACTACAAAAGCTTCAGCTGTTTAAATGACAAAATGGTTTTTCATAAATATCAATATAGACTGGAAGACTAAACTTGGTAGTATCTGCACCGATGAAGCTCCCGCAATGCTTGGAAATACGTCTTGTTTCGCGGCTTTGATCAAGAAAGAGATTCCTCATGTACAACTCATATACATAACTCATTGTGTCTTACATCGGCATGTTTGACTTCACGGACTTTACCTACATTTCTGAAGGAAGTTATGTATACATGTGTCAAAATAACTAACTTCATCAGAGCGAGAGCCTTAAACCACCGCGGCACCGCCTGTTTAATAAGAGTTTGTCAAGAAATGGAATCAGAACATAAAGTATTCCTTTAGTACACAGAAGTTCGTTGGCTGTCAAGGGGACAGAAGAGTTAATTTTTCTAAAAGATAAACGAAATTCACTTTCTGAATATCTTGAGAGTGAAGATTTACGCAGATATTTGGCAGATATATTTACTCAATTGAATGGTAACCATCGTGGATGCATCTGAACGGTTGAAAGGTTTCATATGTAAACTGCCACTTTGGAAAAGGAGGGTGGAATTTGATAACTTTGCAAATTTTCCGATGTTTGATAATAACACAATGTGACGGCAACACGATATCAATAATGCTACAGAAAGAGGTGTCTAAGCATTCGGATACATTGCAAACTTCTTTTGAAGGCTACTTTAACTTAGAATCGCTTGAAAATGAAACGTGGGTGCGGGGTCAATTTATAATCGACAAGGATATTATCAGCGATGAAGATCTCATTAAAGATGACTTAATTGACATGAGATCAAAAGAAGTTTTAAAAGCTGAATTTCATGCAAAAGATCTGGGCGAGTTTTGGTGTTCTTTACATCAAGCTTACCCTCTTCTTGTCGAGCGAGCTATGTCCGTTCTGATACCATTTGCTATTACGTACCTTTGCCGGGGCAGGGTTCTCGATTCTGGTCTCAATAAAAACAAAAAGTCGCAACCGATTGAACGTAGATCATATGCGCCTTGCCTTGTCGAAGATAATCCCACAATATAACGTTCTCATTGAGGCTAAACAGCACCATCCTTCTCACTAATTTACTAGTCTACGTGTAATAAATCTACTAATAAACCTTTTCTTTTTATGTAAATAAGGCTTTTTTATTTTCCTCCTCTATTATTTCTGATAGGGGTGCGTGGAATTGTCCAAATTGCGAAAGTGGTCCGTGACTGCAAAAAGTTTAAGAAACCCTGGTCTATTTAGAGGCATCGCGCATCGGTTCGAAACGTTGAGTGCGTCATCTTGTAGCCCGTCTCCCACTATGCCGAAATCGACCCACATTTTTCTTCAACATCAAATCCTTAGTGCTACCCTGATGACGTATCGTATCCAACTTTGCAGGGTTTGGTTTGGTTTGGCACCGTGTGCACCGTAGCTCACATAGCCTACCCACCAAATTTATAGTCTGTCCAACGAGAAGATCCTTGACAGTGATAGATGTGTCTGTCATTTTAATTTCAAATTGACAAGTGATTACTTCAAAATATTGTGAAAAAAACTGTATAAAACTGAAAAAATGTAATCGAGTTATTTTATTTAATAAAAACGGTATGTGTTAAAACAAACAAGAACAAGACACTACATACCAAAAAAATGTAAAAAAGTACTATTATTTACTTTCCAGCTTTATGAAACTACCCGCATTTGATTATATTTATCAATATAACTTATGTACAAATACAAATTTGTAATATTCCACAGGAATAAATAAAACAACATAGGTAAATAAAACAAACTATTTTATTAATAATAACACCTACCAAATTTTATACCTTAAAGGTTGATTAATTAACTTTAATCTTAATTTTTTAAACCAGTACCTTTTGACATTATTTTTCTGCAGTACTAAAATCCATTATTTACCTATCGTGTGATGTCGATATTTTACAGCTACTCCAGTTTTTAGTATGTGTTTAGTTTGATCCTTCTACCATATACGAGATGCACTTATCTACGACGAAATGGTATACAAACTTTATCGATGGCAACTTCATTGGTGTATAAGACTTTCTGCCTGGGCAGCAAGTATTAACCATAAACTGTGCTCTGGGTCTACAGTTAATTTTCACTCGATTTTTCCTCCACTTGACTTCAAAAGACACAAAACACACGTAATAATACGAATCAAAATGCATCATCTTCCAAAACGCAGGGTATTTAATAAAAGTTGACACAAAATTATAACCTATAATTTGGCAAGACTTTGACAAGCGTCAAAAATGACAAAAATCTAAAGGCGAGTTCATACGCATCGGCGTCCGTTTGTCGTTCATCGTTCCGTCAAACCAATAAAATTGAATACGATCTGTCATTTTTTTAAATAAACCAATAAAACTGGTTAAAAACAATAAGACACGACGCATGACGGATTTATATTTAAACCCATCCATAGATAACTTAAAAATTATTAGAAACTTTTTTTAGTAAAATAAATAGATTGGTATGGGACGTCATCTGCTTTTCTTCTGTCATCGTCTGTCGAAATCTTACCTGAGAAAAAAAACAGAGTATAGTTGCGATAGGACGACATCAACTTTTGACGTTTCTTACTTGAAAACTAACTGTCACAGTGACACGTGTCGTACACAGCCAAGTAGGCCTTCGTCCAATCTATCGACATACTAAATTTCATTTAAATCGGATAATTTTTTCTAAGCCGTAGGCTGGCGTAACCACTATCTCGCGTGTCGTGTCACGGCCTTGCATTTTTACTCCCAGAGCGCGCAAAGAAGTTTCACTTCAAAAAAAATCCTCTGGATATTACAAGAGGAGAAAGTAAAATTGGCAAGTGTGCAGAGCAAGTGGCAAAATTTTTTTGAAGACATTAATTTTTAATCAAGGAGCCTTTGGAAAAATAAATTTGATCCTCTAATATTTTTCGTCTTTACCTGGCAGGTTAAAATATGCCCAAATCGTATTTTTAATCACAATTGAAATTTTTCACATGGAACGAGGAGGCATCATTAGCATATATCTGGAAAAGCATTTTTTATAAATAATTTGGTACTACATACTTGGTATTTCGAGTCAAATAAATGCCGTTACATTTATTGTGGTAGCACTAGATTGAAATTCTATTTTTTCAAGCGAAAAAGTAAAAACTTGAGAACTTCAGGAAATTTAAATAAATTAGTAATTAAATTAGGAAAATTCATCGATATTTTCATATTTATTCTTCTCTAAAACAGTATGAAAATTTGAAAATGTACAAGCAACAATTTTAATAAAGAATGCATTCGAAGACATACTGTATAACTTTTCTTTCTTGTTCGCTACGAATTAACCCACTAAATAAATTAAAGGTTATTATTTTTCTTGATTAACCATAAGGAGTCTCTAAAACAGTTGCAACGGTTTAATTACCGCAATCTTTGTTTAGTAAGTGGCAAATTCCGGACTACTTATGCCTTGTGTGTGCGTGCTTGATACATAATTTCTTCATAATAAAATATTAATTTTACATTACAGTATATTCCAGTGGAGTAGCTGCTGATGGGAAAGTGCGAAGGGCAAAATAATATCGCACAGTTTTTAGTGGTTTATTCAAATTTGTTTATACAGGATGATTTTAGGTATATAGAAGTTTATACAGAGATGGTAGGTTGGACGTTTATGGATTTTTTAAAAATTTGGATTCTTACAAGAAGGCACCTGTTCCATCTATCTAAATTACTTTCAGCCTCACAGTGTTGTCACTGCATTTGGAAAGTAGCAGGATCTTTGTAATTCTAAATAGAACACCCCCGCATTTTTAGAAAGCATATAAACTTTTTTTAAAACATATATACAAAAATACACCTGGTAACACCTCACGACCAAAAATACTTTATACAGGGTGAGTTTCCTACGATGTTCTCTATGGGTATCTCGGAAACTACTGGAGAAGAGAGTCGGTTCAATGGGGAAAGAATTGCAGTTTTGTGGGGTCATAAATATGCGCCTTTCAGATTTTTGAGAAAGTTCACGGCTTACTAGATATTTCGAAAAAAAAACAAATTTTGCCTTTTTAAAAATTGACCCTAATTCCATTATAATTAATTTTAGACAAAAAGTTTTCAGATAAAAGTTGTAGATAATCACATCCCTAATGAGTTTGTGTTCTCCGATTTTTTCTAAAGCCTGTCATTTTTGACATATAACACAAATATATGTTTTTTTAAATAGAAACCATAGTTGGTCATGACTTCATAAAAAGCGAAATTTATTAAGCTATAAAATTTCAAAATTTATTAAGCTAAATTTTGAAAAAAACATATACTAAATATGTTTTTTTCAAAAAATTACAGTTATAGCCAATTCTTATCTTTCTTGGCTAATTTCATTTAGTTGGCATGGTGTTCTTATTTTGTTATGGATTGGTCAGGTGATCGAGGAGGCCCATGCAATTGGTCCACCTCTTTCCCTGAGTATAATCACATCCCTATATGAGTTTGTGTTCTCCGATTTTTTCTAAAGCCTGTCATTTTTGACATATGACACAAACATATGTTTTTTTAAATGGAAACCATAGTTGGTCATGACTTCATAAAAAGCGCAATTTTTTAAGTTTTCCAGCGATATAAGCTATATTTTTTTTTCAAAAAATTACTGAGTTATAGTGAATTCTTATCTTTCTTGGCTAATTTCACTTAGTTGGCGTGGTGTTCTTATTTTATTATGGATTGGTTAGGTGATCGAGGAGGCCCATGCAATTGGTCCACCTCTTTCTATCCCTGAGTCTACATATAAATAATTTTTAATATTTCTTTCATTGTAGGGGGGGAGGGGGGGTGGTGTGTCATATTGAAAGTCATGTTGGAACCACTCCATTAATTGTTCTTGAAAATCGTTCTCTAAAAACGTAAGTAACGTTCACCGGTCAACGTATCCTCGAAACTCTATGGCCAAGAAAAGTTGAACCAATAATCCTACACGCTTTTCTTCATTTGAAAATTTCATAAATACAATTTTTATTTATTTTAATTTACAAAGTTTGGATGTGACAGTTTCACATTTCTGAGAGCAACGACGATTGAACTTGTTTTCATGGCTAACTAAGTGAAATTAGCCAAGAAAGATAAGAATTCACTATAACTCAGTAATTTTTTGAAAAAAAAATATAGCTTATATCGCTGGAAAACTTAAAAAATTGCGCTTTTTATGAAGTCATGACCAACTATGGTTTCCATTTAAAAAAACATATATTTGTGTTATATGTCAAAAATGACAGGCTTTAGAAAAAATCGGAGAACACAAACTCATTAGGGATGTGATTATCTACAACTTTTATCTGAAAACTTTTTGTCTAAAACAGATTATAATGGAATTAAGGACAATTTTTAAAATAGCCAAAATTGTTTTTTTTAAATATCTAGTAAGCCATGAACTTTTTCAAAAATCTGAAAGGCACATATTTAAATAAATAAATGCCTTTATTGTCAAAAAATTTTTCAATTTGTTGACAAAGGTAAACTAAACAAACAAAGTAAACAAACAAGGTACACAAACAAAAGATAATACAAAACATTATACAAATAATATTGTCAGTCTTATTGTTTAAAATAAACATGTATAAATGTGTACAATGTCAAAGAATAAAAAAATAAAAATAATATTCAAAAATATTTAGTTAGTTTATAGTAAATATCAATGACCTCTAACTAAATTTATTTCGATGTCATTAGTAAATATAGCAATAGCAAACATTAGACCAGTGTTTACAAGATCAAATTCGATTATCAAAATATAATTCATTTACAGCGTAGAAAGCCTTGTCTAGTAAATACGAGTTCATTGCTTTGCGAAATGAAGAAAATGATGTTATAGATTTGATTTCAAATGGCAGGTGATTGTGCATTTTTTTCGAGTTGTATAATATTGAACTTTTAACTAACTCTGAGCGTGGGGTAGGTAGATAAAGATCTTGCTCCGCGTTCCTGAGTGGATAAGTAGTGAGATGGCCTTTCTTGAGAAGCTGATACATGATTACGTTTTAGGCAAACGGATTCAAATATAAATGAGGAAGGAAGAGTTAATATTTTTAATTTTTTAAAAAAGTCCTGGCAATGAGTTCTGCTGTTTAGTCCCAGTGAATATCGACCAGCTCTCTCCTGGAGCTTGAAAATGCGGTCAAATTGAGTCGCACAACATGTACCCCAGAATGGAAGGGCTATTTATGACCCCACAAAACTGCAATTCTTTCCCCATTTAACCGACTCTCGATCTCTATTAGTTTCCGAGATACCAATGGAGAACATCGTAGAAAACTGACCCTGTATATATGGGTAGCTCATATTCGTTTACATAAACAACCAAAAGTTGTTGAAGCAATCTGACTGATTCAGTGTTACTGAACGAGTAATGAACTGATCAGTATATTCGCAGTTTCAGTGAAAGTGAAAGCTAGTTCTACTAGTTTTGATCATTTTGAATACAAAATGAAGTGTGTAAAAAAGTTTTTCTTTCAATTAGTTTTCCACGTTTAGAGGAAACATTCACTAATATCATTGATACATTAGAATATTTGCTAACGGCAACCTCAATACAACTCTTCTTTTTTAACTTCTAACTAGGTCCACTATATTCAACAAGTAGCGCCTTTCAATCGAACGAACTACACGTTTCATTTTTTACAAACTGAAAAAAAGGACCATTTAATTAGGCAAACACGCGATGGCATAAATTTATCCCGGCGCTCCCTCTGGCGAGAGGAAAACGTGTTACACCTCAGTAACACATACACATACAAAACTATGTCGATGTATGTGGGGTTTCCTCCCCCAGAAGGACTAACCAGAAATCGAAAAAATGGGCGCGAACAAACCTGATCATAGAATTAATTTAGACGGTCACGTAACTTAACATTTTATTATCATTAATTAATTCTCATAATAAAAAATGTCGGAGAAATTTGCTACCAGAAATGTTAAACCAATGACTCCTGAGTGTTTTGTTTTTTGATTCATGTCAATACATG
This sequence comes from Sitophilus oryzae, assembly GCF_002938485.1. NCBI lineage: Eukaryota > Metazoa > Arthropoda > Insecta > Coleoptera > Curculionidae > Sitophilus > Sitophilus oryzae. Next base: position 998,833 of record NW_022145617.1, on the reverse strand, counting down.
CTCTGGTTAATTTTGAAGAGTGAAATGAACTGATCACGATCAATTTTTGCAATTTGTTCAATTATCATTACTTTTTGATGTAATTTCTTAATATGACGAGATGGTTTTGGTGACCATTCTCGTAACGTCATATTACGCTGCATTGGATACTCTATACCATGGGGCGGGCACTCCTGCGATTTGACAGGTCTTTATTTTTAGTACATTCACGCGCCACGGATTGTGCTGTTGTCGCTTCCAGACGTCAGCTGGACAGCCCCACTCCCCAAACTGTCGATCGGACACAATTTTCGCGTCGCACGTGGTCGTAGTCAGTTGTCGGTTTGTGGTTGTCGGTTTGTGTTTTGCTTTCTGTGCTGTTCGTTTCGTTACTATAGTGGTGCGATTCGGTGTTTTTTTAGCATAAATTCCCAATATATTTGTTCAAAATGGTATTCTGTTATGGTGTTCCTGGCTGTAGAAATACTAGCAAAGATGTGAAAACGCATTGCCTACCAAAATACTCTGAGGTAAGAATCTAACCTTTAATTTTTATGTTATTATATCTTAATTCAGTCCATTTCAGTTAAAAGTTTGTCTTAGAATCTCTTTTTAAAAATATTAAATTCTACTAAAGTGTAGTTTTTTCATTATTTTGTTTTAGTAAATATTCTATATTCTGTTATTTTATACTAGGTACTTAAAAAAAATTTTTATTGTTTTTATAGATGAGAAGAATGTGGTGCCAAGCAGTAAATCGACTTGATTTGGTAGATATTTTGTTTATACTTTTTATTTAATTCTAAATAAAATAATATAAAAGTAATCTCTGTTTTTTATTAACATATAATTTTACATTAAATACATATCTTGAATAATTCAAAGCAATAAAGTAAGTTGCAAACTATTTATATTTGATGAAATAGTAATCAAAACAATAGTTGCAACTTGCTTTATAGTTTTGAATTATGGTGGGTTCATACAGCCAAATAAAATAAAATAAGAATAAAATAAAATAAGAAAGTTGGTTATATGGGATACCGTACATGCGTTCATACAGCCAAATAAAATAACAAATAAAATAAGAAGTCTTTATCTTTTAACTTCTTGTTTTATTTTATGTGAAAACGGCTTTGCGCACGCTTAATTCTAACCTACAAATATTTTCAGTTTGGATTTAATTTATTTTATAATTTCACATAAGTAAAATGTATAATATAGTAGGCAACGAATAAATAAATATACTATAAATGGTAAAATTACTATAAACAATCGTAAAAGTTAACTTTTATCCAGCCTCATCGTACTGCGCATGAGCAAATATATATTTTTTATTTTATTTGACTGTATGGACGCACACAAATAAGAATTTCTTATTTTATTTTATTCTTATTTTATTTTATTTGGCTGTATGAACCCACCATTATTCAAGATATGTATTTGAAAATAAATTGTAAAATTATTCCGATTTGAATATATCGGCAAATGAAGCTTAGTACCCGCACGCTCCACGAGCGTCGCTGCAAAACATGTTTTGGCGAGAGTCGCCAATCTAAATTAGTTCTGTTATCTATGCTCTATACTAAATTTAAAAAAAAGTTAACGACTAACAATACAGTCCTGGTTTTAACAAACATTCATAACGATAACAGAACTAACGATATTAAAAAAAAACATCTGTAATGCTCAAGTATACAAACAGAAAAAAAAATTGGCAAAAATACCCTAATACTTTGTATTGTCTCCCTTGGATACTACAACTGTTTGTACATAGAGAAATATGTATAAGTGCCTGTATAAGTCCGTTCATACTGTCATTGAGGCTGCATATTTCATATTGTGTTATTCTGTCCCATTCTTCAAGAACCAAGCGAAGTTCATTTAATGAAGCTGGTATCGCTTCGCGACCCCAAACCTTCTGCCAGGCATTTCCCAAATCTCGAACATGATGTGCAGTTCAAAGTAGTATGGTATGTATAGTTCACCATAATCACCAAGGCCGCCTTGTCATATTGAAAAATAACATCAAAAAGAAATGATAATTGAAAAAATTGCAAATAGTGGTTCATTTCGCTCTTAAAAATTAACCAAGGCATGTATTGACATGATCCAAAAAACAAAATGCTCAGGAGACATGGTTCTGGCCATAAAATTATATTTTAGGAAAATTTACAGCCCTGAGACTGTATGATGAGTTATAACTCGTTATAAGTCAAGAAAGGAAAACACACAATAGATCTGTAAGATCACGGTGATTAACTCCTCTCCTAAACATTCTACATTCTACATGGTGAAAATTTTGTCAATGACCGCTAAAAAATTAATAAGAAAATACTGGAAACGTAAACGTATCGTTTTTAGCGGTCAGCAGATCGGAAGAAAGTTGTTTACTAGCGTCATGCTATCGCGAAACGCGAATGCGGCCAGCGATGGCACATTTCTTGCTCGAGTAAAATCCGTGTCATTGTTAGATACTTGACTTCCACGATTATCGAACGTTTACACCAAATAACTGAATGATTATAAGTATTAATGGAAGAAAGTGAATAAAAAACTGTGTTAGAGTTTCATACCTTATAAGTTTTAGATTATTGTGATTCTCTTCTGATCTCTAGGTTACATTCTCCAGTATTATCCTTTTCAAAAAGTCCAACAACTGTGAGACTGAACGCTCTATATTTGTGACTGAACGCTCTATATATAGACCGGGTGCGTCTCAGAAGTGATTCACCCCTATAACATTTTTTCAGATAAAAAAACGAGATTTGGTATGTTACTATATGATATAAATTAGGAATGATTGACGTATTCAATTCTTTTCGGTCACTTCCTGTTTCAGCGGAAATGATTACAACTTAGAGTGCCATGGCTGTGTTAAAAACACTAATTTTTAATCAAGGAGCCGTGGAAAAATAGATTTGGTCGTTTAATGTTTCTAGTGTCTTGTCCTGGCCGGTTAAAAGATGCCCAAATCGTGTTTTTAATTCTATCTCATAGCATATTTGGAAAAAGCATTTTTTGCGAATAATTTGATACCACACACTTGGTATTTCGAGTCAAATTGTCGTTATGATTCGTTATGCATGTTGAAATTTCAAATAAACCATATTCGAAAATGTCAAAAGTTGACATATGATATGTCATTCTATTCAAAGTGTCACTTTATATCGAATAAAGTAGAAAAATACCGAGGATGCCATTTAAAAATCAAAAGTTGTAGTCATTTCCGCGGAAACAGGAAGTGACCGAAAAGAATTGAATACGTCAATCATTCCTAATTTATATCATATAGGCCAAATGTTTTTTTTATCCGAAGAAATAAAAAAGTTAAAGGGATGTGCCACTTTTGAGATGCACCCGGTATATCTATCATTGCTTAATACAAATAAACACACATTTATCAGGCTGTTGCACTGACATAAAATATGTATGAGCAAACATTTTTATAAAGAATGCATTTTTCTCAAAATGACAATAATAAAAAGGACATTCCCCTTGTAAAGGCAATCCGGGGACATACTGTAGAGTCGAATAAAAATCAAAAAACAAAATCTGGAAAATTTCGACAGTAATCGGATGTTTGAGATTTTTTTGAAACGAAGTTTAAGTTTTAGCAAAATGTAATTTTTCTTAATAAACCTTGTATTTCCTCTGGTTTACAAGATCCCTGTAGTGTGCATTCTTATATGGGACACCGTGTATAAAAGAAAAACATTGTATTACTGTAATGTCTGGCAACTTCATACTTCGATGTCGTTAAGAAAAGGTAAATTTTGTTTTGTTAATTAAACAAGGAGATTTTCTAGATTTTGTTGAATTTGTTGGGAGGTATTGGTAGAACAAATTAGTGGTTACAGTTAACGTAGTTGTTTGTTTCTCTAACTTCAAACTTCAATTCAGAACAGACAAAACTGTGGTACTTTTCAAGTAGCAGAAAAAGTTAACAAACCTTTAGCTGTTTCCACTAATTATAATTGAAAATGTCATTTTGGTCTTTGATCTATCAAGATATGGATTTGGTGTTCTGTATTTTCAACCTAATAAAGATAAGACTGCTAAGCCTAGAATATTCTATTACTTTTAATTGGATTTTTTAAACATTGTGAATACTCGTAAACTCTTAAGTATAAAGTATAATTGAAGTCGCTAATTTATTCCACTAATTTTGAGGTTCTGAATGAAGCATTAACTACCACAATTTGTATCACTGTGAATTGCAAATGTTTTTATTATTTTTATATAGTTAAAAATAGAAAATGGTGTACGGTATAAACTAAGTAAAATATTCAATCAAACTTAACACATCGTAAGTAAATTTAGTACTCTCTAATAATGTTGTCGAGTTTTTATCCTATTAATCATGTAAATGGTGAGAAACTAACGTTACTCATATGCTTAAGGCGCCCCTATGTTTATTTATTTCATTGAGATAAGATTTATCGGATAAACCCATTCAAGGAATTCTAAATTCGTCTAATAAACCCATTTTTTAGCCGTTTTTTATTTTAAATGTCTAATTTGATCATTCTGAATCCAAATCACAAAAACTAATACCGAAGTCAAATTTCAACTAAAGCAATAAATAAATAAAAATCCCCTTCTATATAGATACATGATTTAATAGTACGAGAGCTAGCAACGTCGGAAAAACAAGTATTTTAAGGCGTCTGGCTCTTTCATACATCTTTTACTATGCTCTCTAGAACAGCATGCGGCCCGTCTGGCTGCCGGTAAACATTGCGTTCCCTACTGCGCATTGAAAGAAGATCCTATATTTTTATTAGACCTTTAAATTCTAGTATTGAATATAAATCGAACATGTCTCCATAGCGCAGTGCGTAGAGTTTCCTACCACGAACCGAAGATTCAAAGTTCAAATCCGGGTCAGGTCAAATTTATTTTCGTTTATATTCTGATAGTAAAGTATTAAATATTTGTTTTTTTTTAATTATCAGAATTATTTAATACTTTACTATCAGAATATAAACGAAAATAAATTAAAAAAGTCTTTGACCTGACCCGGATTTGAACTCTGAATCTTCGGTTCGTTGTCGGAAACTCTACGCACTGCGCTATGGAGACATGTTCGAATTATATACAATACTAGAATTTATAGGACTAAATTAATAAAAAATATAGGAACATGACTCTCATTATGACACAACACCCCCCCACCGCCACAATGAAAGAAATGTTAAAGATTATTTATATCTTAATCATGTAGACTCAGGGATAGAAAGACGTGGACCAATTGCATGGGCCTCCTCGATCACCTGACCTATCCATTTTAGATTTTTAGCCGACCATACCAACAGGTATGGTAGGCTATTAAGATCGTCAAAAAAAAGTTTGTTTAATTTCACTCAAAATGAGTTATTTGGGCCATAAATGACATGGATAATTTGCATGGTGTCTGCCTGTCCGTCTGTCCGTCTGTAACATGATAACTCAAAAACCGCTAAACCGATTTTAACCAAATTTGGCACAAAAATACTGTGGCACCCGAGAATTTGGCCATTTTTTTGGTGGGAGTGGGGGGTTGGTAAGGGGGTATGGGAGAGGGTTAAAATTTAAAAAAATCCTAACTCCAAAATTACAGTAGCTAGCGAAACGCGATTTTCAATTTAAGATTAGGAATAATATTTGCAACAAAATTTGTAATAACATCAAAATCAGTCAAAGTCGCAGTTTTTGAGATAAAAAAAATTGGAAAAATTCCTTTACTTTGAAACTAAAAGAACTGCCTACCAACTTTTCATTAACATATTTTAGTATGGGCGGCTCCCGGCGCCAATTTTTTTATGCGGTATGATTAACAACAAGGTTTACAAAAGAACTTATGAATTAAGAGAGGCACTCGAAGAGGCGGTACAGGAGAAGTTTAATTAAGTCGACCGGTCGTTCTGTGGGAATAGATAGAAATTCAGTTTTAAAAAGTTGCATTTATATACTCAAAACTCAAAATAATGGCGGATCTTTTGAACATTTGCTAAAATAACTTAAAGTATATGTAGTGAAATTATTTTTTTTAAGTTTTAGTTTGTGTATTGTAAATTGTAAAGAGACGTTTAATAATATATTTTGTCTTTTCGTAAGTTTTAAATGACAACAGAATAAGAACACCATGCCAACTAAGTGAAATTAATCAAGAAAGATAAGAATTGGCTATAAATCAGTAATTTTTTGAAAAAAAAAACATATAGCTTATATCGCTGAAAAGCTTAATAAATGGCGCTTTTTATGAAGTCACGGCCAACTATGGTTTCCATTAAAAAAAACATATGTTTGTGTCATATGTAAAAAATTACAGGCTTTAGAAAAAATCGGAGAACACATACTCATTAGGGATGTGATTATCTACAACTTTTATCTGAAAACTTTTTGTCTAAAATAGATTATAATGGTATCAGGGACAATTTTTAAAATAGCCAAAATTTGTATTTTTTCGTAATATCTAGTAAGCCATGAACTTTTTCAAAAATCTGAAAGGCGCATATTTATGACCCCACAAAACTGCAATTCTTTCCCCATTTAACTGACTTTCTATCTACAGTATAGTTTCCGAGATACCCATAGAGAACATCGTAGGAAACTCATCCTGTATAGTTAATTAAAAAAAAAATATTACCAAAAAATTAAAAATACAAATTTAAAGAAACTTCATTTAATTTAAAACATTGCCTATAAATCATATCCCTAGCTTTTATTACACATTTAACGTAGATAAAACACAATGTCCATTTAACTGATTAATCTAAATAGATTGTAAACGTTTAGTGTAAATAGAAGCGAGTGAAACTTGCAGACAAATAAACCGACGAACCATTGTCGTTTTCAATAAAGAATCGCCTATTCAAACAAGCCGTAACTTTTCAGAGATTCCGCGTACATATCGTCCGCCCGTTTTACTTTCTCCAATTCACACGTATATCCTGGTCGATAACTTTCCGACACATTTCCAACGTTTTGGCAGTATTTAATTGTATTTATATACGTAAAAGTTTGAGTTGCTTAATTAATATAGTTATTTCTATGCAGCATGAAATACGCTGATGAGACAGATATTCTCTTTAGATCAAGTCTTGGAATCAATACGTAATAAAGGAATATAAAGATAAAAGTTGACGTAGAATATGGCATATTATACAGGGTTAAACGAGGGGTTGTTTTTTTACCTTAAACACCAAACTTTAAAACACCCTGTGCAATAATTTCGGGCGTAAATTTTCCTAAAATATAATTTTACGATCAGAACCATGTCTCCTAAGCATTTTTTTTGGATCATGTCAATACATGCCTTGGTTAATTTTTAAAAGCGAAATGAACTTGCCATCAACAATTTGCAGTTTTTTCAATTATCATTTCTTTTAGAGTTTGTTTTGCTTAAACTTATTTTTCAATATGACAAGGCGGCTTTGGTGATTATTGTGAACTATATACTACTATGAACTTCCCCATCGTGTTCGACGTTTCGGAAATGTTTGGTAGGAGGTTTAGAGGTCGTGAAGCGGTACCAGCTTCATTAAATAAACTTCGCTTGGTACTTAAAGAAGAATGGGAAACCATAACGCAATATGATATACCTATGCAGCCTCAATGACAGTATGAACAGACGTATACAGGCAGTTGTAGCAGTCAAGGGAGGGGCAATACAAAGTATTAGGTTATTTTTTACAAGTTTTTTTTTCTGCTTGTATAGTTGAGTATTACTTGGTATTACGATGTTTCTTTAATATCGTTAGTTCTGTTATCGTTACGAATATTTATTCAAAATTTAGTATAGAGTATGCAACGCAGCGTAATGTGACGTTACGACAATGGTCACCAAAACCATCTCGTCACATTAAAAAATACATCAAAAAGTAATGATAATTGAAAAAATTGCAAATTGATCGTAATCAGTTCATTTTGGTCTTAAAAATTAAGCAAAAGCAATATTACAAAAACCAGTACAGAGGTTAGTTCTCCATCTCCGATATCAGTCGTACCAAAATTTATGCCACGAATCCTTGTAGTCTCGGCGCACTCAGTGATGAGGTTTTCTGCTGTTTTCCCATTTTCCCCACAGAATCTGCATTCGCCGTTATTTCTCAGCTTCAATCATAGACAAACTAACAAGCTTCAATCTACTGAGGAGTTCGGTGAGGAGACAGTGTCCCATTAGAAACCCCGTGACAATCCGAAGATTGTCCTTACTCAAATCAAGGAAAATATTTGATTTTTCTCGGTCGTAAGTTCTAAGAAATTTCTTCGAGTTTTAGATCGTTGTTCCTTCGAGTTTTAGATTCCCATTCCAGGTTAACAACACTTTCAGTTAGTTTGCAAAATTGCAGGTGAAAAAATTACTGGAAGAAAGATATCCTGGTCGTATATAAGTAATCTTTATAACATAAGGTGACATAAGCATGAACAATACAGAATAAAAAATATGAATAGCGTTAAAATGATTTCTCAACAATAATGCTTTGAAAGGGGAGCAACTTCAGTAGTTACAGCAAATTGCTATAACTACGTTAAAGAATAAAAACAGGTATTAATTATATTATGTATCACGGGGGTATGTATCACGGGGGTATGTATCACGGGGGTATGTATCACGAACAAGGTCGCGAGCATCAGATATACAAAGTAAGATATACAGAAAGATCAATACATAATATTAAATAATATATCCTCAAAACACTCTAATAAAGTTAAAATATTAATCTTACCGGTGAAGAAAGTAGCTGCTGTAATCTTTCTTGGGCCACCTGCCCTCGCTTCGGCCTGATGAGAAGGTAGATGTTTGAAACACCCGGACAACTTCTTAGTAATTTCTCCAGCAATACCTATAAAGAATATTTATTTTTAGACAAAGCAAAAATATACATATGCTTGTAATGTAACCCCCTGTTTAAAGTTGTAATGTATACACAACAGGTCGCAACAATTTTCTTACAAGACATAACCGATATGAAAATAACAAAATTAGTCGAGGACGACCGGTTACTATGCAATGTCAGATGGATAATTATTATTTAAAAAATAACAGGTACGAAAATAAGAATCCGCCAACTGCAACCGGTAGCGGTGCAGTGACTGTATAGTATATCCACGCTACAAAATTCACAACGGTTGGTGTAAGAAATAACAGGCACAAAATATCAGTCCTCCGACTGTGAACGCTACTGATGTAGGGTCGAGATCGCTGCGCCACAAAATTCAAACTCTCAACAGTTATTACAAAAAATAATAGGTATGAAAATAACAGTCCGTCAACTGCGACAGATAGCGATGTAATGTCTGTATCTCCGCGCCACTAAATTCACAATGGTTGTTGTTGCACATGATATGTAAAAAATAACAGTTGTTACAACGACTGTTACAACTACTGATGTCGGATCGGGATCGCGGCGCCACGAAATTCTACCAAGTTCTCAACAATTATTACAAAAAAATAACAGGTACGAAAATAAAACTCCGCCAATTGCGACCGGTAGGGGTGCAATATCTGTATTTCTGCACCACAAAATTCACTTTGGTTGATGTAAAAAATAACAAGTACAATAAAATGAGCGACACTGATCTTGATCTTCTGGTGCAAAACAAAGACTAGGTTTAGTCTAAAATCCGAAGCTTGTTTCTTTTTGATATAGCTGAAGGGTAGTCTGGTATTCTCCAGCTCAAAATCCAAATAAGTTTACAAAACTATCGCTTTACAAATTAGACAAAGAAGATAATGTCCTCCTACTCAACTTCCCCCCTCCCGTACAATCTAGCTTCATCCGGTACAGTCATCATACTGTTATTTTCGTAACTGTTATTTCTCATTAAGGAACGACTGTTGCGTATTGTTATTGTTGATAAATAAAAACTCGTTTCTACTACTCCTATTAAATAAAATATTTCCTAACCTTTCCCATAAAACCGGTCCCGCCGGTGATGAAGACCGATTTCCCATTGTAGAAATCCGCCACGGAACCTGGAACCGTCGAATTGACGACGGGCACGCTGGAACTAAAGGCCGCCATGGAAACGTTGGACGCGTTACTGGAACTAGACGGGAATTCCTGAGTAACCATAGAGTCAGTTCTGAAAAGGATAAAAAATTGTTTTAAAAAAATAACAATTAATTGTACCAGAATAAGTAAATATAACGAGAAAATACCTTGTGTTCGAAAAAAAAACCGGCATAATTTTACATAAAAATGACCGCGATCTTCATTTCATAGCTATCGCCATTTTTTTTCGATCATATTGTATAAAAAAATATACTATGTAATATATTTATATACAGGGTTCGGCAATAGTGCGTCGGGCATGTGTAGCTCCTAGAATAAAAAACTTAGGAATTTTGTTTACGTGCAAATCTAAAATATGTACGACGATGTATTACAGAAAAATATTTTAACTTTTATAAAGGTGGCCCAAAAAAGTGTAAGTGAATCGCGATGATTTTTATAAATGTAACACCCTGTATATTATTGCATTTTTTTAAGACTTTCTTTCAGATCACTTTACATAATCTTAAGATAAAAATAGAAAAAAAAATATATTTTTCAAGATTCCTTAAAAAAATCTTACTAATACAAGAACTGTCCTGAAATCAAAACTATATTAGGTATTTACTTTAGACGGTCTATACATACTTTGCTATAAATATCGTAATCTTAAATCATACAGGGAATTCAAAATTCTACGCCAAACTTTCTAAAATATAAAATAATTTTTCTTTTTTTTTTAAATGGAACACCCTGTATATTATTTTTTTATTAGATGGAGAGTTAAAAATGAAATTTTTTTATATTTAAAGCATTTCAAAATTTTTAATGGTTTCGCAGATACACGCAGTATTATTTCAAATGGCTCTTTCAACGGTAAAATATGAGAGAAAAATCATTGGGTGGCTTTGATAAAAATTTACTGTGGAAAATGCCATATAAAATATAAAACCGCGAATATCTACAAAACAGTTAAAATGTTTGAAATATGTTAAATACAAAAATGTTGATTTTTTAATTTTCCATCTACTGAAAAAATAATATACAGGGTGTTCCATTTAAAAAAAAAAAACAAAGAAAAGTTATTGTATATTTTAAAAAGTTTGGCGCAGAATTTTGAACATCTTGGCCTATATTTTACTTTTAAAATTGAATATTTTACAAGTTTTAGCTCAATTCAAGTCAAAAAATGAAAATGCAAAAATCTTAGGTTATGTTATCATTTCGGCGGTATTTGATGTTTAAAATACAGTATGCCGCCGTCAACGACCAATTAATAATTCAATTTTCCATCCGTATTTACAGATATCATGCCGCCGGATGACGATATTTTTTATATACACTAGCAATACCGCCAGCGCCAGCGGTTGGATTTGATGAGGTTTAGCCAGTGCCAGTGCGTAAATTTTAAACTAATAAATAATTTACCTGATTTCCTTTTTTTGTTTTAACGCAAAACAAACCCAGGACAAGCCTATGAGAATATTAACACGTTTATTAAAATAAAATAGGAAAATACTTGCCCTTAATCTACAAGGAATACGAAATGAACTGCGTGGGATCATTCCATATCTTTTGCGCTTAAAATAAACCCCTGTTTAATTTTTAAACCGGGTGCGGCGTCACTGAACGCTTTGGCCAGGAATTTAATAAACAAAAAAAAATATTATAGATATTTCTAACATAAATAATTCTGCCTGTAAATTTAGGGTATACAGGGCGAGTTTTAAATAAGTGTTGAAAGTTTATAAGTTAAAAAATAAATTATAATATAAGTTTGGCATTCAGAAGATTTCAAAATATCGATATTTCCAGGGCTGGTAGATCATGATAAAAGGAATGTATAGTAAACGCCACGAATATTTGGGAGTGATTCATCGGTCGCTACCATGTGAACTAATCTGTTCAAGGTCATATAGAACTTAATTCCAGTGCCGTGGTGTTTCAAGTCATATAATAATCAATATATAGTCTGTTGATAATCAATAATATGGAGCATTCCAGCAAATTGTCAAAGTCTTGTCAAAACATATATTTGGTTATAAATATAAACTGGAATGCCCCATTGGTCGCACTGCAAGCACATTACACCAATGGACTGACGCACAAAAACGAATCAATCAAAGAAACGCGATTTAGTATCGTCTTTGTCAATCGCGCTAACATTTTAGAATAAGTAGGAGGAGCGCAGGCAGATGATTAGACCGGGCCTTTAAAAACCTACGTCTGCGGTAAAAATTTACGTTTTTAATGTAAAAATGATAGATCGCGTGTCGATTCTAACTTCATCAAGCGATGAATCACTCCCAAACATTCGTGGCGTTTACTATATTATCTCTTTACCATTTTTTTGCTTTAAATATTTAGATTTCGACAGACGATGACAGAAAAAAAGCAGATGACGTCCATACCAATCCATTTATTTCACTAAAAAAAGTTTCTAATATTTTTAAGTTAACTATGGATGGGCTTATGTATTAATCCGTCATGCGTCATCTCTTGTTGTTTTTAACCAGTTTTATTGGTTTATTTTAAAAATGACAGGTCATATTTCAATATTATTGGTTTAACGGTACGATGAACGATAAACGGACGCCGATGCGTATGAACTTGACTTAACATTATTGAGAGTTGTCAAACTCTTGCCAAATTATAGGTTATAATTTTGTGTCAAATTATGTCAAATAGAAATGATAAATATTTTGCATTTTGGACTGTGTTATTACATGTGTATCGTGTTTTTTTTAAATTAAGTGGAGGAAAACTCGAAGGGGAAATTAAGTGTTGATCCAGACCATAGTTTACAATTAATAATCGGTGCCCACACACAGTTTGCCAGAGATTATGGAGAGTTGTATTAGCCACAAATAAAGTTTGTATACTATCTTGTATATGATACCAAAAACTGGAGTATCTGTAAAGTATCAGCACACGATAGGTAAATAGTAATCATATTGAATAATTATATTGATGCTACGTTATGGTATAGTTTGGTACGGTTATATAAATAATAAATAATATAAAAATTTCAAATCAAATTCAAATCTGTCAATTGAAACGTCAAACAGAATTGTCACAAATGAGGGTTGGTTATGGCGATTCCGTCTCCAATGCATGAATATGAATTATGAATACATGGATAGCATACTCCTTCCGTAATCCTTTTATTCATAGTATTTAAAAATAAAAAAATAATTCTGTAACTAAAGTCATTCGATATCTGAAATTTAATATAATAATTGTCTATTAAATGTGTAATGATATACAATGAAATATGCATAAAAATTGATATTAAAGGCTTATATTAACATAACATAACAATGAAATTTATAGACAATTAAAATATAAATTACCACCTTAAAATTGATATTCAAAATGGTAAGATTCTTACAATATTAAAGAATAAAATTGCGTTTAATTATTAATAATACAAAAAAATATATGTATGTATATTATGACAAATATTGAAATTTGCAAATAATATATACTTTTAAAAAGATATTAATATTTAGGTGACTAAATACATAGTATTATTATTGTTACTATCCGAAATTCGAACAAAAGCCGAAAATTTAAATGAAATTACTTCCAGACACTTGAAACACGCCAAATTTTGAATTGTAATAACGGGTTAAAAAATACACTTACACAAACGGGTCAAGTTTCACATTCTAAGAAGTCCAGGATATTCCAGGAAGTCCGAAGATTAATACAGACTTAATACAAAATGCTTAAAATATACACAATAGACACATTTTTCGATTAATTTGATTTTTATATTAACATAATTTTTGATTAATAATTAATACTGACTTTTAAAGTTAATTACACCAATAATCCAATACCGAATGGCTAGATTATGTAGTAATAATATGACTAGACTTGTCAATATAAAAATATACTCCTATCTACAAAGCTACCTTTACATTTCCTAGTACTAGTAGATTACTGTCTAAATATGTCAACACTGATAAGAACTAGTATATTAGAGTACGTATTATATAAATTTAAGACTTGAAGTAAATAATGTTCTAAGTGCCAAAATCATTATTACGCGCGCTTGGCGGATAAAAATTCAAGACCGTGACACACGAGCTAGCGTCACGATATGCGCCACGAAAAGTGGTAACGATTGAAAAAGTGGTAAGCCGATGAGGAAGATGACATTAGTCTTTGGAGCGTCGTAACTCGGACCCTATGTGAGCTAGGGGGGGCTGAAACTCGAAGAGCTAAAATTATAATTATGTACCTACCTTTCGATGCGTAAAACAATGCTAGCTACCGTACTTGAACTCCTCTAAAAAGTTGTATTACCCTGAAAATAGCTATTTATGTAACAAGTTGCGAAATGAATGTGTTTTAAGCACGGGACGCAAAATTGACAATACGCCGAGTGCTTAAAACACTCTTTTCGCAACGAATTTCATACAAGATTTTTTGCGAAAGCGGATAATTTGAGATTTTCATGCTATTATATTTATTTTTAAACATTTTAAAATTTTCTGGTAATCTGTTTCTAAGGCATTGTTTTGTTTATGCATTGTTTAATGACAAAGTTCTGTCAGATTCAAACGTCGCCGTATTTCCCATAGACTAATGTCACGTACTAGAGATAGATTGGACACTGATATAAAACAAATGGGTCCGTCATTTAGAGCCACCTGGTGATTCGGAAGAAACCAAAGGAGAGTTTTGGCATAACACAATTTTAGCGTTCCGTTACTTATAAACGCTAATTAAAACGGTAACGTTATTCAAGCGCAAACTTATTCCTTGTAAAATATAAAATAATAAATATAGACTTTTTTACCGCCATTTTATATTTTATTAGATCACTAGAAGTGTAACATAATTAAAACAAAATTAAAATTATGAATACATACATTTTAAACACTAACAATAGATCACATAGCACCTATTTTTTTTGATTTAACAACTAAATTATAATATAGTAAAAATAGTATAGACTACTAATTAACTGTTACTAAAAATACTATATATTACCAACTATGTACTTACTTATTTATGATTAAACTATTTTTTTATTTGGTATATAAACTATTTCTAAAATGTCAAAATGACTTTAATAAAAATGTTTAGTATCTAACACGAAAATGATGATCGACTGTAAATATCAGAATGCACAAACTAATAAAAACACAAACTATAAACACAAATCACTGAAATCACTGAACTTTCTGACAAATCAGGAATATCTGAATTAATAATTATTTAAATAATGATTTAAAAATAACTTGACGGATCACCAACATTTTGTCAACTAGACAAAAACTAGACCATAAACAGTAGTTAACATAGAGACTGTCATGTTATCTTCATATATAAATTAGAAACCTGTACTTTAATGTCTTTTGCGCCTTTAATGTCATCTGGCGATGCGGAAGAAACTAAATTTGTAGTTCTATAAAATTACCATTGAGTGTCTAGGGCATGGTATTTCCTACAAAGTTTGGTGAAAAAATGAGTGATAATGACGAGTCTTTGGATATTCAACAAGCTGCTGAAACTGCACGTTAATGACCGAGAGGTCGCAAAACTTATACAAGACCACCTACAACAACTTTGAAACCTGGGTCAAAGAAAAACATGTTGAGAATTTCACAGAAAAGGTATTGCTAGCCTATTTCCTGAAGTTATCCACTACCTTTAAGCCGTCAATTCTGTGGAGTAAATATTCGATGCTCCGCACCATGATTTACCTGAACAGAAATGTAGATATTAGCAAATTCACAAACCTTATTGCATTTCATTCATTGTTTCTAACGTTTATTTTTTTTTTCATTTAGGCACTAGTCCCTAAACAAGTGTCACTTTTAGATACTAATGCCTAAAAGAATGTCCTTTCGAATCTGAAAACTGTCAATTTCGAAATGCTTTCACAAAAAATAAATTATAAGTTAGGTCTTCTGTAAATTTCAAAATATTTACTTTTTTATTTTTATTTTATGAACTTTCACAAATTATACTTCCTAAACTTTTGGGATAATTATATAACACATTTTTGGTGTATTCGATTTTAAACTCGTGTATTTGTTTAGTCCGCTGTTTACAGTATTCTCCGATGGTGGCAGCACCTGTGGAGAATGCACATGGAATGCACCAAACCTATTGACGACAAACCGCCACTGATGTCATCAAGATAATTCTAAAGGCATACCAAATTATGCGTAACCTGAAGTATCAATTGATTTTGATTTAACCGCTCTTGTTTACAAAGCCAATCCTCTCGTAAAGTGTTATTTTCTGAAGTGTATACTCAATCTTAAGTACTTATAGTAACATAGTAACATATACCTTAATGCATTTTGATTTATCTATATCAGCCCGTATTGATTAATAGTCACTCTTAAACAGTGATTCGATAATCGATTAGTAATTTAAAATAAAACTAATCCCCGAAGTGGATAATGTGTAATGTACAGAGTGTCCAATTTTGATTGCATTTTTTTTCGCTGAATAATAAAATGCAACAAATAAAACAAAATAAATGCTACTAAAAAACAAAACGAATGAAAATACAAATCAAAACACGCAGTAAGCGATGGGCCGACGGCTTGGTCTGCCAGATTAAGTGTATACTGCGTATACCGTCGTCAACGTCAAATTAATTCAATTTTCCACCGACATTTATAGATATAAAAATATGCCGCCGGAAGACGGTATTTTTTTGTATACACTAACGATACCGCCCGCGGTGGTTGTTTACACAATGCGTAGAAAAAATCCGTCATCCGGCGGCATAATATTTCTATATCTGTAAACGCCGTTGGAAAATTGAATTAATTTATCGTTGACGGCGGTATGCACTTAACCTGGCACACAAAACCCGTCCAACGGCGGTATACCGTAATATAAACATCAATCGCCGCCGAAATGCTAACATAGCCTAATATATTTGCATTTTAACAATACATCCGGCGGTTGTTTAGCCAGTGCGTACAAAAAAAATACCGTCATCCGGCGGCATGCTATTTATATATCTATAAACGCCGGTGGAAAATTGAATTAACTTGTAATTGACGGCAGTATGCACTTAACCTGACAGACAAAAGCAGCCCAACGGCGATATACCGTAATTTAAACATTCAACACCCCCGAAATGCTAACACAGCCTAATAGTAATCTTTGCAGTTTAACAATACTCCCAGTGGTTGTTTAGCCAGTGCGTACAAAAAAATACCGTCATCCGGTGGCATGATATTTCTATATTTGTAAATACCGGCGGAAAATTGAATTAACTTGTCGTTGACGGCGGGTTGCACTTATCCTGGCAGATAAAAGCCTCTCGGTATATCGTAATTTAAACATCAAACACCGCTCAAAAGCTAATATTGCCTAATATCTTTGCAGTTTAACAATACTGCCGGCGATTGTTTAGCCAGTGCGTACAAAAAATACCGTCATCCGGCGGCATGAAATTTCTATATCTATAATTGCCGGCGGAAAATTTAATTAACTTGCCGTTGATGGCGGTATGCACTTAACCTGGCAGACAAAAGCCGTCCAACAGCGGTATACCGTAATTTAAACATCAAACACCGCTGAAAAGCTAATATTTCCTGATATCTTTGCAGTTTAATAATACTGCCGGCGGTTGTTTAGTGAGTGCGTACAAAAAATACCGTCATCCGGCGGCATGACATTTCTATATCTGTAAATACCGGTAGAAAATTGAATTAACTTGCCGTTGATGGCGGTATGCACTTAACCTGGCAAACAAAAGCCGTCCAACGGCGGTATACCGTAATTTAAACATTAAACACCACCGAAATGCTAGCATAGCCTAATATCTTTGCAGCTTAACAATACTCAGGCGGTTGTTTAGCCAGTGCGTACAAAAAAACACCGTCATCCGGCGGCATGATATTTCTGTATCTATAAATACCGGCGGAAAATTGAATGAACTTGCCGTTGATGGCGGTATGCACTTAACCTGGCAAACAAAAGCCGTCCAACGGCGGTATACCGTAATTTAAACATCAAACACCGCTGAAAAGCTAATATTTCCTGATATCTTTGCAGTTTAATAATACTGCCGGCGGTTGTTTAGTGAGTGCGTACAAAAAATACCGTCATCCGGCGGCATGACATTTCTATATCTGTAAATACCGGTAGAAAATTGAATTAACTTGCCGTTGATGGCGGTATGCACTTAACCTGGCAAACAAAAGCCGTCCAACGGCGGTATACCGTAATTTAAACATTAAACACCACCGAAATGCTAACATAGCCTAATATCTTTGCAGCTTAACAATACTCCGGCGGTTGTTTAGCCAGTGCGTACAAAAAAACACCGTCATCCGGCGGCATGATATTTCTGTATCTGCAAATACCGGCGGAAAATTGAATGAACTTGCCGTTGATGGCGGTATGCACTTAACCTGGCAAACAAAAGCCGTCCAACGGCGGTATACCGTAATTTAAACATTAAACACCACCGAAATGCTAACATAGCCTAATATCTTTGCAGCTTAACAATACTCCGGCGGTTGTTTAGCCAGTGCGTACAAAAAAACACCGTCATCCGGCGGCATGATATTTCTGTATCTGTAAATACCGGCGGAAAATTGAATGAACTTGCCGTTGATGGCGGTATGCACTTAACCTGGCAAACAAAAGCCGTCCAACGGCGGTATACCGTAATTTAAACATTAAACACCACCGAAATGCTAACATAGCCTAATATCTTTGCAGCTTAACAATACTCCGGCGGTTGTTTAGCCAGTGCGTACAAAAAACACCGTCATCCGGCGGCATGATATTTCTGTATCTGTAAATACCGGCGGAAAATTGAATGAACTTGCCGTTGATGGCGGTATGCACTTAACCTGGCAAACAAAAGCCGTCCAACGGCGGTATACCGTAATTTAAACATTAAACACCACCGAAATGCTAACATAGCCTAATATCTTTGCAGCTTAACAATACTCCAGCGGTTGTTTAGCCAGTACGTACAAAAAAACACCGTCATCCGGCGGCATGATATTTCTGTATCTGTAAATACCGGTGGAAAATCGAATTAACTTGCCGTTGATGGCGGTATGCACTTAACCTGGCAAACAAAAGCCGTCCAACGGCGGTATACCGTAATTTAAACATTAAACACCACCGAAATGCTAACATAGCCTGATATCTTTGCAGCTTAACAATACTCCGGCGGTTGTTTAGCCAGTGCGTACAAAAAAACACCGTCATCCGGCGGCATGATATTTCTGTATCTGTAAATACCGGTGGAAAATCGAATTAACTTGTGGTTGACGGCGGTATGCACTAACCCTAGCAGACAAAAGCTGTCCAATGGCGGCATACTGTAGTTTAAACAACAAACACCGCCGAAATGCTAACATAGCCTAATATTTTGCAGTTTAACAATACTGCGGGCGGTTGTAATAATTGTCTATACTGCTACTATAATAATTGTATATACTGCCGGCGGTAATTTAGCCAGTTTGTATTTTGCATACAGTAACAATATCGCCGGCCGGGAGTTGTTTAGCCAGTCTTTTAATTTTATAGTTACTTAAGAGAAAAAATCCTGCACTCACCTGTACACGTATCAGCCCTGCTTCCTCTTTCCTACCAACGGCATTTATCCAAAATGAAATCGATACGAAAGGCGATTTAAAAGAGTTGAGTTTAGCTGCGAAGACCACAACCAACTTTTCTCGATCAATGGAAAACTAAGATTTTTCGCAGTTTTCTCGATTGTGCCGGGCTTCTAATTTCCTTTCGTCGACTTGGAAGAACGCGATTTTCGATCTCCTCCTTCTCGGGTCACCAATCCATGCGAAAATGTTTACCTTTCATTATTGTGTCCGCCTGCAACAAAAAAAATTCGAAAATCAATTGACATTCTAATGACTTGAACATAGTTTGACAAGAACTGACAGTTGTTGTCAAATAAATAAATAATAATCAAATGGATTGTACAGGGTGAATCTTATATAAATGCAAATATTTTTAGGGGTAGTAGGGACATATATTTCGAGCCCATAAACACGATAAGGTTTTTCGCGAAAAAAAATTTTTTGAAAATTTTGAATTTTGTGAAAAAAAATTTGGAATTTTTTTTAGTTTTTAATTAAAAAATTTAATTTCTTGATAATATTGAAATATAGGTAGTAGATTAAATTTACAAGAAATAATACCCAGAGAAGATCTAGTGGTTCTCAAAATATAAGCAAAAAATATATTTTTTTGGAAATTTTCAAAGTAAAATAACTCGGTTATTTTGGACTGATTTGAAAAACGGTAAAGAGAAAATATGTTTCTTTTATCGAGATCTACCTGCCCTAGAAATATTTGCTCTCATTTAAGACTCACCCAGTATAGTTAAGCGTAAAAATTAAAAATGTAAAGATAATATGGTGAGAGATAATAATCCATTTCTAGGAAAATATTTGCATCGATAATTGTTACACTCGGTTGGTTTTGATTCGCTTGGTCAGTGCCAACTGATCGCCTATATAAACGCTCAATTTGTAGCTATTAGTTTAGTTTTAATCATCTGCTGATGATGCTAACATGGTTAAAAAACCACGCGTCCAGTACAAAAGCAAGGTGTAAATTAGTGTTTTATTTTGCTGGAGCAAGTGCTTTTATGTAAAAATTTCAAAAATATCCCTTCTCACAAAAAATCACCGGTTCTCCATAAATGTCTAACCTACCATTACCGTGAGTACATCTTCTTAATGGGCTTATACCGGGTGCGTCTCAAAAGTTGCTCACCCCTGTCATTTTCTATCGAATAAAGTAAAAAAATACGGAAGGTGCCATTTAAAAATCAAAAGTTGTAGTCATTTCCGGTGAAACAGGAAGTGGCCGAAAAGTATTGAATATATCAATCAATCCTAATTTATGTCACATACTAACATGCCAAATCTCGTTTTTTATTAGAAAAAATAGAAAAGTTATTTACTTTTGAGACGCACCCGGTATACCGTTATAATAAATGTTTAATAAATTGAGTTGTTACAAAGTAAGATGTGCTGAAGAAATCTCATTATTTTTTTCTGTCCATGCGAAACAAATTAGAAATTCTTTCTTAGTAATATATCGATTCATTGATCACGAATCTATATATTAATTCAATGTATTTTTTAGTTGCTAAAATCTCTCTGGCCAAAATCCGAAATTATTGATGCAAAAATAAATTGAGGACAATCGTTTAGTCGCCGAATAGTTTCTTTCCGACTAACTGTATATTTGTAAAATTGTTTTTAGGTCGTAGAAAGCTTTTGTTGTAAATTAATAATTTTATTAGCTGTTTATTAATTTTCTGACATTATTTTTTAATCATCAGACAATCAATTTATTTTACCCTTTGTACCGAGTCACCTATAAAATCCGCGCCACGTGAATTTTTTTATTATTTACTTATTTATAATTGTTTTTTTCGAATTCGTACTTTGAATATATCGATGATAAGCCCTATTTTACTAATTTTACAGGAAAGCACTGGACGGCTGGTGGTTATCAAGTTCTTTCCCTGTATGTATATATATTTTTTTAAATCCAAAGGAAACTACAAGAGGGGCGGCTGACACTTGCTTGAGAACATCCTCCACAAGTGACACACAAGCTACCACCTTCTCCAGCAAGGGTCGAGAGCCTACCTCTAGACGCAATAAGCGACACAAGCTACCGTTTCGTCTACCCGGCCTGGGTCAACCAGGCGGGCTAGATGATCCTCTGAGAGTATAGGTCTTAGCGGAGCAGAAGCACGGAGATACCTCCGACTGCTCCACGAAGGACTTGCTCCAGAGGAAGCAAAAGCGAAAACCCCCCTCCGAAAAGGGGAGAGTAAAGAAACCAAGAAACAACCTGACTCATCTCCATCAACGGGCAAGAGAGGGAGCGAGAACCTCTCACCTCTTCTTCAGCAGGGAGAGAAAAAAGCCAGGATGGAAAGCCGTCCAACACCGGGAGGTAAGCAGGGACGTATCACCAGCTTTGCCGCTATTGCTGGACAAGTGAAAATGGCTGTGGTGCCAAAGGATTTCCCAGATGTTGCTCTGACCACCGACCAGCAAAGGTCTCTAGAAGAGGCTATACTGGACGAAGTCGTGGCGATCGAATCGCAACACAACGATCTACAAAATGTGGATCAGCTGCGTTTTGCGGGGATACACTTTTGGGTGGGCATGATCCTCATAGATTGTGTATCTCAAGAATCGGCGAATTGGTTGGTGGAAATCGCACCTAAGCTTAAAAAGTGGCAGGGCCTCGCAATGACATATTATGTGCTCCGCTGTTTCAGGATCTTTATCGCAGAGTCTGCAGCGAAGACTTCCTTGATACAGATTGAGCTTGTTCAGGTAACACTTGACAGGCATGTGTCCTGTCAAGAGGCCTGTTGTAATCCGCAATGTATTCCTGCTAAGCATTAGCAGTTCTTTTGCGGTCTTAGAGCTAGGTCCTTGGATAAAAGCCTTGCAGTGCTTGTGTCCCTGTCTGCTTCTCCAATGGACATTCTGCTTTTCCCTCATCCAGAGTTTCAATGCACTACGGGCCATACATTTGGGTATTCCCAGTACTGGCTCTGGACCAAGATAGGATGCCGAGATGATCCCTGCCTAGCTAGCTTATCGGCTTTTTCGTTGCCTTGGATCGGTCGCTGTGGCCCGGCACACAGAATAATTTAATTCTGTTCCTTTGTGCCAGAGCTCCCAGTTCACCCAGGCATTCCCAGACGAGTCTCGACGATACCTTTGGACTCATAAGCGCCCCAAGTGCCGCCTGACTGTCTGAGCATATATTGATGAGCTTACCTGAATAAGCTCTTCTAGTGTTTTCTTTCGCACATTGTAGAATAGCGAAGATTTCTGTCTGGAATACGGTTGAGTGTTTACCCAACGAAAAGGATAAGCTTGCCCTTGGTCTTTCCCCAAATACTCCAGCTCCTGCTCCTTCAGCGGTCTTTGACCCGTCTGTATACCAGGTTAGTCCATTCCGAAAGAATGTTATATCTGTCCACATTTGTCGATCCATTTTGTGGATTTTTTTATTAGTAGAATTCAATTAAAAAAAATCTAAACTAATAAGAAACACCTACCTATAATTCAAATCAAAATATAGTAAAATTACACCGCCGCAAAACATTTATAAAGTAAAGGTATAAAACAAATATATTAAATTAAAAATGAAGAAAAACATGTAGTTAATAAGTGACATTAAAATATTAGTAGTGTCACTTACAGAGTGGAACAAAAAAATAAAACAGATATACCAATTAACGAACTAAATATTTCTGAAAATCTATTGAAAGAGTAAACATCTCACCAGATCTAACCAGTTCTTAATTTTAAAACAATGTTTTTTAAAACATTATTTATCTCAGTAACTACAGTCACTTACAGTTTTAATCAATATGAAAAGCTTTAGCTGCGTTACATTTCCGCTACTGTCTAACTCTGCAGTCTTTGTAAGATCTTTTTGTGTATATTTTTTTCTTTGTTCATTGTTTTTTTGCTTCCGACGACGGCATTTACGGAAACTTAAAGTTAAGCATTTTTTTGTCCGTTAGGCAAATTTGTTTATTAGTAAACCACTGCTGACAATTAATCTCAAATGTTTTTTTAAATCAAACCTGTTTTTATAACCTTTAATTTGAAAAGAGCTCCAGAGAACTGGTTGCAGTGAAGGGAGAAAATATCTCTAAAGGGGCGGCCATCACGGTCTTTCTGCCGAGGAGCAAGGGGAAAGACACCACCTACCTGCTGAGCCTTATCCAGGGTCCGAACTTCAATGTAAGGACATCGAGTTGGCGAGTCATCAACTCGACGGAGGAGGGTCATGGTTAGGTCCTCACAATAAGAACTGACCTCAAATCCAAGGAGGCAATAGAGAAAGAGGGACATATCCTCTATTATAGATACGGGGCAACACCGGTATCAGGTCTAAGGAGAGACCAAGTTAAAGAGGTGGAGAAACCAGAGACAGATCCTCCAGCCTCCACCTCACAGGTTCCTCAGCCGGAGGCAAGCTCCTCCACTGTGAAGGGCGGCACGGAGGGCCAAACTTCAACCGTAGAAGGGTGTGTACCCTAGGAGGAAGAACTGTTATCAGAGGAGGATGGGAAATACCCTGTCCCCTCTACAACAGGGGTATGATGGGTTATAGACTGTGTGATGACTCAAGGAAGGGGGGCACAATAGATCTTTAAGGTCGCAGTGTAGGGACCGGTTAGACCTACTATAATACTGTAAAACCCTAAAATTAAGAAATTTTGTTCATTTTCAATTATAAAATGAACAAATTATGTTGTGTACAGGGTAGAGATGGGTAAATCCGGTATTATGACTTGACAACAGTCAGTGAAACATTTGATCGAAACTTTGTGCATGTTAAAATAAATCAAGACAATGAAAGTTCGAAATTCTTTTAGTTTCAATTTTTGCTACTGTTTAGCACCTCAGTCAGTAGCAGTCTCAACTCTCACTTTTTAATTTTCACTTGCTAATTAGTTAACACCACACGAATACTATTAGAAACAGTCTAACATCCTAATTGATGCAAAATATAAAATGGATTGAAATGCGTATTTTCAAAATATACCTATACCGGGTGCGTCTCAAAAGTGGCTCACCTCTATAACTTTTTTATTTTTTTCAGACAAAAAATTGAGATTTGGTATATTAGTATATGACATAAATTAGGATTGATTGACGTATTCAATTGTTTCGGTCACTTCCTGTTTCACCGGAAATTACCACAACTTTTAATTTTTAAATGGCACCCTCGGTATTTTGTTACTTTATTCGATAGAAAATGACACTCTGAAAAGAATGACATATCATATGTTAACTTTTGACATTTTCGAATATGGTATATTTAAAAATATTCGAATTGGTATTTTTATTTTACTTTGAAAATTCCCCAAAAAAAAATGAATTTTTGTTTAAATTTCGATATCCAGTGGATCTTTTCCGGGTTATCTTTCTTGTAAATTTAATCTACACACTACTGGTGCCATATTATCAAGAAATTATGGTTTCTAACTAAAAACAAAAAAAATCCGAAATTTTTTTCAAAAAGTTCCAAATTTTCAAAATGTTTTTTCGCGAAAAACTCACCCTGTATATAAGTGATCGGTATTTATTAGACTAGTATTAGTATTATATTACTGGAGAATTAGACTTAGCCTTCTGAACATTGAAACTGTTTTATCTCTTACCTGTTATTTACAAAAGATTAAATTAGTACATACTTCTACCGGTATTTTTTTCTAGTTTTGTTTGACTTTTGTTACACAACTTATACACGTGCTGTAGTTATTATTTTTTTAATAGTGTTAAACACCTTCTACACTATGCCCGAAATGTTTCACAAAATAGTTCGTAAAACATTTCGCGAAAGATTTCTCGAAATATAAATGCTTTTCTTATGTTGCGGGGAGAATTTTGGCTTGTCTCAGCCGCAAACTCTGAAACAAATCGAAATCGACCAAGACAAGCCGTGATTGGTTGTTTGTTTTCTAATTGTTATCAGAATTATCTCCGAAAATGTTTCGAAAAACGTTTCGACAAAATTTTAATAACACGCCTCTATACAATTCTTCGTACTACTTCGCGAAGCAACCAAGCTCAAACTTTGTGGTGGCTTCAGAAAAATAAGTAAACATAGAGTGTGAATAAATATCATTAGTTTGTAATGGAGTGTAATGTAATACATATTAAATTTTTTAAAAATGTATACAGGATGTTTCGAAAAACCTGGTCATTGATTAATCACGATCCTGCTTAAAGCGCTTGACGTAAAAAGCTGATTTTTGAAAAACAGATTGACTTTAGGGTGTAGAGGTTCGATAGCAAAAAAGTTACAGCGATTTTTTAAAAATGCACATTTTTGAAAAACACCCCGTAACTCCGAAACTGTGACAGATATCGATGTGTGGTTTTCACCATCTAATTTTTGATGAAAACTGAGCTCCAGACACCGATATTAGTTTTCGTCTATCTCCTATAGAAAAGGGGGTTTCCATTTAAAAGCGTCGAATTTGACCCACCCTGTAAACTTCGCTATATAAGAGGTTCTAAAAAGAACAATGTTCGACTGCAAGGTCTGCTAGTAAACATTTTCAAGCTTAAAGTATCACAACACTATTTATTACAGTTGGGGGTTGGAACCTTTAGTGTTGTAGAATGTAGAATGTAGAATGTTTAGGAGGGGATTAATCACCGCGACCTTATAGATCTATTTTGTGTTCCCCTTTCTTGAGTTATAACTCATCATACAGTCTCAGGGCTTTAAGAAAAGCCAGTATCTGAGACGGCTCCACAGAGACCAGCTCTCCATCAGACGTACCAAGGTTCATGGCACGAATGGTCGTCGTCTCGGCGCACTCAGTGATAAGGTGTTCTGGTGTTTCCCCATTTTCCCCACAAAATCTGCATTCGCCGTTGTTTCTCAGTTTCAGCCTACTGAGGTGTTCGTTGAGGAGACAGTGTCCTGTTAGAAACCCCGTGACAATCCGAAGATTGTTTTTACGAAAGCCTTTGATTTTGGTCATACAGTTCTAAGGAACTTTTAGAGTGAGGTTAGATAAGAAGGAATTTTTCGAATTCCAAGTTACAAGAGGGTGAAATCTTCCCTCATTCTTCAGTTCCGCTTTCAGTTGGTTCAAGTTTGGAAAACAGAAACTTAAACTGGTCCAGTTAGTTTTGTGTTTTACCTTTTCTAAGCTAGATCATTTGCTTTTCATTGCAGGATATCCCTTGGTGAGCAGGCACCCAGAGTAGGAGGACTTTATTTTCTTTGCCTAATTTGTTGAGCTTCTCTAGGCATTCTTTGACCAACTTCGAATTGATGGTTACTGAGTTGATCGCGTTAAGTGTTGCTTGACTATCGGATAGGATGGAACCTTTAGTGTTACATAGCAAAATAAAACACTAAATCTCCACGCGTCCAGTGTAAAAGTAAAAGTATTTTGGTGTATTGCGGTGATTTAGTGTTTTATTTTACAACACTATTTATTTAAAAGTCGTAATACAAAACTAAAGTGTCAAAATAAATGCGGCAACTTGGCATTTTTTACAGCAGAGCTACCACCTGAATCCTCAGCGCAAATTTTAAATTCCAGTTAGTCAACACGGCGCCGAATATGTCCATGGTTGGCAACAATGAATTTAAAAATCGCGCCCTCGATTACGTAACTAAAAGTTTAATTCATATAAAATATATATTGGCAGTATAGCCAGTTACAGTATGTCCTGATCACTAAAAATTGTTGAGATTCCTGCTTTATCCACAATGATGTTACAGGGTGTCGAAAAAGCCATGAGAGCTGCTTCGAGAAAAGAATGATCGGCTGTGATCGAGGCTGTGATCGACTTGGGAGCTAGATACTGGCTCGTGCCACATGAACTCCTTCCTGTATTGAATGATGATGGTCTGTTAAATCATCAATCATCATCAAATACCGTATGATCGAAAGAAATAGCTGCGGAATGACAAGCAATGACAATTTTGGCGAGGTCATGAATCTCTAGACGTCATTTAGTAAACATTGACATAAAACCTGCCAAAAATTAACATTAATTATAGAAAGATTAAAAAAGGATAGAACGTTTCCAGACAAACAAATCTATTTCCAAATTTTTTTTTCTCCAATTTTAAACTACACTATTTCAAAATCATTTTTACTCTTACTTATTAAATGTTTATACATCTGTTATTGTTAAATTTGTAATACTGACTCATTTTTATTATTAACGCAGTATGAATAAGAAAGTTATTATAGACCTACGTAGAAATGAAAAAAAATATAAAAATGTTTTCACTGACTTTGTTTAACACTGTGCGACCTGCACGTAATAAATTTTAGTAAAATCAAGTTAATACAAGATAAAACCAACAATTTAACACTTTACCCGTTTCCCCTTAACGTTTTAATGTGAATGTTTTTACGGTAATAATGCTAATTTGTTATTTATTTTGTTCACTGTTTGACTTTTTAAATATTGATGTCACCAATTTGTTTATTAATTATTATACCTAGGTATACTTATAATATTTTCTATTTTACTTTTAATTGTGCACTTAAACGTTGCAAATTATGAAAATATTATCTAGATAACTACTAATTATTGTTGTTATTGCTGATAATGATGGCAGTAATAGAGGATAAACAAAAAAACAATTCTTGAAAATAATTCTGGAGTTTTCACTATTATTACAGTTGGTGGTTGGAACCTTTGGTGTTACAATAGCAAAATAAAACACTAAATCACCACAGTACTCCAAAACACATTTACTTTTACACTGGGCGCGCGTTTCGCTGAACATGTTAGCATCATCAGCAGATGATTAAAACTCATCAGTTTAAGTTTAACTACTAGAAAATGATCGAAAACGGCGTCAAAGACGGTTGGGGAATGACAATCGAAGATGATTTTGGCGAGGTCAATCTCTAGACGTCATTTACTAAAAATTGACATAAAACTTGTCAAAAATTAATACTAATTATTGACCTAATTTTAGAAAGATTTAAAAAGGACAGAACGTTTCCAGATACAAATCTGTTTCCAAAAAAATTATTTTTTTTCGAAATTTTAAATTACATCACCATTTAAAAATCATTTTTATTCGATATAAAAATAAATTACAATCTTCTTAACTGGCAGTAAGATTCATTAGAAAATAAAGAAGAGTACATATAATATGTCAACTTTTGACATTTTCGCTTAAAAAATCATATTTTAAATTTCAATCTAGAGTGCCGTGACTGTGTTAAAAACCCCAATTTTTAATTAAGAAGCCTTGAAAAAATAGATTTGATCGTCTACCGTTTTTCGTGTCTTGTCCTGGCCGGTTAAAAGATGCCCAAATCCTATTTTTAATCATATCTCAATTTTTTCAAATGGAACGAGGGTGGCTCATTAGCATATTTGGCAAAAGCATATTTTTACGAACAATTTAGTGCCCCGCACTTGGTATTTCGAGCAAAATTGTCGTTATTAACCGCATGTTACGATTTTAAATAAACCATAATATGCAAAAATTTCAAAAGTTGACATATTATGATATGTCATTCTATTCAGAGCGTCATTTTCTATTAAATAGAGTAAAAAAATACCAAGGGCGTCATAAAAATCAAAAGTTCTAGTCATTTCCGGTGAACGGGAGGAAGTGACCAAAAACAATTCAATACGTCAATCAATCCTAATTTATGTCATATACTAAAATACCAAATCTAGTTTTTTTAGTGAGCCACTTTTGAGACGCACCCGGTATATGTTTTTTTATAAAGGTAAATATCCTAAAAATATTTCGTTGTATACAAGATGTCCTGCAGAGTAATGATAAATCTGTAAGTTTTTTAAAATTGTAACCCCCAAATTTTTCTGCAAAGTATTGAATTCAGCATAAAATTCTGCATTGAAAACAATATATCCGAAAAATGGTTAAAACCTGGATTGCTTTTAACTTTATTAATACTTAGATATATTTTTTAAACGTGCAGGAATACTCACAAGATCTTAAACAGGGTCTTTTTCTAGACCGCGGCCAACATCGCTCCATTTAAAATCCTACAGCTCGTTTTTTAAAAGACAACGTCCTGTATATTATTTTCTTTTTAGATTCAGAATTAAAAAAATAATATTTGTTGTATTTAAAGTATTCCTAATTTTTCGGTTTCGCATATATTGGCGGTATTATATTACGTATATCTCTTTCAATAGTAAAATATAAAGCGAAAAATCATTAGATGGCTTTGGTAAAAATTTACTGACCAAAAATACAATTCTGGTTTATACCTGTTGCTTTTAGGTAAAATTAAACATCAAAAATAACAAAAATTTAGGGATGACGATTTTTTTACGGGCGAGTGTATAATAAAGTACCGTATGATCGAAAAAAAAGCGTCAGCGATGGCTATGAAATGAAAATCGCTGTCATTCTGTATGTAAATTTATATGCGAAATGTCATTGATCGTCATTTCCAAGCCAACTGGACGTCGTTTTTTTTTCGATCACACAGTAAGCCAATCGTCCTCTATTCCAGAGGACATTCCTCTTTTTGTTCTCACTGTCCTTTTTTCACTTGCGCATTGAAAAAGTCCTCTTTTTAACATACCAAACTCAAAATCTAAAAAATATTCGTCTATCGACAAAATGCTTTAAAAAATTGTTAATCTGTGTCTTTTGCTACTCCCATTCGTTTGTACAGAAAAGAAAATGAAGAAGTATTTATGTACAAGACATATTTGTGGAAGCGATAAACATGTTTAACTATTTTTTTTTATTTATTTGTGAGCTTCTGTTTTGAAAAAAAAGTTTTGTTGAAAATGGTTTATTTTATTTTAACAAGTTTTTAGTATAAAATTTTTAAGAAAGTAAGAAAGATCATCAATCGCATACCGTTTTGACATAACTTTTTGGTAAATACTAGATATTTAGAAAGGTTCCAAAAAATGTTTCGCCTGTGCCTCTTTTTACCCTCTCGTCCACTATTTTTTATTTTGAAAGTTTCAAGATACAAAATACGAAGCTTACCAAGTTAATAACAAGCTTAGCCAACGCACTAGACTAAAGTACCTTATATATAGTCACTAACTACACTCCGTCTCGCGCTCGCACTACTATAGGTACTAAAAAGTACGTAGTACTTCCCTCGCTAAAAAATCATCCGTAAAGCGGCAAACGGCACAATATAGTGGCGCGCAGAAACAAAAGCGCATCGGCACCGGAAATGACTCGCGCGGAACTGGATAGGGATGATTGGCGTGCGACCTTCTGGTGGTGGTACGTTAGGTAGCGAATGACGCAGGCGACTAGATCGTCCGTTCCGTGGAACGTTTTCTTCTTTCAGCGGGGTCAGTGGGCTAAAATAAAGAGTGAAGAATAAGAAGCGGACAAGGATGGGAGGGAAGTAGGTCACGAAAAGTCGTCGCCTTGATCGAAGCGGGCGGTCAATGTCTCGGCCGATCCGGTCTCTTTCTCTACGTTTGTCTAATGTGAAGCAGAAGCAAAGTTTGAACTTTGCTTCTTTCTTCTTATATTTCTCGGATAGTTAAGGAGATAGGTAACGACGATTGTCTGTTATACAGGGTAAGTATACGATCTTCTATATGGGTATCTTGGAATCTACTGGACCTAGAGAGTCGTTCAAATGGGAAAAGAATTGCAGTTTTGTGAGGACAAACATATGCGCCTTTCGGATTTTTGAAAAAGTTTAGGACTTACTAGATATTTCCAAAAAAAAAACACAAATTTTGTCTATGTTAAAAATGCCCCCTAATTCCACTGTAATCTATTTTTTTTTTAAACGTCACAAAAGTATTAATTTTTGCGACGCGATTGACACGATATAAAAAAGTCATTTTAATGCCTAGGCATAAACGTAAAGCACTTTTACATGCCTAAGCATAAAAGTACGATAATTATAATATATTATTAAACTGACATAATGTGTCAAATTCAACGAGCGAAACCATAGTTTCTCGATATATAATTACATACAAGGTATGACTATACCGGGTGCGTCTCAAAAGTGGCTCACCCCTATAACTTTTTTATTTTTTCAGATAAAAAAGCGAGATTTGGTATGTTAGTATATGACATAAATTAGGATTGATCAACGTATTCAATTGTTTTTGATCGCTTCCTGTTTCACTGGAAATAACTACAACTTTTGATTTTTAAATGGCACCCTCGGTATTTTTTTACTTTATTCGATAGAAAATGACATTCTGAATAGAATGACATATCATATGTCAACTTTTGACATTCTCGCTTAGTAAAAAATTGTATTTTTAAATTCAATCTAGAGTGCTATGGCTATGTAAAAAACACAAATTCTTAATCAAGAAGCCTTGGAAAAATAGATTTGATCGTCTAATGTTTTTAGTGTCTTGTTCTGGCCAGTTAGAAAATGCTTAAATCGTATTTTTAATCATATCTCATTTTTTTCAAATGGGACGAGGATGGATCATTAGCATATTTGGAAAAAGCATTTTTTTATGAATAATTTGATACCACACACTTGGTATTTCGAGTCAAATTTTCGTTACAAACCACAAGGTATAATTTCAAATAAACCATATGCAAAAATGTCAAAATTGACATGTGATGTGTCATTCTATTCAGAATGTCATTTTCTATCGAATAAAGTAAAAAAAATATCGAGGGTGCCATTTAAAAATCAAAAGTGGTAGTCATTTCCGGTGAAAAAAGAGAAAGTGACTAAAAACAAATGAATACGTCACTCAGTCCTAATTTATGTCATATACTAATATACAAAATCACGTTTTTTTAACTGAAAAAATACAAAAATTATAGGGGTGAGCCACTTTTGAGACGCACCCGGTATACTATTAGACAAAAAAATTTAGATAAAAGTTGTAGATTTCGTATTCGTATTCACTAAGAGTAGGTCTCAAGTGGGACCCTCCACTGTGGCCGCGAGAGCCTATTGTGGCTCAGTTTCTACAAGCTCTTTAATAGAAAAAGAGCATTAAAGTAGTTCACCCTCAAGATCCAGCCTTTTTATACAGGTTGTTATGTCCGAGGGTGATATGTCTCCTAGGTCTGATAGGTCTAGCATGGTTTTGCCAAACGCCTCAAACCTAGTACGCATAACGTGTTTCATTGTTCTGACATCTTCCATACAGAGTCCGCCATTCGGCGTCTTCCACCGGTCCCATAGTCCCATCCTCTGTAGATGTGATCTGTGATCTCAGCCGGCAGCGGTCCATTGTATACTGCAGTGAGCGTACGCACTTCATTCCTACCAGCCTTTAAGAATTCTCCTGTTCTACGTTTGGATGGCCCTGCTAGAATTTTCTTGGCATGTTCCATTGCAGGATTGTCATTCCAGTCTTGAAACATCGCACCCTAGATCTTTTGGAACGCTAGTGGCGGTTCTGGGCCCACGAATGGTAAACCTGCACCAATTTTGGCGAGGGAATCAGCACGTTCGTTTCCCTCTAGGGTGTGCACGTGCGTTTTTCTCTATTGTGGTGTTGCTCTTTCCCTAACCTAACCTAACCGACATGTCCCGGTATCCATATTAGCGACGCTTTGTTCCTATCTCCTAATATATTGAGTAGTTTCTTACAATGAAGAAACGTCATAGACGTGCTTTTCGTTGCCCCAAGTGGCTTTCAACGCGGCTGGACTATCCGAAAACATGCTTATTGTTTTCCCGGTGTATTGCTGTTCTACCAGCAGTTGCACACAGGTTTCAATAGCATAAAGCTCAGCTTGGAAAATTGTGGTGTGCTTTTAAAGACTATGGTAGTCTCAGTATTTGGACTGATGCAGTAAATTCCTGCGCCAGATCCTCTTTCGTTCTTGGATCCATCCGTGTACCAACACATTTCCGCATGTAATAGACCGTTTCTCGGCTTATCCCATTCGTCCCTATTCGGAAACAGGACGTTGTATAGGTGCGTGTCAAGAGTTGGACTGGTGGTGTGAGATCTGAGACCATTCCCAGAATCTCAGCCGACTGTAGTTCGTCTACTAGTCGGTTTTTAAAGTTGTAGATAATCACATCCTTAATGAGACTGTAACCTCAGAAGGAGACAGTGACTTCAGAAGAAGAAGAAGAAGATACAAATTTGAGCCTTTCAAGTTAACTGTCAATATAATTATATCATATTCTTCACTGGCGTACACACCTTCATAGAAATGTTCTTTTATGGAGTTTGATGTAACGCACACTAATAACATAACCTTGGATTGTGGTGTGCTTTTATTTTACTTTACATTTTTTTTATATACATATTTCGATTCTATATCTTATCTTTTTCGCTTATGTCCAATAACTAAATATCTTGACAACAGTTAAAGAGAACTGTTATAGTAGGAGAGCCCAAGTTGTTAAATGGGGGGAATTACTAAAAAGAAAAATTGATTATATGACCTATGCTCACCTTTTTTACTAGTGGGGGGGCATGTACAGGGTGGGCCAAATTGGACACTTTTAAAGTGTGATACCGTTTGGGATTTACGGGGTTTTTCAAAAATGTCCATTTTTAACAAATCGCTGTAACTTTTTTGCATTTCCAAAGCACCTTTTTACGTAAAATACAATGGTTTAAATATATTTTTTCTAAAATTAATAATTTAAGAGTAATCAACAGGAAAATTGATTTTTTATATAAGACACCCTATATATTTTTTATTCATAGAAACGAACTTAAAATTGCCTTTCCCAAAATATAGCATGCTTCATGCTTCATATTTTGCTCGATTCCTCTTCGAGATATAGACTTTTTAAACATTCGCTTGACTGATGAATGAAAAAATGACATATACGTCAAGTAAAACAATAAAAAAAGTTTGGTTCGGTTTGGTACACGATCCTGGGACCTCTCATTCCCGAAGCGACGGCCTTACCAATAGTGGTAGGTGATGCGCGAAATTTTGTTAGTGTAATGGAATGTTTTGGAGCAGACAACAAACCAAGCTTGTTAAAACTTTGTCATGTGTTTCCGCCCTTAAATTGGTATTTTTTCAGAAGATCGTAAAAACTGTTTAGAATGAAGGACCCGTTTCTCTTGGAAAAACTAAATATTTTTCTGTTAGGTTTAAAATCCCACGTCCATAAATTAATATAATACTTGCTTTGAAACAGCTAGAAACGACTAGCATCAATCATTAAAGCTGTAAAACCCTAAATTTTAACTTCGAGATTATATAAGCAAAACCCCTAGAAAGCAATAAAACTCTAAGACGACACTCTTCTCACGATAGACCTCCCACGGGCCAATACAAACAGATTTTGGATAAAAACAAGTATAATTGTTAATTTAAATATTAAAGTAAAGTTCACGTAATGATATTCTGAAAATTAAGGACTGTCCTCCTTTTTTTTATCCAAAATATCCAAAATTATGTGAAATAAATAAACATATAAGATGAAACAGCGAAACCTAATGAAATCAAATTATAAATATGATTTGTTTTGGTTTTTTTAAGGACAGACCTTAAAATATACTTTAGTTAGGGTTAGTTTTAATCATGTGTAATTGTGTTTACGGTAATTATAATATTTACACGGATATTAGTAATAATTTGGAAAATAACGTAGAAATGGTCATAGTAACGACATCTGTGACAAGTAAAGCCAACTAGACCGGGAACGACAGGGTAGTTGAGGTTTTCTCAGACCAATCAGACGGTTCCTGAAAAGCGAACCCGAAGAGGATTTGAGAATGGCTCGGCTTTTGGTGGTTCCCTATTCTTTTTACCCGCCCATTTTAAATATTTCGAGGTTTAGGAAAATAGATTTTTGGATCAGTTCGGTACTGACTTTTAAATTAGACGGTCGAATTTTCTCCGTGTAGATCTTTATTATCCAGTGGTTTCTTTTTAATAATTTTAGTAAGTTTTCGATTTAAAGATTTTCTTAAATATTCAATTCTCAAGTTAGGAAATTTTAAACATTTCATGTATAAAGATTTTTAATTTGTTGTTTTAGATTTTCTTTAATATTTTTTTATTAACGATTTAAGACTTTCTGTTTGTTCTAAAGGCTTTAGTAAAAGTTAGATATCATCACACAATATTAATAATTTTATACCAACGAAAATTCTAAGAGAGGTTTGAATTGTATGCTAATTTTAGATAATTTAGATTAGACTAATAAGAAGAATATTTTGTATTTTTAACTTTATCACTTCTGAATTTTAATATCATTCTTTAATTATTTTTGATTAAATTTCTTTCCTTTTTTTATATTTCGTTAATTATAAATGTCTTGTTAAATCTTTTTCTTTATTTTTATTTATTTATTTTTTTATATTAAATATAGTTAGGTGTTGTGAAAAATCGGCATTTTATTTTTGAATCTCACCTTTTCTCTAAAATATTAAACTATCTAAAAGAACACTGTGATAACCGGTCGAGTGGTTTAATCTAAAGAATAAGTCCATGACCGAAGCGGGAGATCTACAAGGGGATCAATGAAGTCTTCGACAGGTTCTTGTTGTTGATTTATTGCTGACGGATGTTGACGTAATAAGGTAAGTGGCAATAGAGTTTATAGTAACTGAATTTAGAAAGAGCCCTTACCATAAAAGCGCGATGCCTTAATTTCGATCTTTAGCTGGTTATATTTTGTTTTTATATGTAAACGATAAACTATATTTACGCTCTGAAAAGTCGGTGTTCTCATTATCCAAGTTCTGCCTACCGCTCAATAAATTATTTTAATTATAATTATATAAAGGCCACACTACCATGTTAACGGACAAATCTGGAAAGTTTTGTCACATTAGTGAGAAATTTAGATGTAATTAGACGCGATAATGCTTTTTATCATTATAAAAGGTTCAATTTACTCAGTTTCTTGAATATGATAACTATTTTTTACGAATAATACAAGAAATTTAGAATTTCCGACGAATATGATGTTTTGGATTAAAATTTCCTTTTTTCCTCTGAATCTCAAAATTTCCCACGAGTTGGCATCACTGATACGGGGTGTTCCATTAAAAATAACAAAGATGCTACTGCTTTTCAAATAAAGCGACAACACTGTAATGCTGAAAATAAGGAGATCGATGGAGCAGGTGCCTTTAATTCAAATTTTCAAAAAATCCTATCGCCGTCATTGCCGTGAATCACCCTTGTACTCATTTAGATTTTTCATTTCCAAAGAAATCGTAAAATGCAAACTGAATTATTGTTACTAGTTACCATTTTTAGCATATTAAACAAATATTTAGGATATCTACATAACTGTGAATAACTAATAATATAAATAGGATAATGTGTATTGTTTTTAGAGAATTATAAAATATAACTTTAATAAACAGCACATTGTGTATTGTAAGGTAATAAAATTCAATGACCGTCTAGACAAAATTTATTTTGAGAGATTTTATTAAAATGGTGGGTTTATACAGCCAATACATGCGTTCATACAGCCAAATAAAATAACAAATAAAATAAGAAGTCTTTTATCTTTTAACTTCTTGTTTTATTTTATGTGTAAAAACGGCTTTGCGCACGCTTAATTCTAACCTACAAATATTTTCAGTTTGGATTTAATTTATTTTATAATTTCACATAAGTAAAATGTATAATATAGTAGGCAACGAATAAATAAATACACTATAAATAGTAAAATTACTAGAAACAATCGTAAAAGTTAACTTTTATCCAGCCTCATCGTACTGCGCATGAGCAAATATATATTTCTTGTTTTATTTTATTTGACTGTATGAACCCACCATAAACTCTATGTTATGCATTATTTTAGAAAATTTTGTATGTATATACAACCTACAGGGTCCGGCAATAGTGCGTCGGGCATCTGCAGCTCCTATAAGTGTAAATCTAAAGTATGTACTGTTATCTATAAAATTGCAAAATTGCCAGACATGAACTATAAATTTAATATATTTTTATTATATATAATGTGTTTAGCATATATTCTGACGTATATTACTAAGGAATTTTAACGTAGTTCATATTGTTCGATATGTTTTATTTAATAACTTATTTCTTTCATTCTGTATAATCTGCTTATTATGAAAGTTGAAGATTTTTCAACGATATCATTGGCAAACCGGCATCGCCGCGCATGGCCGCCTATTCATTGAACATGATTGGCGAGAGTACGTCACAGGATTTGTTACCACGCGGTTGCCATGGTTTTTATGCCTTTCCTATTCGCTTGCTTTATCCCCAACTTCACGGTCTCTTCTGAAAAGAGTAGGAATATTGAATACTATTGAAATATCCAGTGGCGGTGTCATTTTTTTGATCATTATTACTTTGTTTCATTATTTTATACCGGTTATCCTAAACTTTATTCCTATATTTTTCGTATATTTGATAGTTAAGTTGTGTTTTATTGTTTTGTTATCTTGTTATAATGTTTTTCGTTCGTAGTTTTTAATTATTAATATCAAGTTTGATCGTATATTTGTGTTTTAAAACGAATAAATTTGTTAAGGGTAAGACGCTACATAGTCAGACAAGAGAAATAATAGCTAATTTATATAGGTAAGTTAATAATAACGTGGATGAAATCTCATTTGGTGTATTTCCTTGTGTTCATAATAGGGTTTGCGATGAAGAAGCTACAGAGAGTTCGCTTGAGTTGCCGCTTAAACGTAAACTTGAGCGGATATTTCTTTATACCGGAGTTAGCGTATCGGCTATAAAAAAATTCACACAGAAGATAAAAAAAAGGCTGAAAACTAACCCCGATAAAATGATATCCTCTCTGGAAAGAAACGACCACGTGAGACTGCTGTCGAAAAGCTCAACGACTTTTTCGAAGTGGTCAGGAATTTGATAAATAGATTTTATCTCGAATTCAAACTCGTCCCCACAATTAGAAAGCTTTTGCAAAAATTGCAGGAAGAATCGAATTTTCCTTTTGCAGGGAAACGCTTAGGGGGTTATTAAAATCAAATGAATTTTTTTGGCGTAAATGTTAAAATAACAGATAAATATTAATGGAGCGGCCCATTATATTGCAGAGAGAGATATAAATATATATACGCGAAATTCGAAAATATAGCCAAGTATTATCTATTTGGATGTAACATATGGGTAGACAATGACCTAACCTTTAAAAACTGCTGGC
Source organism: Sitophilus oryzae (assembly GCF_002938485.1). NCBI lineage: Eukaryota > Metazoa > Arthropoda > Insecta > Coleoptera > Curculionidae > Sitophilus > Sitophilus oryzae. The sequence goes on along the minus strand of NW_022145617.1, from coordinate 960,301 downwards.
GGAGCGATACCATATCTGGTGTAATAGGAAACATTGGATCTACTGGTGAGTAAAATTATGTTTTGTTTGCGCTTCCAAAGTTAACTATTTTCAAGATTTTTTTTTGCTGAAAATAGTTATATCTAAAATTATGTATTATAGAAAAAAATATAGTTAGTACAGATATAGTATAAATAAATATACCTCAAGACTCAGTCTTGATCATCTGCTGATGGCAGACATGGTTAGCGAAACGTGCGTCCAGTGTAAAATTAAAAGTGTGTTGGTGTATTGTACTGATTTAGTGTTTTATTTTGCTGTGTAACACCAAAGGTTCCAACCCCCAGCTGTAATTATTTCTTCTATCAATAATAAAATGATTCAAAATATTTAAGGGAGCTTTAATAAAAGCTTTTAGTGTTTATCTGCTAACTCAACAGTAACGATTCAAACAGCATAAAGTTTTTTGAAAAAAAATATTAATCTGAGTATTATATTTATGATACACATTATTTTCATATAACACCGTACGCCCATGCCTATTTTATGAATGAAATTGGGCGTGTTTTGTTTACAACTGCGTTCCCCTGCCGATACCCCGTAGCTACAGATCCGTTGGTCACACTATACTTGGATATATTTTAGAAAAATGTTTTAACTTCTACAGGGTGGCTCAAAAAAGTGTGAGTGGATCGAGATGATTTTTTCAAATGGAACACCCTGTATATTATTGCCATTTATGGACTTCTTTCTGATCAATTAACATAATCCTAAAAAAAAATACCTAGCATAGTTTTGATTTCAAGACATTCCTTGTATTTTAAATAAAATTTTTAAAAAAAACTGAAAAAATATTGTTTTTATTTATTAATTAATACCCCTGAAACTATCAAACCATATATTATATTTTATGATTATATAAACTGATCAGAAAGGAATCCGAAATGCAATAACATAGAGGGTGTTTGTTCCATTAAAAAAAATCGCAATCCACTGACACTTATTTTTAATACATACTTTGGGTATGCACTTAAACAAAATTCATAAGTTTTTTAATACTGTATGATCGAATAAAAACGGCGTCAGCGATGGCATTTCCCATATAAATTTACAACGACTAAAGAATAGAAGGACATGTAACGTCCACATACGGGCTGTAGCAGAATTTGTTACGTTAGACGCCATCATTTTGGAGCCTACGGATGAGTCACCACCTCGTCAACAGCGACAATTTTAGCGATTTTTAATAATTTGTTGTGTGTAGTAAATTTGGTTTATACTTTATTCCAATGGTGATGTGTTCAGCTTTCAAGTGTAAAAGTCGCAACGATAAGAAAGAGCCAAGAGATGCATTTCATAAGTAAATAAACAGTCCGCACCACGTTTTTAGCGTTTTCTTATTGAATTTGGTAATTATTTTTCTGATACTATATGTACAGGGTGGGTCAAATTCGACGCTTTTAAATGGAAACACCCTTTTCTATAGGAGATAGACGAAAACTAATATCGGTGTCTGGAGCTCAATTTTTGTCAAAAACATGATGGTGAGAACCGCATATCGATATCTGTTACAGTTTCGGAGTTACGGGGTGTTTTTCAAAAAAATGCATTTTTAATGAATCGCTGTAACTTTTTTGCTATGGAAAATTTTGTATTTTTATGAAAATATTTCCAAAGCACCTTGTTACGTAGAATTTAATGGTTTAAGTATAATTTTTTTAAAATTAATAATTTAAGAATTATCAACAGAAAATTTGATTTTTTATATGGGACACCCTGTATATTTTTAATTTATTGGAAAGAATTTAAAATTACCTTTCCAAAAATATAACACACTTGATATTTTGCTCGATTCCTCTTCAAGATATAGAGTATATAAAAATTCGCCCGCTTTAAATAAGTAGGTTTTGAACGGTACCGGCTGTAATGCAAAAAAAATCCAGCTGTGAGCATCAATTAAAACGAAAATAATATCTGCTATGAGAGATGCAGAATTTTATAATAATTTAAAATATATTTAACCAACATCAACACATTTAAACTATATCAAATAACAATAAAAATAAATAGCAAACCAAGACATGAGATTTTGCTACAGGTGTTCGACATATCGACTGTCTTCTGTTATGGGCAGACGGGGCAGTTTTTGAACATTTCTCGCGGAATTCTTTAACTCAGTGGGGGTGAAAGATAACTCTCATAACTGCTAAGTATTTCTAATTCTTGTTTAGATTATATGGAAGAATAAGGAACCTTTATTCTTCCGCAAATATATCCATAGGATTAGATCCATGGGCACTAAGTCATGCGGCCTCGACGGCCAACGGCTGGGATCTTGGTTAGCTATTCAATTATTCTTGAAATTGGCTGCAAAAATTTGCTGATAACTTCAGCGTTCAGAGGCGGTGCGTCGTCTTGCTGGAAAAATATGTTTTCCAGTTCCATTAAGGGCATATCATCAATAAGGGGTCCAAAGCCTACTAGTTAAAAGTGGCAAACTTTTAAAAATTCTGCATTTCGAAGGGGATTATAACAAAATATCAAGTGTGCTATATTTTTGGAAAGGTAATTTTAAATTCTTTTCAGTAAATTAAAAATATAGAGGGTGGCCCAAATAAAAATCAATTATTCTGTTGATAACTCTTAAATTATTAATTTTAAAAAAATTATACTTAAACCATTAAATTATACGTAAAAAGTTGCTTTGGAAACGTTTTCATAGAAATACAAAATTTTCCATAGGAAAAAAGTTACAGCGATTTGTTAAAAATGCACATTTTTGAAAAACACCCCGTAACTCCGAAACGGTAACAGATATTGATGTGCGGTTTTCACCATCATGTTTTTGATGAAAATTGAGCTCCAGACACCGATATCAGTTTTCGTCTATCTCCTATAGAAAAGGGTGTTTCCATTTAAAAGCGTCGAATTTGACCCACTCTGTACTTGATATGTGCTATAGGTCGATACTAGTTTTGTACCTTTTGTTAACATTTTAATACGTTTTTTTTTCGTAATTAATTAGTATGGTGCCACCGCCTACACCATAGGCGTAGTCAAAACATTTATCAAAAATATAAATATCCCTTCAAGCAGCTAAGTTAGGAAAAATATATGGCCACGGCACTGTTTGGTGCCATGGTAACAATTTGGTCTCGGGTGCTATATGTTAGAGATGGGCGGTTATTGGTAAAAAACCGGTTATAGGTTAACCGGAATTATCTTTAAAAAATAATAACTTGACAAAATTAACCGACACAAATTAACCGGTTATTCAAATAACGTAACCTAGCAAAACTAAATATTTAGTTTTCCTATAGGTTTACTTACCTCTACACTCCATAGGTCTACTTCAAATTTAGATAATAAACTTAGTTATAGTTAAATAGAGAGTGTAGCAATGTAAATATGTATATGTACAAAATGAATTTAAATAAAAATGCTAACCTCACTTTTTTGAGTAGACATGTATATGATATTAAAACTAGTAATTACTTAACGTTCAAATAAACCACACAACTCACAAGTTCTACAATCTACAACCAAGTTATTTTAATCAAATACCAAAAAAAAAATAAGGAGACTGAATGAATAGATAATGAAAGATTATCTTCATTCATTACTTGAACTTCAATTTTGTATTCTTTAGTCTAAGCTTCAAGAGAGACTTCAAACTACAAATAAAATATATTTACGGTGAAACGTGGGTGAAACTAGGCGAAACCATGGAAAACTTTTGAAGAACCGTTGAAAATCCGTTAAAGTGGGTTAAAATTTAAATATAGAATTTAGAGAATCTATTTGAAGTTAGGTTCGTATCACTTGGCTAGCTGGTGGCTAGTAGTAGTCTATGCCATTAGTACTTTGTTTTACGGCCTGACCTGTCAGGGCCATTCGGCCGTTGTTTTGATTATTATCATCAGGGTTCGCCTGATGCCTGATTTAATTTTGACATTTTATGTTTGATGTCATATATTTTCGTTTTGGTTGCGGGAGCGGGATCTCCCGTTATCGTCGTAATATCTGGAAGATCCGTGCCGTTCGCTTCTTCGAAATTTACGATTGAAACAGCTAATATTTAATTGTTACTTATTTTAAACAAGTACGATTTTTTAAAAAATAACCGGCTATAGGTTATTGAACGTAATGCAAGGTTATTAGGTTAACTGGTGAAAAAAAACTACCTTTAAATAACCGGTTATTTTAGAGGAAAATACCGGTTATTCAAAAAACCGGTTACTTTTGCCCATCTCTACTATATGTCCTTGTATTCTTTAGTCATTGTAAATTTACGGTATATAGGAGCTACAGATGACAGACACACTATTGCCAAACCCTGTATAGTGGGTTCTTAAATATTGCTAATTTCATTTAAAAACAAATAATAGATATCTAACGAATTATATTATTAAAATTTGTTTAACATCGCGTCAATTATGTTAAATGATTTTACCTTCAACAATATTAAAGCATATATTTTTATGTGAGTAATGAGTAAATAATAAAAAAATATTAATACCTCTGAACAATCATGCCGTTAACTTTAGTAAATTAAATTTATACTAGCTAGAAAAAGAGCGAACACTCCACTAACTGGACCAGAACCGTTCTGCTTCACAAGTGGAAACCAACTTAAAGAGAACTGAAGAGCCTGGATGGCTCCATCCGTAAGTTGGAATGGGAATCCTCCAACCCCCCGGTCTAAGACGTTCGAAGAAATTTCTCAGAACTTATGACCGAGAAAAATCAAAGATTTTCCTTCATTTAACTAAAGACAATCTTCGGATTGTCACGGGGTTGTTAACAGGACACTGCCTCCTCAGTGAACACCTCAGTAAGCAAGATGCAAGATGAGCAAATGCCTAAGACCTAGATCAAGACTTCTTTAATCTTGGCTTTACAATTAATAAGTAGTCTTGGTTTCGGTCTTGCAGGGTCCAGTCTTGGTCTTGTTGCAATAGAATTTTTTTTAGAATTTAGAATGAGTGGGAGGGGGGTTAATCACTTCGACCTTACAGATCCATTGTGTCCCCCTTTCTTGAATCATAACTCATCATACAGTCCCAGGGCTTTGACAAAAGCCAGTATCTGGGACGGTTTTATAGAGGGTAGTTCTCCATCTCCAATATCAGTCGTACCAAAGTTCATGGCACGAATGGTTGTCGTCTCGGCGCACTCAGTGATGAGGTGTACTGGTGTTTCACCATCTTCCCCACAGAATCTGCATTCGCCGTTTCTTCTTAGTTTCAATCTACTGAGGTGTTCATTGAGGAGACAGTGTCCTGTTAAAAACCCCGTGACAATCCGAAGATTGTTCTTACTCAGACCCAGGAAGAGCTGTGATTTTTCTTGATCATAAGCCCTCAGAAACTTCTTCGAGTGTCTTAGACCATTGCAAGATTTCCATTCCAGGTTGCGGATGGAATCTTCCAAGTTCTTTAGTTCCGCCTTGAGTTGGTTACCACTTGGAAAGCAGAACGGTTCTGGTCCAGTTAGTGGAGTGTTCGCTCCTTTCCTAGCTAGATTATTTGCTTTTTCATTGCGTCACGGGGTTGTTAACAGGACACTGCCTCCTCAGTGAACACCTCAGTAAGCAAGATGCAAGATGAGCAAATGCCTAAGACCTAGATCAAGACTTGGCCTTACAATTAATAAGTAGTCTTGGTTTCGGTCTTGCAGGGTCCAGTCTTGGTCTTGTGGCAATAACATTTTAGCCCAGTCTCCAGTGATGACACTTCTACCGATTTTTCGGTAGATCTACCGATTTGGCAGTCCAGGTCTACCGAAAAGGCCATATTTTCATTCTTCGGAATATTTTAGTGTCTTAGATATTCAAAAAGATTTTTATACTACAATTTAGTATTAGATATGATGATTTTATTTATTGATGATCACAAATACTACCACTGACATCTAAACGGCCGTAGGGAAATTTCTCAAATTGCCGTACACCTACGATAAGGGAAAGTTTCGTTCTTTTGTCGATGGTAAAAAAGGGTAACGGGTAACGTCTTTACTTTTTACACTTATTTTGTATATATGTCCCTGGCAACCCTAATTATTATTCCATTATCGGGGGAAATCGCGATCTTTGAAAACTATAAAAAAGACTAAGTTGAACATGCTTTTTTAAGGATAAAGGGACAAAAAGCATGGAATTTCTTAAAATGATTTGTATTAGTAGTAGTAAACTTAGAAAACTATCTACAGTTCATACCAAATAAACTTTTAGTCACATGATTAAGCGTTGCCCATTTTTATATATTTTCTTTTAATCAAAATATTTTAGAAAACAAAAATAAATTATTATCTATACTAATATATAAAATCCTTAAGTGACTGACATGCTGATTAATCACGATCCTGCTCAAACCACTAAGAAGTAAGAAGCTCAATTTTGGCATACAGGTTGATTCTAGGGTGTAGAGGTTCGATAAGAAGGGATTTTTCGAAATTCCAGTTTCAAGAGGGTGAAACCACCCCTCAATTATTACAATATTTTTTCTTTAAAAAACGGTCAAGTTTCCGAAAAAACGTTTAAACACGTATATTTTATTTTGTTTTTTACATATTTTAAGATTTTTTAAAAATGTATACAGGGTGTTTCGAAAAATCTGGTCATTGATTATTCACGATCCTGCTTAAAGCGCTTGACGTAACAAGCTGATTTTTGGAAAACAGATTGACTTTAGGGTGTACAGGTTCGATAAGAAGGGATTTTTCGAAACTCGAATTCCAAGGGGGTGAAACTATACCTGAAATATTAAAATATTTTTTATTTAAAAACCAGTGAGTTTTTCAGAAAAACTCTTAAACACGTATATTTTATTTTGTTGTTTTACATATTTTAAGATTTTTTATAAATTTATACAGGGTGTTTCATAAAATATGACCATCGAGTAATCACGATTCTGCTTAAACTGCTTGACGTTTAAGTGGCAAACGGATTGACCTGTGGGATTGACTGTGGGGTGTAGAGGTTCGATAAGGAGGGGTCAAATTTTTATTAGCCTAGGGCGCAAATATGTCTTAATCCGCCACTGTTTAAAAATAAATCTTCCTTCAAGGGTAACAATGTAAAACAGGCTTCTATACCTTTATTATCCTTTATGTATCTTTCTACTAACTTATTAAAGGGCAAAGGGCCTTTTAAAGTGAGGTTAAAACGTCAGTTTTTGGCTCAAAAATGTTTTTGGGAATATGTGCTAGAATTTATAGGTATTTTTCCCTAGTAATGTGCCCTATAGTTCAATAACACTAGTTAATTCAATAACCCAGTGATAAAACATTTGAAAAGCTTTGGCTTGAACTTTGATTTGAAATTAAACACCTACCTATAGGTACGTCTTTACTGGATCTAAACTATAATATAATTCTAAACCATGTACCTATAGGCTAACTCCAATAAGGTAAAACTTTATTTTAGAATTGTCTTGAATCTAGTGCTTAACAGAATTCAAACAGTATGCTTATTTAATTGCAATTCTTTAGTTACCTTATTCATTAACAATAATTTTACATGATTAACTCTATTAAAAATAAAATAGGCTAGCATAGGACCCTTCTAATAATGCCTGCCCACCTATATCCCAGTTTACAGGTTAGAATTTCAAATGAACTTTTTGAACAAATTTGCGAATTTTTTTTACCGGTATTCACCGGAAACCGTTTGTCCGACATAGTATAAACAAATCTCCGACGATTAATTAACAAATATCACCTCCGGTCTGTCTCAAAATATACAGAAAGCCTAGAAATAACTCACCTTACTGGCCAGTCTGGACCGGCCGATTCGAACTCCTAGAAATTGTGTCTGGATAGAAATTAACACAAAAATGATTTTATCGCTAAAACGGGGCTCGCGCACGCACTGTCTCGACCCGTTGTGGATTTTTTACGCAAAACTAAAGCCAGAAAACGGGTTAGGAAATAGTTTCTTGAAAAAAATCAATATAATTACTAAAAGGCTTTAAAATTTGGGCGAGTTTCCACTGTTTCCAGGGTTAGTCAGACAGCCAGGATTGGAAAAGAATTCAGCAGTGGCGGCATCTGGTGGCGGGAGGTTACAAACTACTATAGAAACCGTTCCTTTTTAATCGTTATAGTGGATTACTGGTTGCCCAACGAATTCGCTTTTTTTACGGCTTCTCTTTTAAATAAAAGTTAATATTTAGTTATTTAGGTATATAGATTGAATTAATAAATGAAACATTTTTATATATATTTCTATTCATCTATTTATTTAATCTCAAAACTAATTACATCACTTTTTATATTTAATACAGGATTCAAATCTTGTAAAAGCATACACGTTAACTCATATCGCGTATCTTTCAGTAAATCGTCCAGATATAATACTTTCAGTTTCTTCATTTTAAATAAAGCACCTATACCCCTTTCTGATATATTGAAACAATTTCGAAGATCTAAATATATGAGGCTATGAGAAAAAATATTAGCTATCACATCCATGCAAAAGTCATCGATATATTTATTTCCATTTAAACTAAGCCACTGTAAATCTTTTAAGCCTCTCAGGTTTTCTAAACCTTCATAGTGTAAGTTCATATCCGTGCAGTCCATCCTTTCTAAATACATCTCTTGATACATGGAGGGTAATTCATATTTTCCATTATCGGCTTTAATCCATTCCTCTTGTCCGTGAAATTTTACTGAGCCTCCTCTATATACTATAAAATGGGCTGCAGCTAACTCTGGCCCTAATATTTGATGACGCTCCGGTATATAATGTTGGAGATATACTTCTTTGTGCTCGTTACTATTCATCCACCATTTCTTTAGGGTACTTAATCTGACTGGGGTTTGTGCCAATTTCAAGAGGTTTAAACTAGCCTCTTTTTTGTAGAAGGTTCCTAATACTGGCAGACCAGATTTTTGTTTATTATGCTGCGGAGTTCTCCAAACTACATCATCTTTGGCGGACTGATTTGATTCACTCTTTGTGGAAGTCTCACTTTCTATGGCACTTTTTGAGTTAACGGGACCGTCTTGTTTATCAGAAAACTTACGTTTGCATCTTTGAATTGTAAAAAGCTCTCTTCGAAGCCTCAGTTTATTAAACATTATTCAACAGATAACCTTACAATCCATACATTATTCTTTTGCACACCGAATTTATATAAGGTTTATCCTACGAGTCTAGGAAAGATTTTGACAGAAGACGTCCAAAAAATGACAGAGAAACCATTTACTGCAGAATTAAAATGACAGACACAACTGTCACTGGTGCATGGTGCACTAATAAAATACTTGTAGCTGGTTTGGACCCATAGATGAAAAGTATTTTTCAAAACATGTTTTAATGTTATCTAAAATATGTTTTATTATGTGAATATGATCATAGAACATGAATTATTAATTTGTTACATCTATAATTTAACTATTTCGATAAGTTATAATTAATTACCCTGGTGCACCCCATTTCTACATTTCTGTTACATAATCGACATTGATTTTTTGTCATAGATTATAAATTTCGACAATATCATTTTTTTTTCGACGTTAATGCAATACAATACGATTATCAAATAGTTTGTTAAGTTATCACAAAAATAAATAAAAAAATATAGGAAATCGTTCCTAAAAAAGAATTTAAATTGCGGCGGTTGTTCCGATAAAAAGAGACAGCTAATCGCATCCTAAAAATAGAACTCGCTGATTGGCTCGACGCTTTTGGCGCGCTACCCCAGCGCCGCGGTGGAACGCTTGGGAAACTACCGGCCAAAGCTGGTGTGTGTTTGTTCGGTAAGTTGCTTTTATTTATCTCTTCAATAATTTTTATAAATTTGGCGGATTTTTTCTCCAATTGCACGAAAATATTATAAAATATTAGTTTTTTTCTTCGAATTTCCTGTTCGGGCGTTATGGAAATCCGTTATCTCGTTGCCGAGCAATTAATTTCCGAAGGATATTTTATTCGATAAATTTCTGGCATGGCTACCTCGGTTTTCGCCTCAAGCAGTCCGGTGTGGCGAGTGTGCAATTTCGAAAATTAATTTCTCTGGATGTACGCGTCCTAAATTCATGATTCTTGTACGAGGATTTAGATTATTTTTTGTAGATTAATATAAAATAATGTTTTCCTTGGAAAAGGGTGTATTTCACTCGAAAAATATTTGGGTGTTGTCTTAAATTTTAATATTATATTATTTTGAGTGTGGCGCGCGCGGATTATGTCTTATTTGAATACTATAACAGTTTTATTACTTTTATATTTATTTTCTTTAGCTGGCAATATTGTTAATATCACGTTTTATTTTTAGTTTTAAGTGTTTTTTTGTGTTTATCTTATTTTTATATTCATGTTTGTTTATTTACTACAATGAAAAAATTATTAATGTTTATATTAACAATGTTTAATTAGTACAGAAATAGGTTGATTACATAGACCAGGGCGTAGATTATATTGTCAGCTTTATAATATTGATTTTCTATTTTGAGAAGCCAAGATTGGTCTATTTACCTATGTATGTAGTATAAGTTCACTTTTGATATGTTTGATTCACAAAATGGCGAGTCATTATCGAAGTATGTGGCCATATTTTCTCTTTCTCAGTTCAATTACTCAATAAAAATATAAACAATATTTTTAAATAAACTCTATCCAGTTTTGGTAAACCCCAGTTTTAATTATTTTCCTAAAAGATCAATAAATCGTTGGTCAAACGTTTGACATCAACTTATGATTAATTACCGCTAAACTGGTTTAATCATGATCAAGCGAGTGAGCTCTGCTCAAGATGGCGTTTGGTAAACAAATATAAAATTTTATCGTGATAACCTAATTATTGTTTTGTTTTGATGAACTTTTTATGATTAAAAACCTATTGGAGAAAATATATAACATAGTAAATACCGTAGGTATATGATCGAAAAATAACGGCTTCCAGTTTGCTTTGAAACGACGATCGATGTCATTCCCCATATAATGTCACATAATATAAAATGGCAGCTGTATTCATTTCAAAGCCATCGCTGACGTCGTTTTTTTTGCATATTATATAAAACTATCTTTTAACTGATTTTTAAACTTCTTATCTACTTCTTATACCTATTATAATGATTGTGACACGAAAAACGGACAACTTAAAATATGTTCATAGGTATATTTTAAAGATTAATATGTCGTCAATGTCTTGTTTTAGTGGGCCGATTTTTATAATTTTTTAAACAATTTGTAGCAAAATTATTCAGTAGTTTTAAATTTTCAAAATAAAACAACTCGGTTATTTTGGACTTATTTGAAAAACGGTAAATATAAAATATGTTTCTTTCTCTATGGTTTATTTTATCGAGATATCCACCAGGCCAAAGACCAGCCCTAAAAATATTTGCCCAACTTTTGAGTGACAAGCGATGGCGACAGCGCTGCCAGATTGTGATGGATTTATGAGATGAATCTTAATTTAAAATTGACAAACAATATATTTATTATATATTTTTTAAAGAGTTTTACGTTTTATTTTTAATTTAATAACTAATATTTTAGTAATTAATTGATTTATTTCTTTTATAGCTTATTTTACTTATTACATATTGGCTAAAACCTTTGCTAAAACTAGTCCATTATGAACAGTGGCGGATACAGAGGGGGGCCCGGGCCCCCCAGCCCTAACATCTGTAAATTGGGTTAAATATTAAGCTTTTGGGTTAAAAATGACAGGAATTTATTTTAGGCCCCCCCACCTAAAATAAATTTCTGTATCCGCCCCTGATTATGAAGATCTAAGCGTTATTATCGGGTTATTTATTTATTCATTTATTGATGTATGTACAGGGTGGGTCAAATTCGACGCTTTTAAATGGAAACACCCTTTTCTATAGGAGATAGAGGAAAACTAATATCGGTGTCTGGAGCTCAATTTTCATCAAAAACATGATGGTGAAAACCGCACATCAATATCTGTTACCGTTTCGGGGTTACGGGGTGTTTTTCAAAAATGTGCATTTTTAACAAATCGCTGTAACTTTTTTGCTATCGAAAATTTTGTATTTCTATAAAAACATTTCCAAAGCACCTTTTTACCTAGAATTTAATGGTTTAAGTATAATTTTTTTAAAATTAATAATTTAAGAGTTATCAACAGAAAAATTGATTTTTTATTTTTTACACCCTCTATATTTTTAATTAACTGAAAAGAATTTAAAATTACCTTTCCAAAAATATAGCACACTTGATATTTTGTTATAATCCCCTTCGAAATACAGAATTTTTAAAAGTTCGCCACTTTTAACTAGTAGGCTTTGGATCCTTTATTGATGATATGACCTTAATGGGACTCGAAAACATATTTTTCCAGCAAGACGACACACCGCCTTTGATCGCTGAAGTTATCAGCAAATTTTTGCATTCAATTTCAAGAATAATTGAATAGCCAACCAAGATTCCAGCCCTTGGCCGTCGAGGCCGCCTGACTTAGTGCCCATGGATCTAATCCTATCTATATATTTGCGGAAAAATAAAGGTTCCTTATTCTTCCGTATAATCTAGACAAGAATTAGAAATACTTAGCAGTTATGAGAAGGTATCTTTCACGCCCACTGAGTTAATGAATTCCGCGAGAAATGTTCAAAAACTGCCCTGTCTGTCCATAACAGAAGACGGTTGATATGTCGAACACCTGTAGCAAAATCTCATGTCTTGGTTTGCTATTTATTTTTATTGTTATTAGATATAGTTTAAATATGTTAATGTTGGTTAAATATACTTTAAATTGTTATAAAATTCTGCATCTCTCATAGCAAATATTATTTTCGTTTTAATTGATGCTCACAGCTAGATTTTTTTTGCATTAGAGCCGGTGCCGTTCAAAGCCTACTGATTTAAAGCGGGCGAATTTTTATATACTCTCTATCTCGAAGAGGAATCGAGCAAGATATCAAGTGTATTATATTTTTGGAAAGGTAATTTTAAATTATTTTCAATAAATTAAAAATATACAGGGTGTTCCATATAAAAAATAGAATTTTCTGTTGATAATTCTTAAATTATTAATTCTAAAAAAATTATACTTAAACCATTAAATTCTACGTAAAAAGGTGCTTTGGAAATGTTTTCATAAAAATACAAAATTTTTCATAGCAAAAAAGTTACAGCGATTTGTTAAAAATGCATATTTTTGAAAAACACCCCGTAACTCCGAAACGGTAACAGATATCGATATGCCGGTTTCACCATCATGTTTTTGACAAAAATTGAGATCCGAACACCGATATTAGTTTTAGTCTATCTCCTATAGAAAAGGGTGTTTCCATTTAAAAGCGTCGAATTTGACCCACCCTGTACATCTTACAACGCCATAAGTGGTAATAACAAGTAAGAGGATGCTATTAATGCACTAACTAATAATCACAAAATTTAATAAAAACTAACTTTGAAAGTGGTATAATGTGCTTATCAATCAAACTTACTTCTCTGACTGCTGTCAAGGGTAATAAAGGAGCTTTGTTGTCACATTCTCGTTCAAATTGTTTATCAGAGAAGCGACAAGCTCTTTGCTTCGACTGTTTAAATGCTTCGGCCATATTTTCTACACACAATTTCAAGAAATGCAATATAAAAACTCGAAAATTTAGTTTTTAAAAGAACTGTTTGTGCTATAGACTTAAAATAAAATATATGAGTTTTCCGATAAAACGCAAGGGTTTCGAGTTATTTATAAAAAATAACAGAAAAAAAAATTCAGTTTTTAGATGAAAAATCAATATTTTCAATCCTAAATAACTCGGAAAATATTAATTTTCTGAAAAAAATCTTTTAGAACATTTTTTGCTCAGAATTCATCCCTTTATTGATTTTTGCAATTAAAATGGGTGATTTATTTTTCACCTCCGAGAAGGGGTGGCACTCACCCCCAGAGTGCACAAGCATACATCGCTACTATGTAACATTTGTTTCTTACATATATCTCTATTCACTGTTAAAATTTCACGTCAATCGGTGCAGTTGTTCAGAGTTCGGCCTTAAAACCTAAAACCCTCGCTTACTAGCCTATATTGGAAGTGCCCGAAATAATTTTTGAGAAATTTCGCGTATTTTGAAAAAAAATTGTTTTTTCTTATTCATAAATGACGTAATTTCTTAATTTCAGTTGGAGATTACCAAATATAACCGAAAATGTCTGACGAAGCAGTTACAACAAATAAAAGGGGCAGAAAGCCGGCAGCAGAAAAAGTAGTAGAAAAACCGGAATCAAGAAAACGTACAAAAAAGGTAAAAAAAAATTAAACAAAAACTGTTGGTATTTATTTACCCTAGATCATAATATGATCTAGGGTTATAACGGTAATACGCATGCGTCGGATAAATGATAGGAGAAAATTTTGCAACACCAAAATAATTAGTTTTTTGCACTACAATAATAAATAATACCAAAAATCAAAGAGTTAAAACCAAAAATCAACCAACAAAATATGAAACGGAATCTAACCCAATATCTAAGTATGTACAGCTGATGAAGTAAACAAAAGTCCGCCCCCAGGCTGATCTTTTAAAGAACGGCAGTGCGTGGATAAGTAAATCACTATGGAAACTGTCGCAAACATATCAACGACTTCCATTTATGGTGCAAATTTTAATACGCATGCGCAAAGGAAGGTCGTCGAGAAAGACAAACCTATTGAACGTTTTATAAATGCAATAAAGGTTTGAAAATGGCATGTCGTGATGTTGGAGACATATTTTTTAATGCTAAACTTATAGCGTTGTGTTTATCCACGTAAGTATATATGATCTAGGGTATTTACCTTATTATAAATAAGGTAATACCTTATTATAAATGTATCATACAGGGTAGTCCGAACTGTATTCCGGAAACTTTGCCAGCATATTCCGCAGATAAAGTAAAAAAGTTGGTATAAATGTATATCCTAAAATGCTTAGTTTTGGAGATACAGTGGGTAGAAATTTCATATTTATTTCGATTTTTTCCAAATAATTTCTGAACTAACATCAATATTTGGATGAAATTTGGAGTCTGGGAGTTTTTTGACTTGAGAAATTTGATTTTAATGTCAATATGACTCCTGTTTGTAGGGGGCGCCACCAACATGTATTTTAACTGTTTTGAAGAGTAATAACTTTTCGTCCGTACCTGTATCAAACTGTTGCTACGAGCAACCGTTCTGAAGATATTTAGAATTACTGACAAAAAATAAACATGTCGTGTAGATAGTTATTTCGGTTATTTGACTGAAATGATAAATTTGGGAACTTTTTATTTTTTTTAAATTAATCATACCTATACTTTTCTTTGAAAAAATGTTGATAAAACAGTTTTTGCACTTTTGGCACAAAAACATTTCAAATATATGATTTCAGTCTAATAACTATTAATCATCATGTTTAATTTATGTCAATGACGACAGGTATTGATAATTTCGATTCCAAATATCTCGATAATATAAATGAGATAAAAATGTCGCAAATGTATATTTTTTTACTCGTTCGGAAGAACAGTTATTACTCTTGAAACGAATTAAAAAAAAGACGCAGGTGGCGTCCTCCACAAGTAGGAGTCATATTGACATCAAAATCAAATTTCTCATGTCAAAAAACTTCCAGACACCAATTTTCATCGAAATATTGACGTTACTTAGACAGAAATTATTTGAAAAAAATCGAAAAAAAAATGAAATTTCTACACCCTGTACTTCCGAAACTTAGAATTTTAGGACATACATTTATACGAGCTTATTTTTAACTTATTTTTATCTGCAGAATATGATGCCGAAGTTTCCGGAATACAGTTCGGACCACCCTGTATAATACCTTTAAAGTAGAAAATATTTTCCCGTAATATCGAAAAAAACGGCGTCAAAGACGGCTGGGGAATGGCAATCGATGATAATTTTGGCGAGATCAATTTCTAGGCATCATTTACTAAAATTAACAAAAAATCTTGTCAAAAATTAACACTAATTGTAGAAATATTAAAAAAGTATACGTAAGATTTACAAAAAAAAATTTTTTTTTTTTGAATTTTAAACTACACCAATTAAAAAAGGTCTATACCTATGTACCATTTAAAAATCATATTTACTCAATATAAAAATAAATAACAACCTTCTTAAGGCCAACTGGCAGAAAGCGCCATTAAAAAATTTAGAAGAGTACGGGCCGGGCAATGACTTCTAGAGCTTGACCTCGCCAAAATTATCATCGATTGTTATACCCCAGCCGTCTTTGCTCCGTTTTTTTTTCTCGATAGTATGGTGTTTTATTATTATTAAGGTGTTATATCTTTAGGTAATTATTGGGAAAACTGGAAATTGTCAGATTTTCACCAAAATTGGTATACACCCTATTTTGAGATCGTAGATTACGAATTTTTTCTTGGCGAAAAATTATTTAACATCTAATTTTTCTTAATTTCTCATATTTTTAAGGTTTTCTGGCACATATTTTGTTAGGTATTCAATAAACAATGATGTTATTGCTATTTTCTGTTACTTTTTTAACCGATTCTATGCATAATAGAGGAAAATTTACTTAAATAAATTTGTAAACAATCTCAAAATGTTTATTTAAAGCAACGTTGCCAATGCTAAACCTAAATTTAGGGTGTTTTTTTCGCTCATTCTGGGATTACGAAAGGCGGTCGCCAGAAGAACGGCTCCTTCCCATAACTGTTTTTACCAACGAGATCTGACTATTTATAACCACGAAGTTGCACGAAAGATTTTGATTGCATTGGTTACAACTTCCATGCGGATGGTGTTAATCTTTTGTTGTTATATTATATCAAAAAAGATTAACCCCCTCCGCAAAGAAGTTGAAACCAATGCAATCAAAACTCTTTCGTGCAACTTCGTGGTTATAAATAGTCTTTATATAACTTCTTTGCGGAGGGGGTTAATCTTTTTTTGATAATATAACAACAAAAGATTAACACCCTCCGCATGGAAGTTGTAACCAATGCAATCAAAACTCTTTCGTGCAACTTTGTGGTTATAAATATATAACAAAAAAAAAGATTACCCCCCTCCGCATAGAAGTTGAAACCAATGCAATCAAAACTCTTCCGCGTAATTTTGTGGATATAGGTAGGTATATTTAATTATTGTCAGATCTCATAATAGGTAATTTATTTAAAATCCCTAATCACCCGAAAAAATAGAAGTAGCAACGTTGTAAATTTTCAAATTTGTAGATTAGGTCTAGAATATATTTGTCTCTCTCATTACATAGGAGAGAGAAAGAGGGATCTATCAAATGTCAAACTTCCATCTGGTCTTAATTTTGTTTGTTATTTAGTTAAGAAAAGTGTTTTTCAGTAAAAATTTTGACATTTTTCTATCCCCAATCAAGTGTGGCTTTTTGAGATAAACTATAATATAGTGAAATTATTACTTTATAGGGCCGAAATAAAGAAAAATTCAATGTTGAAATAATTTTCCGTTTTTCTGAAAAACGGTAAGAGACCGCCAAGAAAGAAGTTCAGATTCGTAATCTACGACCTCAAAATAGTGTGTATACCAATTTTGATGAAAATCGGACGATTTCCAGTTTTTCCAATAATTACCTATCTTTAAAGTAGTAAAAATATTATATTTATCTTGAATGTAATTTTGGGTATTATGTAATAGGAGGCAGTGAAAAATGATACCGAAGGTGAATCCGACAGCGCCTCCCCCACCAAACGAGGCAGAGGCCGACCAAAGGGAACGACCAAAAAGAAGTCTCCTGCTAAAGCTAAGTCGGCCGCAAAAGGTGGCGTAGGTTAGTACCAAAAACTGCACTTTAATGTTTTAACTTCTTAAATTCATTTTATTAACTATTTTCATTCTCCTACCTTAATCTTTTTATTCGGAAATCGGCTAAATTTTTCCCGATTTCAGGTCGCCGTGGCCGACCAAAGAAAAAGAACGTCGATGAGGGAAAATCTTCAGAGGAAGACGCAGACGACAATGACGCCGGCGAAGATGAAGATGAATAAATTAAAAATAAAAAAATATCTCGAAAA
This sequence comes from Sitophilus oryzae, assembly GCF_002938485.1. Taxonomy (NCBI): domain Eukaryota; kingdom Metazoa; phylum Arthropoda; class Insecta; order Coleoptera; family Curculionidae; genus Sitophilus; species Sitophilus oryzae. The sequence goes on along the minus strand of NW_022145617.1, from coordinate 942,338 downwards.
TCCTAGACATTTTGCAGTAATTCTAGGATTCTCTATTGTTCCGATTTCAATAAAATTTGCATATGTTTATATTTAATTGTGTAGGGGATCATTTTTCTTCTATGTAGTTCGACATATAGGCATACCTTAGGAATGCTCTATGATTATCTTTACAGAATTAGGATTTTTTTTTATTTAATGTTCAATTAATGTCATAATTACAGTGCATTAGAGTATTTATGTATAAGAAATGATCTCTGATAGATTCGTTTTGTGGTGGACTAATATTTAGTTTTAGTTTCATTTATAAGTGTACATTTCAGTGTGAAGAATCTCGAATTACTAAAGGGATTAATATAGTGAAATTCTTTTCGTAAATAAATGATTTTCAAAATTATGGACATTTTTATATTTTGAAAGTTATACCAACCCTGCCATTTTAAATCCAGAGTTTTACCAAATATGTATAAACAATCTTCATTTAATTTTATATTGTATCCTGGTTGTTTTTTGAGACACCCTGTAGAAGTAATATTAGCGTCCCGCTAAGTAAAATATATTACGAATTTATATAAATGTATAAATAATTGTATATCAAAAATATCTATACCTATGTGGCGGATTCATCATCTCTCCAAAAAAATCCTTTATGGGTATTTCGCCACTGCACTGCAAGAAAATCTACAAAATAAAATAGTTATTTTTTGTAAACACTTCTGCGTTAAACCTAAACGGACACTGCTTGTCAGAAGTTATTTGCAGTTATAAAAATTTGTCTAATAAAGAAAAAAAATGCTTAACGTTTCGGAAAGTAAAAATAAAAAAAATTAAAGATAGACTTTCCGAAACGTTAAGCATTTTTTCTTTGTTAGGCAAATATCTTACACTACGGGCATTATACCAAAGGATTAGTTTATGTCTAGTTTTGTACCGTTGCCCAAGAAACCCAATGCCAAAGAATGTTCCGACCATCGAACAATTGCCCTGATGAGTCACACACTGAAAGTGTTTTTGAGAATTATTTATAATAGAATTTTTGCTAAGGTGGACTCAGAAATCAGTGATAAACAAGTAGGGTTTAGAAGAGGCATGGGTACGAGGGAGGCTCTGTTTAGCATAAATGTGTTAGCACAGAGGTGTATTGATATGAATCAAGACCTGTATATGTGTTTTATAGATTTTGAGAAGGCTTTCGATAAAGTTCAACATCATAGACTAATTGAAATACTTAAAGGCATGAATATCGATAGCCGAGATATCAGGATAATAGCAAATCTTTATTGGAGGCAAACAGCGAAGGTTATAGTGGACGACCAACTTTCTGATGAAGTAAAGATTCTGAGCGGCGTTCGTCAAGGATGTATACTTTCTCCACTATTGTTTAATAAATATAGCGAATCAATTTTTCGGGAGGCCTCGACTAGTAGAAAGGGGCACTATTAATGGGCAGGTCTTAAATAATATGCGGTTCGCGGACGATAACGTCCTTATAGCAGACAACGTGGAGGGTCTGCAAACGCTTCTACAAAGACTAAACATAAACAACACGTATAGAGTCTATGGCCTGAAAATGAACCCTCAGAAAACTAAATTTATGATCATCACTAAGAGAGAAGATGTCCAAACCAATGTTCTAATAGATGATACACCTATGGACCATGGAGAGAGTACAAAAATATAAATATCTAGGCAGTTGGTTGACCGAAAACTTGGATCAATCAGCAAAAATAAAAGCTCGAATAGAAATAGCCAGAGCAGTCTTTGTAAAACTCATAAAATGTCTCTGCAGTGGAAACATCAACTTAAAGCTTAGATTAAGAATGCTAAGAGGTTACATATTTGCAACTCTACTCTATGGTTCAGAGGCTTGGACACTTAAAAAGGCCGAAATGGAGAAGCTTGAGGCATTCGAAAGATGGTGTTATCGGCGTATGCTGAGGATTGCATGGACTGACAAGGTTACAAATGTAGAACTGCGACGCAGAATTCAGAAGAGAGGACGAAGAGGTGATTAACACCCTTAAAAAGAGAAAACTTGAGTACTTTGGACACATAATGAGAGGACCTAAATATGCCCTGCTGCAGAACATAATAGAAGGAAAGATAAAGGGCAGAAGGAGCCAAGGAAGAAGAAGAACATCATGGCTCAAGAATTTGAGAGAATGGTTTGGAATGACTTCAAACGAGTTATTCAGAGCAGCCGTTAACAAAGTTAGAATTGCCATGATGATTTCCAACCTCCATTAGGAGATGGAACCCGAAGAAGAAGAGGCAAAATTTTATAACTGTAAACATAACTTCTGACAATCGTGTCCGTTTAAGTTTAACGCAGAAGTGTTTACAAAAAATAACTATTTTATTTTGTAGATTTTCTTGCAGTGCAGTGGCGAAATACCCATAAAGGATTTTTTTGGAGAATTGTCTTTAAAACCAGGATAATTGTTAAAATATACCATACAATCGAAAAAAAGGCGTCATAGACGGCTGGGGAATGACAATTGGTGATAATTTTGTCGAGGTGAAAACCTTGATGCCATTTACTTGGTACATATATACTCTTCTTTGTTCTTTAATGGCGCTTTACCTTACATTTTATCATACCTGTTATCAAGTTTTTTGACAGTAACAGATGTCTGTCATCTGTCAAAATGTTCTTTGACTGATTGGACAGACTTTACTCAGGTCATTCTGTGCTATAGTCTATTCTGATACGTGACGATGATGTCTCTGTCATTTTAACTCTCAGGTAAATTGTATTTTGTGCCATTTTTTGGATGTCGTTTGTCGAAATCTTCGCTGGCTCATTTGACAGACTTTAGTTGTTATAACTCATTGAAACAAGGGATTTAAAAAAAGAAATTTTTTATTAAAAATCAACATAATCTTTGTGGTATATACATACTGTTTTAAAATAAATTCTTCATCACGGCTCTGACAAATTTTCGAATATATAATAGGTGACAAATTAAGAGTTTTGATTAAACAAATGGAAATTACTTGTTGCTGTTTTTTATATTATAACAATTCAGACACGCAACCAGTACATGGCCGCACGAATCCTGTTGTAGTCTGGTACTCCTTCAACTGGACCTACAGCAGCTACAGCTGGGCACCTAGCAATAAAATAAATTTATTAATAAGTGGTATGTATATTTTTAGCCGACCATACCAACAGGTATGGTAGTATACAAAATATTTTCATGGTCTCTGTCTGTCTGTCTGTCCGTCTGTAACACGATAACTTAAAAAACCGTTAAAGTCGGAGTCTCATGCATCCGAAATCCGATGACACGACGATCCGACGGTGCTCCTATTGGCCGAAATATTTTGACACCAATTTTTATCCGATAATTTTAACTAATCGTCCGACGTCGTATAAAGTTAAATTTTGTTTAACTTTTGTACGATATCGTGTGTTTTTTAACCTCACTTTTTTTGAAAACATTTGTTTTTAAAAACAAGTTTTTAGTGGGAAGTGGGCAATTTCGGGATATTTGGCGAGGAAGTTATTTTTATAAGTGTTTCTCCAATAAAACATGACATGAATCTCTATTCAGTGCAGCAGAAAAATGTCAAAACTGTCAAATTTCGGAACGAACTTTCGGATGTATGTGACAGGCTTTTTTTATTTCACAGGATAACTTCAAATTTCGGATGTCGTACCATCAGATTTCGGATGCATGAGACTCCGGCTTAAAGCTTGATTTTCATGCATCCGTTATACGTTGACACGATGGTCCGACGGTGCTCCGATTGGTCATAGCATTTTCGCGCCACTTTTCATCCGTAAATATTTTACTTCAGCCCGTCAACGGACCCGTTCATACGATAACGGACGTTTTGACAAATTTAATCTAACCAGTGCCTTCTATTAAAAGATCAGCCTACGGGCGGACTTTTGTTTACTTCATCAGCTGTACATACTTAGATATTGGGTTAGATTCTGTTTCATATTTTGTCGGTTGATTTTTGGTTTTAACTCTTTGATTTTTGGTATTATTTATTATTGTAGTGCAAAAAACTAATTATTTTGGTGTTGAAGTGACATAAACTACTACCAGATATATGGTCACTCTCGGTTTCGCATAAAAAAATAGAAATTTTAAAAATTACACGTTGTGCAAGTGATTTAACCTAAAAGTGCCCATACATTTTTACTTATCGTGATTTTTTGCGTGTGTTTTTAAGACTCTAACAATTCATCAATAAAGCTTAAGTGGAGTGTGTTATTGGTGCTATGCCTCATCTTTGTTGTGTTCCTGGTGGAAAGGATAGTTATTATACTAGGCAGCCTAAAGTGTCCGGAAGAGCAAGAAAAGTGGGTACGAAGTTAATCAAGAGAATTTTATTGAAAATATCTTTAATAAATTTAAAATAATATTCTCCCATGATGGTATTAATGAAAACTGGACAATTATGTTTATTTTATTCATATTGTGGAATCTCCACTCAAGTGTTGCTGGTTTAGCTTCGATAGATTCAAACACGTAAGTAGGTATTATGAACTAGGGAAAAATAAAGAATATGTGTATTAGAGATCATGAAAAAGATTATTATTTTGAGTTCAAATTTTAAAAAGATTTTGTAAAGACAAGACTGATACAGTTTAAAAGAAGAATGTGTTTTTGTTTGATAATATATAATGTATGTTAAGCATAACAATATTTGTTCAGTAATTTTTAATGAATAGTATTGATTATTTATAATACCAAATTAATATCAAATATTTAAGTGATGGCTGAATACAATATAAATAAAATAACAATAAAATTGGTATATTTGCATAATACAAAATTAAGTTTTAAGAATAAAGGTGTTACTAAAAATACTAAGAAATTCATATTTCTTTGTTTTAATTGGTCTAATGTTATTTACATTTTACGTAAGAATTATACCGTATCATCGAAAAAATCGGCGTCTAGTTGGTTTGAAATGAACATCGATGACATTCCCTAAATAACTGTACACATAAAATAATTAACTAGAATTTTACAATCTTGGAAAATTTGATATTCTTTTGAACCTTGATTCTAAATATTCTAAATTTTTTGATTTTCTTGGAATTTAGGTTCGGGAAAAACGCTGATTGATTTTTCATTTGGTTTTTCATTATTTTTATTTGGTTTAAAAAAAACGGTTCGGCTAACATTATAGCCTCCATCAGTGTTGTGTCATATGAAAAAAATAGTGTCGAATATAATCCAAAAAATTGCATATAAAATATTCACACCACGCACATAATGTTTACTGCGTACAATTTTAGTGTTAAGAATAATAATTTTAAAAAATATGTGGTCATCTCTTGATAAGTTTATATTAGTTTATTAATTGCAGTAAACATTATGAGGTGTGAATTATATTGTATATGTAATTTTTTGGATTATATTCGACACTATTTTTCTCATATGACACAACACTGTGAAGGCTATAGTTAGCCGAAACGTTTTTTTTAAACCAAATAAAAATAATGAAAACCCAATAGTTAATAAAAATATAAGTAAAATAGCAAAATCGTTATGGAACGAAAATATAAAATGACACCAACGTATATCCGATAAACGGAGGCATAAAAATGCAATAAATTTAAAAACTGCGTTATTTTCTAACCAATCAAAGTCTTTAAATTCTACCAATAAAATTAATATCGTATCAACGTATCGTCGGAGAACGGATGCATGAAAATCAAGCTTAAGCCGATTTTAACCAAATTTGGCACAAAAATACTGTGGCACGCGAGAATCCGGCCATTAGTTTTTGGTGGGGGTGGGGTGTTGGAAAGGGGGTATGGGAGGGGGTTAAAAATTTTAAAAAATCGTAACTCCAAAATTACAGTAGTTAGCGAAACGCGGTTTTCAATTTAAGATAAGGATTAAGGAATAATATTTGCAACAAAATTTGTAATAACATCAAAATCGCAGTTTTTGAGATATTCCGTAGTCCGTTTTTGAAAAAATCCCTGTGGAGAATTCCAGACTCCCATCGGACGCGACCCCCAGGTGGCGGATAGGGGTAATAACCGCGTACCAAAATTGGAAAAATTCCTTTACTTTGAAACTAAAAGAACTGCCTACCAAGTTTTTCTTAACATATATTTTAGTATGGGCGGCTATACGTGCCTCCCGGCGCCAATTTTTTATAAGGGTATTAGAACGTAGTTTTCTTTTTCTTGCTCCAAATTTACGTTTTTTTTTACTTTCTTAGTTTAGACTTGTGATATTGACATATTTTTCAATGTAAAAAAAATACTATTTCTCAACACGACAACACACTATAATGTTTCTGTGTGGCCGTGGGCTTAGTATATTAAAAACCGGTAGGAGCGATACTGATGATACTTTGTGCAGACTTTCAACATATAATAGACGGATTTTAACTCCAAAGATTCTAGGCCTATGTACTTTAAGAATATATGATAATTACGCGATTATTGGTGCAAATTTAAAAACAAAATACATTGTTTAAGATTTAAATAACATTATTTTGTGTCAACTTTTCTTATTTATTTTTCAAAATTTAAACCGTTAACAGCTAAATAAAGTCTTCGCCCGTTAACCTTTAAACTGAAGAAAAAACGCTAGATCTAGGAGAAATCCTCTTAGTTGGCAACGCTGCCAACTAGAGCTTTTTATTTTTAGATTGTTTCATATAATAAATTACTTACCTATCATATAAATATTTGTAGCAAACATCTCGAACATTTCGGGCAGTAATTGAGTTAATTCTGTGTGTCAATTCATGAGGGGGAAGTCTCCTTCCGTAGCACAACAGCTGACGACCTAAAAAATAACATAAATATCACAAAATTCACACAAAATACAAAAAAATAATATATAAAACACGAATTTTGTTTCCACTTACCAATATCTTCACATACGGCTGTGGAAGTGTCCAATTGTAGCAAAGTGTTTGCCGTTAATAAAGCTTTAGCACGTTCGACCTCGCCCTCGGTAACACTAGTGCACAGTCTGACAAATTCTTCCTGAATGTTGAACACCATGTCTTCGGCTTTTAGTGGATCAGTCACAAAGTAAATTCCCCAAAGTCCGGTATCCTAAAAGAAATTGCAACAAGTTTGGTTTAAATACACTGAGGGGCTTAGAATAAAAGGGATCCAAGTGTCTTTAAGTATAGATTTAAATACTTTAGATACGAATTTATTTAGTATAAAAGGAAATTTAAGTAAATTCTACACTTTAATAATATATGTAATGTAAATATACACGCTACAGGGTGGACCGAACTGTATTTCGGAAACCCTTGAAGCATATTCTGCAGATAAAAATAAGTAAAAAAGTTCGTATAAATGTATGTCTTAAAATGCTTAGTCTGGGGGATGCAGGGTGTAGAAGTTTAATTTTTATTTCGATTTTTTCCAAATAACTTCTGAACTTTTATCCATATTTGGATGATGAAAATTGGTGTCTAGGAGATTTCTGACATGAAAAATTTGACTTTAATGTCAATATGTCTCCTACTTGTAGAGGGCGCCACATACATATTTTTAACTGGTGTGAAGAGTAATAAGTTTTCGTCCGTACCTGTATAAAACTGCTGAGTAAAAAAATATACATTCACGACGTTTTTTACGTAAAAAAGTCTCTTGATAAAAATCGCTACGAGTAATGGTTCTCGAGATATTTGAGATCGAAATTCATTTTTGGGATCAATACCGGTCATCACTGACATAAATTAAACATGTTGACTAAATAGGTATTAGTCTCAAATCATAAATTTGAAATGTTTTTGTGCCAAAAGTTTAACAGAAACTGTTTTATTATCATTTTTTTTGAAGAAAAATTTATGATTAATTCAAAAAAATAAAACGTTCCCAAATTTATCATTTCAGTCAAATAACTATCTACTAAACATGTTTATTTTTGTCAATAGTTTTATACAGGTACAGACAAAAGTTATTACACTTTAAAACAATTAAAACACATGTAGGTGGCGCCCCCTATAAATAGGAGTCGTAGTGACACCAAAATCAAATTTCTCATGTCAAAAAACTCCCAGACACCAATTTTCATCCAAATATTGACGTTAAGTACTTCAGACATTATTTGGAAAAAACGGAAATAAAAATAAAACTTCTACACCCTGTAGCTCCGAAACGAAGCATTTTAGAACATACATTTATACAAACTTACTTATTTTTATCTGCAGAATATGCTGCCGAAGTTTCTGGAATACAGTTCGGACCACCCTGTATATACCTGATACATATATCTTAAAATAATTTTAAGCTGTTATTTTAGAAGAAAACTAATATAAATATCACAAAGCATACCTTATAGCAAGTGTTGAAACTCTGGTACGAATGGCACAAATCCTCCTCAGCACTGACCCTAGCTAAATTGGTAGCGTTCTGTTTAGCAGATGCCTGAGACCTTCAATAAATATCACAAAATTAATAACAGTTGACAATTTGGACAAATCGAATTAAAATCTTACCTATCCCATGCACCCAATAAAGTTGACGCAACCATCAAAGTTAGGGTGTCTGGATCAGACCATCCGGCCCCCTCCACGGCAATGGCAACGTGAGCCAATGGCAAGGAGTCATCACGGACCCGAATTTCGGAACCGGTGAATCGGCAAGGAGATAATTTTGGTACTTCTCCTACATAAGTATTGTCTGGAAAAAAAGAAACTCTTTGTATATCATCTTGAAGTATCCGGGACGTCTTTACTGGAGTCTCAGTGATAAAAATCCTGAAGCCGCAGATGAGATGTCACTGCGAGACTCTAGATTGCTATTTGGGAAGCAAGAATAGAACAGGAGGAACTATACCTACTGTTTTACGAATCAGGAAAGATTTTGACAGACGATGGCAGAAAAAAGCAGATGACATCCATAGCAATCCATTTATTTCTCTAAAAGTTTTTAATATTTTTTTAAGTTAACTATGGATAGTTACTACGGTAATCGCAAAACATTTTCCGATACACATCATCAGTCATATCGAAATTGACATTAAAGGCTATTAACCTGACTAAATGAAATTTTGGCAACCATTTTTAAATTTGTTATTAATTTAAGATACCCAGCAGCTCTTCATTTTACTTTATAGAACAAATTATTGTAACCGATATTTTATTTAGATTAAGGCTGCAAAAATTAGTTTAAAGCGATTTTTATTATAGCCATGTTGGTTACACTGCGCCGCGATCATCAATGTTGTCGTTTGTTATTTGACAATTATCATAATGTCAGTCATTATTTTGTATAATATCGTGTTGTTGTTGAATCTTTGGAAGTAATTCTCGCTTTTTTGCCGATTTTCATAGTCTTTTTTTTTAAATTGTACTTTTAAGCACAAACAGTTCTTTTAAGAACTAAATTCTCGAGTTTTTGTATTGCATTTCTTGAAATTGTGTATTGAAAATATGCCGAAGCATTTAAACGGTCGAAGCAAAGAGCTTGTAGCTTTCCTGATAAACTATTTTGAAGGAGAACGCGGCAATAAAGGTCCTTTATTACCCTTGACTGCAGTCAGAGAAGTAACTTTGATTGATAAGCACATTATACAACTTTCAAAGTTATTTCTACTTATTTCGATTTGTAGCGAGTAGCTGCTCCCTTCAATTTAAATATTTCTACTGTGAGTGTTTAACTACTGTTAATAAATAAATTAATTACTAAAATATTGATTATTAAATTAAAAATAAAACGTAAAAATCTTTAAAAAATGATATGATAAATATATTGTTTTCCAATTTTACATTAAGATTAATCTCATAAATATATCACAATCTGGCAGCGCTGTCGCTATCGCTTGTCATTCAAAATTGATCACGTGCATCGGAAATTGTTTTGCGATTACTTTATATAAATCTGTCATGCGCTGTCTCTTGTTTTTAACCAGTCTTATCGGTTTATTGAAATTGCTCCTTCTTTTCATGATGTTTTGACGACGTTTCGTGCACTACGAAACCCCATCACCAATGAATAAAAAAAAATCGTCCGATTTAAATGAAATTTGGTATGTTGATAGATTGGACCAAGGCCAACTTGACCGCGTACGACACGTGTGACAATTAGATTTGACATAAGAAACGTCAAAAGTTGATGTCCGATCGCGACCAAATTTGGTGGGTAGGCTATTTGAGCGACGGTGCACACCGTCCCACCCTGCAAAGTTGGATACGACGTTTCGTTTACATCTTCATCAGGGTGGGACTAAGTATTTGATACTGAAGAAACATATGAGTCGATTTCGGCATAATTGGGGACGAGCTACAGGATAACGCCCTCGACGTTTCGGACCGATGCCTCTAAATGGACGAAATCCTCAGGATTTTTCTTAATTAGGGGTCGATTGGAACCAAACTCGGCACGTGGTTTGACGTACCCGAATGGAGTCCTCAGACGGACAGATGGATGTAAGAAGTTTCACTTCAAATATGCGCACGTAGTGCACACACAATTTTTATTATTATTATATACAGGGTGGTCCGAACTGTATTCCGGAAACTTCGGCAGCATATTCTGCAGATAAAAATAAGTAAAAAACTTCGTATAAATGTAGGGGAGAAGGGGGCAGGTCCGGACACCTTTTTTCAAACTGCTGTATATTCATTGATTTCTTACATAACGATTTGCAAAAAATATGATGAGTAGAGCTATGTTCACTTCATAGTGTCCTGTGAAATCTAATCAAAGCACTTAATAATTTTTTATAAAAAAAAATGTTTTGTAAAATTATGTAATTGTCCGAAGTTGCCCCATGATGGGGCAGTTTCGGACGTGGCCGGGGCAGTTTCGGACAAGTTTATTTTTTTAAGAACCTTTTCAAAATTAAAATTATTAAACAAGAAAAATACAAAATTAGTAGGTATTTATAATTTTATTGAACATTGTAACCAAAAAAATTTACATTAAATTGAAGATAGGATGCCATCCTTGATGTTCCTGGTGTTGCTGAGGGTTTAGCCAACTTTGACACAACATCCTTTCTTTCAACAGTAGAAATATCTTTAATTTGTGGAAATACAAATCCCCGCGGTGACTTCTTCAAGAATGTCACTTGGAACTCATCGTCTCCTAGTACTTCAACTACTTTTCCAACATAATGTACTACTCGTTTTTTTGTCGCGAACTTCACTAACACATAGTCCTTCTCAAGGATTTTTTCATCATGCAAAAGTTCATTAATCTGGCCATTGTTATCTTCAAAATCTAAGTCGATGTCAGAATCAGATAAATCGTTTTTAAAGCTCTTGCCTATGAAATTTGATGGCATGTCTGTATCAGAATCAGAGGAAGAAATATCATCTAGAACCTGCCGTTTAGTCCTATATTTCTTCTTCTTTGATTTGCCATTTTGTGTTTTCTTTTCTGTAATTTCTGACACCAGTTTTCTCTTAGTATCAGTTTTTTTCAGCTTCAACTGTCTTATTCTTTCCAATTCATCAATTCTGTTCTTTTCAGGAGTGCTGGTGTATATTCTTGACTTTCCTACTCTAGATTTCCTGGTAGTTTTTCGAGGACAAGCCTTAGGTAATGGTTTTACATCAATAGGCTTTACAGTCACCATGGATAGAATTTTAATCCTTGGTTTGGTAGCTTCATCTACAATGTCTTCAATAATATTTCTGGCCATTGCTTCCACATCATGGTCTTGCACTTCATTATTGAAGTTGGACTGAACAACAAGGCTTGTATCGGGACGATCTGTAGCAAACGAGGCACAGAAATCGTCATCTGTATATGCTAATGAGTTGATAGGCCATAACCCAGTGCTCTTAAAACTACTAATAATGTTATAAGGAGTGAATGTTTGCAAATACGGCTGAGCTGTCAACTTAGCAACATCATAAATGGTAATCGGTTTACCAGGGTTTGACAGTATGAAGTCATTGAAAGATGCCTTACACTTGGCTTTGAAAGGACCAAACACTGCCTTGTCCAGGGGCTGCATCCGATGGGTGCAGTGCGGAGGGAACGACAGCAATACAATTCCATGCTCTCTTGCATATAAAATGGCATTTAGGGAGACGTGTGTCTCATGATTGTCCATCAAGATCAGAATCCTATTCAAGGGATTGCAATTTGTATGTGTCTTAATATGCTCTAACAATTTCAGAAATATATTCGCAGACATCCATCCAGATTTCTCAGCAAATCCAACGGCTCCTGGAACAGCACCGTACAAAAACTGATCCTTCATTCTGATACGTGGGAAGATGTAAAGAGGTGGAATTGACCCACCAACTGCTGAAATTATTCCGCACATTGTGACTAGAGATCCCCGCTCGGCAGATACACACTGTCCAACTGCTTTGGAACCTATTTCCGCTATAACTCTCGGTGCTTGGAGAACAGTTGTAATACCTGTTTCATCTATATTCCAAATACGGTCAGGTGAAAAACTGTATTTAGCCTGTACTTCTGCATAGTTTTTGAAGAATTCGTCCACATTAGTTTTGTTGAAAGCCGAAGCTCTTGCTATGCTTGTATTTTCGGGTTTGCGGTTGGAAAGCCTTGGATGACGTTTCATAAAAGATTGCATCCAGTCAATCCCTGCTGTTTTGTTAATCTCCCAACTTTTTGGACATTTTTTAGCCAACTTAGTGGCGTATTCAAAAGCCAATTCACGGCAAAGTTTATATGTCAACCCGTAACATATTTTTGAACACTTTATGAGATACAACTCTAACTCAGCTTCCTCATTTTGAGAAAAAACTTGCCGTGTGGCGTATTTTGATACACTGTCCTGTTCTGCTGTATCATCACCCTCATTTCCTGAATCACTGGCGTCATCGTTGAGCCTCTTCTTAGCTTTGGCGACACTATCGAAGAGTGTGGATTTCGGTATATTGAATGTAATGGCAGCAGCTCTTAGAGACATGGTTTTGTTGATTACATTTCGTACTGCGTCTTTTAAGACATTACTTGGAATTTCTGGTCGGTTGGGTCGTTTTTTTTTGTACGTTCGCACCATCCTGCAAATAAAAAGGAATGTAGGTAAGTATTTTTACAGCCCTTAGAACCTGGTATAACTCGATAGAATAAACAAAGAAACAAGAAAATACCATAATTTCACGTTTTATCCTTGTCACAAACATGGGGCAGATTCGGACAGTGTCCGAACCTGCCCCACATCAATTGTCCGATTCTGCCCCAGGTGCACCTGACTGCATTTTATTAGTACAATATCTACAAACATGCGAAACCAATATACTTTTGTGAGGTTAGGTACATAAAAATCAGGTCTCTTTCTAGTGAAATCATTTAATCTTACCTGACTTTCAAAACTTGGGTACAGGACCTTACTAGCAGACACGTTGACCTTATAGCACAAACGACTTATCAACACTTTGGCATATAACGTTTGCAATTTGCAATTTATCGGAATATAATTTTCTTGCAACTTCTATTAATGATACACTGATGTGATTGGCCGGGATTGGTTATTCTAGAATTATTATTTGGCGGTAAATTTGAATTGTCCGGAGGTGCCCCATGTCCGAACCAGCCCCCTTCTCCCCTATGCCCTAAAATGCTTAGTTTCGGAGATACAGGGTGTAGAAATTTCATTTTTATTTCGATTTTTTCCAAATAATTTCTGAAGTAACCTCAGCATTTGGATGAAAATTGGTGCCTGGGAGTTTTTTGACATGAGAAATTTGATTTTGATGTCAATATGACTCATATTTGTACAGGGCGCCATCTACATGTGTTTTAACTGTTATGGAGAGTAATAACTTTTCGTCCGTACCTGTATAAAACTACTGAGTGAAAAAATATACATTTCTGTGATTTTTTACGTAAAAAATGTCCCTTGGTAAAAGTCGCTACGAACAACCGTTGTCAAGATATTTAGAATGGAAATAGTCAATACATGTCATTATTGACAAAAAATAGGCATGTTGAGTAGACAGATATTTGACTGAAATGATAAATTTGGGAACTTTTTTTTTAATTAAACTTAAAATTTTCTGAGAAAAAATGATGATAAAGAAGTTTTAGCACAAAAACATTTCAAATTTATGATTTCAGCCTAATAACTATTTATTCAACATGCTAAATTTATGACAAAGATGACAGCTTTTGATAATTTCGATTTGAAATATCACGAGAACCATTACTCGCAGCGATTTTTACTAAGAGACATTTTTTACGTAAAAAAACGTTGTAAATGCTTATTTTTTTACTCAGTTGTTTTATACAGGTACAGACGAAAAGTTATTACTCTTCAAAACAGTTAAAAATATGTAGGTGGCGCCGTCTACAAGTAGGAGTCATATTGACATGAAAATCAAATTTGTCGTGTCAAAAAATACCCATCCACCAATTATCATCCAAATATTGACTTTACTTCAGAAATTATTTGGAAAAAATCGAAATAAAAATGAAACTTCTACACACTGTATCTCTGAAACTAAGCATTTTAGGACATACATTTATACAAACTTTTTTACTTATTTTTATCTGCAGAATATGCTGCCGAAGTTTCCGGAATACAGTTCGGACCACCCTGTATATATATAAAATATTACAATTAAATATAATAAATGCAGAAAGTTTCTGGAAGTTTGAAAGTAAGAAATAATTATTTTTTAGAGTATATTAAAATAATCACTTGTCACTAAAATTTTAACTATATCAATTTCCCGTTTTGCTTTCCACTTACCAACTTATTTTTTTTTGTAAAATAAAATCAACTACTTTGAAATGAAAATGACAGATACATCTATCACTGCCAAGAATTTTGTCATTGGACAGACATATATGCTGCCATCCTATCAAAGACTTGCACAAGTTTATGCAGGGTACAGAAATAGGAGAGTGGGTACATACATAAATAGAAAGGAGACAAACATAATTGGCCTTACAGATCAGTGTCTCCAGCACAGGACGTCCCCTTAATATTAAGATAAAAAAAATTTCATCATGAATTTATTGTTGATATAAGAACTAAACTTACTAAGCTTTCCTAGGTTAGCTTCGGCCAATTTCACTAAATCCTCGTGACACACTCCACCAGCGCCTGCTATTACAACACGACTGGCTTTATAATGGTTGTCCAAATAATGTCTTAAATCTCTGTCACTGATAGAACGAATATTTGCAGTAGGTCCTGAAAAATTGTTTAATAAGTTTTATTATTACAGTTGGAGGTTCGGCCTTTGATGTTACAATGAAATTTAAGAAAATAATTTTAAATTGTTTTTAAATTCTTAAAGATCTAAACAATTAGCTACAATACTCCATGTCAAATAGTGTGAATAAGCTAATTATTAAGTTACCTAAAATTGTATTTGCCAAAGGTGTTCCCTGATATGCCACTGCATGTAAATGATCAAACACAACCTCCTGTAAGTTTGATTCAACTTCTTGCATTTCTCTTAAGATCACTCCACGTTCTCTTTCGATTTCAGCTTCGCCTAACTTAGCATTCTGGACAATGTCAGCCAAAATTTCAATAGCCTAAAAATATAATTAGTTATATAACATACACTTAACATAACAGAAACGAATACCTTTGGAACATCTTTTGACAAACATTTTGAATAATAAACCGTTTGTTCCCGACTGGTATAAGCATTCAGTTGTGCTCCTAAATCTTCGATTTCTATTTCCAATTGACCCTGGGTACGCTTTCCTGTACCCTAAAATAACAGATAGATACAATTAAATTAATAATAAAACATAAGTAACTACCTTAAAGGCCATGTGTTCCATAAAGTGGGCAACCCCGTTGTTTTGGGCATTTTCGTATCGACTTCCGGCATCGATCCAAATACCTACTGTAGCTGTTTGGGAGCCCCAGTCTTCTGTAGCGACTCTGATACCTGTAAGTGTATAGTACATATAAGCCATTAAAGAATAAAATACAGTTTCTTCATTATATATAGCAAAATGTCACAGAACTCAAAAAACAACAAATTTAACTTACCGTTATTAAGTGTGGTAACTTTAGTTGGAGGTACATTTACGGATACTTGTTTTGCTTCGGCTGCAGCACTAGAAGCTCTGGCGAGAACCTAAAATAAATTTTACGGATGTTATGTGATTTTTTGAGGGTTAGATATCGTTACGTAATTTTCCGAACAAGAAAATAAGTACCGCAAAATGAGTCTCGACCGGTATTTTAATTTATGGTAAGGAGGACATACTAATTAGTAATTTAGAAGTTTATATAAAGAATTACCTTAGTTAAATTATTATTTTTCGATAATTTTGCAACAGACTGGGACAATTTCAGGATGGACGCCATCTTTGCACTGCTGATGTCAAGTGTCAATGTCAAAGTTGTCACCGGTTGGTGATTGGCTCTGATGATTGGTGACATTTTTTCAAGGGTGAGTAGATTTTATAGTTTTGAATTCCAATTAAGTAGGCAACTCATTAAACTTAGCACTTTTAATCTATTAAATTCAACAATTGCAATATTTTATTATTACAGTAACTATAAACATATAATTCGTTAATTAGCGTTTTAATTTTATAACGAAACTCAGTATTTTCCATACAAATAGTATGTATTCTTCCAAAAACATTACTCTCTGATTTATCTATGTATTCTATGATATCCATATCATTATTAAGTTTAATTATTCTTGTACAAAAAGCTATAACATGCTTCTCAAAAATAAAATAAAAATTTTCGGCTACAAAATCTAGGAGCCTGCTTTGTGGATCATCTAAAAATTAATAGGTATGTTACAATTTATTTTTAACCATTAAACTATTACTTACTTGTTCTTTTACTTTCTGTTTCAACTATATCAAGCAGAAATTGAATCTCATATCTTTCTAAAATATCATATGTTAACAGTCTTTTCAATACATGCTTTAAAATTTCTTCTTGTTCAGGGAAATTTAAATTTTTTAAACCATAACAAAATTTTATTTGTTTCATTCTAAAGTCTCTCTCATATTCTATTGCTTTAGGCTTTTCACAATGCTTTTCCCCTAGTACATCATATATTAAAGATGGATTAGTTTCACAAAACTGGAAGCCTTTAAAAACCGACATGTCCAGGAATAAACTAAGATTTGCTTGATCTTGCCGTTTAATTAATTCTAGTTTGTGAGCCTTTGCTTTCTTTTTGGCATTGGTGAACTTATGAAATGAATTCAAATCATTTCTAAATTCTTGGTGAAGGAGTTCATAGTTACAAGTATGTATCAAATGTTGAATTTCAATGTCCTTATAATTTGCTGCTTTATAGGTATCCAAGTAAATTTGCAGGTAATTTGAGTCAAGTTGATGATTACAAACTTTACATGTAGCATTTAAAAATTTCTGTAACAAATTACAATATTATAGTGTGGGAAAAGTTTTTATAAAGTAAGTAAACTTAAATTACCAAAATGTTACATCTTTTGGTAACACTGGCAATACTCTTTTGCTTCAACGTATCATAAATAACATCGGTCAACTTTGTAGAAATTGCATTTACAGCTTTAGTTTGTAAACTCGCAAATTCATAATTTGTTTCGTCTGCCGCTAGAAGGTTAAAAATGGTGTTTTCGGCTGCAGAACTGTTATCTGCATTTTTCATTTTAGTAAAACAATTTTTCTTAAATCGCAGATATATAAATTTAAAAAGATAAACAAGAAAAAAGACCTAAAATTTGCAGATTATTTTCAAAAATCACAACTAATCACAACTCACAACATGCTCACAACAACCAAAACCAAACACCTGTCCATACAACCATACAACTGTCTTTCTTTCAAGGGCACTTGGAAAGTATCTTAGATCATAGATAAAAATTTATGGATACAATTTTTTTATATATGATTTGTGTAATAAACCACAGCGTTTTGAGTAGTTCTAATGACGTAATTAATTAAAATGGGTAACAAATCGATGAAAAATAATTAGATATTAATATACTACATGATAACGCATAACCATACAATTCATGATGTATAAAATGTAAAAGTATTCATTAAAAATATAGCTCACTTTTTAAACAGGTCCTTTAGTGACGTATGAATGTACGAAACCTTCGATGGAAAGAACAGTCGGTATCATATACAGTTCTTAACTCTAGATAAAACAAACAGATGGAGCTGTTGTGGAACATTTATTTTCATTATAAAAATGTACACAAAGCAGAATAGCTAAAGAAAATTAAATACAGCGGTAAATAGTAAAATCAGAATACAAACACATGGTAGAAAATTGTTAAGGATAGTTTAGGACCATATTATCATAGAACCTTTCAACTTGTAGGAAAAATTCAAAAAGTGCTGAGTCGGTAATTGTTAATCGCCATTTTCTTACCGACAGGGCCGATCATATTCAGTAAAGGTGTGTATACTTACCGATTGATATTGAAAAATCAAATATTTGAAAGTTTTCCGCCTTTGAGTTTTTAAATATTCTTTATTATATTTAAGAAATCCGAATATAATGATATTAAATAAGGTACTATAAATTAAAAGATTTTTATACTGTTTTTTTCACATCATCTAAAGATGTATGGTATCCAAAATTTATTGCAAAATTCAATTGAGATAAATACAACTGATGAGTGCGGAGAAATGGATTATTTGTATGATGGGAGCCAGATAATAAATGCATCTAATCATGAATTGGAGGATAATACAGAGGTAAGGATATTATAATAAATTATCAACAGTTCCATGTTTTATATTGTTACTATATTATATTTCGTTTTAGTTTATTCTACAAGACGGTACCAGAGCAATGATAATTAATGGAGCTCTCGTAACATCTGACGGACAAGCTCTAGTTTTAAACGATGAAGATATTAATGGGTATAATTTTGATGAAACCTCTGGTAAGTAAATAAATTAATTTATCAGACTAGCTGACTTGGCTAACATATGACTTATTAATATATTATTCTCTGATAGATCAGATAGTAATTTCTGATGAACACAATGAACTTTTTCAAGCAATTAATGGCCATATTATTTCAAATGATGATCAACCAGATGAACAACAACAGGTTTATTTTCTTGAAGGAAGTGACATACCTTTTGCACTAAATACACAAGTAGGTACATGCTGGTATTTTTTTTATTGTTAATTTTCCTTTTATACGATTACAGAACAATAATTGTGCATACCAACTGGCTACATTTTCAGATGAGAGTACCGATGTACCTTTACAAATGGTACAGTTAGATTCTGCAACAGAAGAAAGTGTTATTGATTTAGGACAAATACTACAACAAGACGACATTAGAGAAGTTGAAGAAGGAAGGTAAGTTAATAAAAATATATATACTATACAGGGTGGTCCGAATTATGTATGTTCGGGAGACTTTGGCAGCATTTTCTACACGTAAAAATAAGTAAAAAATTTCGTATACAATTTGTCCTAAAATATTTCCTTTTTGAGATACAGGGTGTAGAAGTTTCATTTTAATTTCGATTTTATCCAAATTATTGCTATCTACATTTTCTATAAGTGTTTGAAGAGTAATAACTTTTCATCCGTATCTGTATAAAACTACTGAGTGAAAAAATATACATTTACGCGTTTTTTTTATGTAAGAAAGGTCTCTTGGTAAAAATCGCTACGGGCAACCGTTCTCAGAGCCATTCTCAAGATATTTGTGATGGAAATCATAAAATAATAAATACAAGAAGAAGTGTCAAGTCAATGTTAAATTATGGAAACAGCGTGGCTGCCTGGGTAACTAATTTTCAGATATGGCGGCTGGGACATTTGACATGACTATGACATGACATAGACAATGACATAGACATGACAATTTCAGTTTTATGAAATTTATTTCCGTTTCCGGGTTTTTAATGGCGGGCTGTTCAGGAGGTTTAAATCTGGGTTAATATACTTTTTACTCTTTCTAGTAGTAAATAATACAACAAAATTACTGAAAAATATTTATTTGGAATTTAGAACAATGTAAATATGCAAATCAACACAATTAGCTATAAACACATAAACTACTGTATCAATATCAAAATATTTAAATAACATCAGAGATGCTGTGTTAAAGTGAATTAGTAAAGTAACAGAGTGCACTGACTTACAGAAACTTGAAGATAAATAAATGTTTTCACAGCTTCACGGGCGTAAAACTAACTGGAAGCAGGAAAAAGACAACAGAAACCCACGCAAAACCTGGAACCAAAAAAAATATGTAAAAAAATATAAATATAGGTACATAAGACTTTTGTGAATTAAATCAGGACTTGAATGAAAATAAAATGAATAAAAAATATGATACATATACATCTAATACCTCATTTGTATTTTAAAAATAATCTACATACATAGCATTATTGCTATGAAAATACATAATAGGTACCTATGTGCTATGTAATTACGCATTTATGTTCATCTTGTAGATAATTAATGTAGGCTAATAATATTTCAATAATCATAATTTACCTTGTGTAACTTGCTTTCAATTGCTCAAAATCTCCGATCAGTCTTTAAAGTAGAGATACGGAAAAATCCTTGGTAAAGAATATCCCAAGATCCTTGGATCTAAAGCTAAAAAAATATAAAAACAGTTAATATATTACCTATTTTTACGTATAATATGGCCCATACCTACTACACGCAGAAACGTCGATTTATCATTTTCTTTATGTAATTAATATCATATATACTTTATTAAAGTGTTAACAAGGAACTTTATATCAAAAAAGATCTTTGTACTTATAAATTTCAGCCGAAATATCATAAACAAACTTCCAATCAAATCTAAACGGCAAAAACTAAAATGGCGCTCGACCTTGCCAGAGGCCTCGGGAGTTGACATATCGCTGACACACAGACAAAAGAAGAGGACGCCGACGTGCATAAAAATGTTCCGTAACAGAAGTTGACAGAAATCATATAGAAATATTCAGATTTTTGTCTAGGACAGTCTAGAAGGCCATGCTTTCTGCCTGGGTAGGACCGCGCCAGAACTGTTTCCAATTTTCCGGTTTACTGTCACCCCCCTGATGGAAATGATCACTACATGTCATCATTGTCAAAAAATAAACATGTTGGCTAGATAGTCATTTGACTGAAATTATAAATATGGCAACCTTTTATTTTTTTAAATGAATTATAATTTTTTGTAGAAAAAAATCATGCTAAAACAATTTCTGTTGAACTTTTGGCACAAAAATATTTCAAATTTATTATTTCAGTCTGATAATTTTCTTGTCATGTTTAATTTTTGTCAATGACGTCTTGTATTGATTATTTTTGATTTCAAATATCTTGACAACCGTTACTCATAGCGATTTTTACTTAGAGGCCTTTTTACGTGAAAAACGGCGGAAATGTATATTTATTCACTCAGTAACGTAATACAGGTACCGACGAAAAGTTCTTACTTTTCAAAACAGTTAAAAAATATGTATGTATAGATATGTCTGCAGAATATGTTGCCGAAGTTTCCTGATTACTATTTGGACCATCCTGTAGCGATAAAAAAAAAAATAGTTTTAATAATATTCATTTAGCTATCAATGTGCAGTTCTAAAAAATGGAATGATCCATTTCCAACCGACTAATCACATATATGAAATAAATAACTTACCTATACAGAGTGCAAACAATAGTGAAACTGTAATAGAAGAGCCCACATTTCAATTAGATAATAAAACTATTGACGATTTGTCATCTATTAAAGGTAATAAACTGACTCTATAAAGCCTGGTTGACACGGTTAAAGTGTACTTGGACCAAGTCAACCGGATGTCGCCATATAAATATACCTATAGGCTTGGTTCATTTCGGTTAATTTTAAAAATTCCGACCGCAGCGCTCGATACGACAGAAATTAGAAGTGCCGGGTTTAAATTATTTCACGTAGTCTCGTTACCGTTGAAGTTGGACGGCTTTGTAGCATTCAAGTACCGTATGATCGAATAAAAACGGCGCCAGCGAAGGCTATGAAATGAAGATCGCTGTCATTTTATATGTAAATTTATATGGAAAATGTCATCGGTCGTCATTTCATAGCCATCGCTGACGCCGCGCCGTTTTTATTCGATCATACGGTACTTTGTTGTTAAAAAGCCTTCCAACTCGACTTTGATCAAACAATCAATACTATACGAGCAGCGTACAAGTGAGATGCGCACAGCATCATTATAGGCTTGGTGCATTTCAGTTGATTTCAACAAATTCCTACCGCAGCGCACTCTACGGCAGAAATCAGAAAATATAAGTACATAGTTCACGCCGCCGTCATGTCGATCGCATTAAAATATTATTGAAATCGGGTTTTGTTATAATATTTATGTATTTTAGTTTTTTGCTAGTGCAGTTATTGAGACTATAAAACACTAAGGTACGAGGTTTGTGTGATGTAACGCTGTTTCGGGTAGTAAAAAATAAGTGAAAAAGAATTCGAACTAGGCGTCTTGTTGTGTTGTGACAATTTCAAATGTTAATAAAATTGCCTAAAAAAATGTTATCGCGTAAAGGATAGCGTAATTAAGGCGTTGTTTGGTGCAATAACATTGAATAACTGAACTTTCCCGGATATTCAACTCTCGCGAAACAACATTTTATAGCTTCATTATTTCTTACACCGATTTGATCAATAGCAAAAATGGATTCAAGCAGTTCGTCGAAACAAGTGAGCAAACAAAGCGCTCGTTACATAATCAAAAAATTAAATAGACATATACTATGAGAGGATGAAATATTTGCAATATTAATATTATACTTTTTTAATCAACTAGTGATTAAATGTTTTATGAACATCTTCTAAAATTATAATTATGTACCTTTAAAAATTTCGTTATAGCCGAAATAGCCCCAATTATGCCCCACTAGCAAAACCGGTGATAAAACTATGTACGCTACCATAGTTGAACTCATCTAAAAAATTTGTTTAACTGGAATAATAAGTTATAATGCAAGTTAGACCTTCGGAAGATATCGCAATATTTACCTTTTTACTTTTTAGTTTAGAATTTCCACAAATTACACTTTCTAACGCTTTTAGAATAATTATATACTAATTTTTTCGTTTACTCGTCATTTAAACCCGTGTATTTGTATGTGTTCGTTATAGACTAAGAGCTAGCAACGTTTTCGAAAAAGTATTTTAAGACGTCTGGCTCTTCGATACATCTTTTACTATGCTCTCTGGAACAGCATGCGGCCCGTCTGGCTGCCGATACCCGCTGCGTTCACTACTGCGCATCGAAAGAAAATCCTATATTTTTTATTAATTTAGTCCTATAAATTCTAGTATTGGATATAAATCGAACATGTCTCCATAGCGCAGGGCGTAGAGTTTCCGACCACGAACCGATGATTCAGAGTTCGAATCCGGGTCAGGTTAAAGACTTTTTTATTTTCGTTTATATTCTGATAGTAAAGTATTAAATAAGTCTGGTAATTAAAAAAAAACAAATATTTAATACTTTACTATCAGAATATAAACGAAAATAAAATAAAAAAGTCTTTAACCTGACCCGGATTCGAACTCTGAATCATCGGTTCGTGGTCGGAAACTCTACGCACTGCGCTATGGAGACATGTTCGATTAATATTCAATACTAGAATTTAAAGGAGTAATAAAAATATAGGATCTTCTTTCAATGCGCAGTAGAGAACGCAACGTTTACCGGCGGCCAGACGGGCCGCATGCTGTTCTAGAGAGCATAGGAAAAGATATATCAAAAAGCCAGACGTCTTAAAATACTTGTTTTTCCGACGTTGCTAGCTCTCGTACTATTATTTACGAGTTTTCCGGCGGCAGCAGCACCGGCGGAGAATGCACCAAGCCTATGAGTAGAGTTATATGATAGCATCCAAATGTACTTGGTCCAAGTAACTTTGACCATATCATCCCGCCTTAAGTGATAAGATAATAAATAAATAATGATATAATAATAATAACGCACTTTTTTAGGTAGGAATTTGTTAACTGGACAGCCGATAACATTGACAAAATATCTGAATAAAATACAGAACACCAAATTCAAAGATATTGAAGTAAAAAGAAAAATAAAAGGTTAGTTAAGGCACACTTACTAGTGGTATGTTCTAGTGCGTCGTCTGTCGTGTTTTTTATGCGATTGAAAAATTGGTTTATGTCAAAATTAACATATCGTATTTCACTGTGATTGGAGAGAGGGAAGACAGACAGGCGGTTTGTCAAACCGTTGCGTTGGTCGTGTTAAAAAAACGTCTAGCATATGAATTTGTCTTGAGGATCCTAGGTTATAAAAATGTTCAAATTCCTTGCTTCGTTAACATATTCCACAGGGTGCTCCAAACTTTCAACAAAATAATAACATTTTGTTTGTTCCCTCGTATAATTGACAGATAGAATTTCATTTTTAATTTAGAAAGAGATTAAAAAGTAAAAGAATTTAGCTACAAATAGCTTAAAAAATCCTCAAAATCGGCGAACTAGGACACAATATACAGGGTGTTACAAATTCGAGGTACGAGCATTGGTATCAAAGAAAGAAAATCAAAAAACTAATTGCACATTCTCATAGCCACTTTATTAGGGCTATCTGATAGTATTTTTAGATTTTCAAATTAGCTGATAATTTGTGAGATACAGAGGCAGACTTAATTTTTTTAAATACGGACCTGCATTGTTTATTTCAGATTTTGAAAGAACTCGGTCTCCTAAGTACACTGATATGCCACACTTTATACTTTTTTTTTTGTTTCGGACATTTAAACACAAAATTTATTTAAACTAATTTCAAGTCCGGCTCTGTTTTTTAAATATTTAAATTATTCATCGTTACAATATTGATAAGTCTTCAAATTTAACTCTGACGTGGGGTAAAACATTGAATACGAAAAATCAAATTCAATAAAAAAAAATAATCGCATTTCTTGACGTCATTTGTAAAAGTGAAATCAATATTTTTCAACATTTACAATAAAGAGTACAAAATACATTCGGAAGTATAAGAAGAAGATATGTTCAAAGAGCTATAAATAAAATTGACAGAATAATAAATTTGTGCAATAGGCAAGATGGTAACCCTTTCGAACATGTAGATCATTAGAAACTAGTTTGTAGAAGGTGATTTATTGATAATAACTACGATTAATATTATGCATATTGTTAGATCGTACACTGAGAATTTCAAATTCACAATAAAAAAAGTTAAAAATAATATCTTTAATTGCTGAGCTGGATATTATTTATTTGAATCTTTCAATTGGCTCGATTTTCCTAATTCAGTGTTAATTAGCGCTGATCAATATTGTTGCAATGAATATAATCAGATTAAATATTTTAAGAAACCAGGGTCGGACTTGAAAATATTTTAAGTAATAATTAAATAGTTTTGTTGTTGTTAAGGTACCCAAAACAAAAAAAAAGTATAAAGTGTGGCATATCATTGTACTCAGGAGACCGAGTTCTTTCAAAAACTGAAATAAAAATACAGGTCCGTATTTAAAAAAATGAAGTCGGGCTCGTATCTCACAAATAATCAGCTAATTTGAAAATCTAAAAATACTGTCAGATAGCCCTAATAAAGTGGCTATGAGAATATGCAATTAGTTTTTTGATTTTCTAAAAAGTAACGACAGGAAAAAATAATTTTGATTTTCAAAAAAAATCGTTTTTTCCAAAAAGCTCAGCAATCCTTGAAATTTTAAAAACTTTTTTGATAGCATCATGGTGAACATGACAAGGCGTAACTTTGCCCCAATTTAACCATCTTCGTATCTATGACGGTTTCCGAGATACCAGTGCTCGTACCTCGAATTTGTAGCACCCTGTATATAAAACTTTAAAATACATCAAAATTTTTAGATGCCCGTTTTTCCTGCTGGTGAGTGTATATAATATACCTAATTTATGTTTATTACTATTTTAGTTATTGACAATCAAGTTATAGTACCTCGCGAAGAATCGCCAATAAAAAAATTAATTAATAAAAAAATCCCACTTTTTCGGACAAGTCACGGTAAACTTATGGTTGGAAAAATAGTGGATGTAATAAAGAAAAATACTGTGCCCAAGACTACTGTTACAACATCATCCACTACTGATAATAAATGTCTCACCAATTTTAATCAGGCCAATAAGCGGGATATTGAAGACGATAGGAGTATATTGCAGTCTCTACCTATACAGCAAGCGTATAGTGAAAGTGAAAATATACATTTAACCGATTCGCTTAAAAGTATTAAAAAGGATTTCAAAACTTGCAAACGAAAAAGTTCAGGTATGTATACTTATACTCATATACTTAATACTCCTAGAAGGCTAGTATATCACAGACATATATATCTTAAACTCATATATGTTATCAAAATTTATTGAGAAAAAAAGTTATTATTTTGTAGTTGTGTCACAGAAGCTGACAAAATATTATAGTGATGAATATTATATACAGAGTGAGCTTCCTACGATGCTCTCTATGGGTATCTCGGAAACTATTGGAGATAGAGAGTCGGTTAAATGGGAAAAGAATTGCAGTTTTGTGGAGCCATAAATATGCGCCTTTCAGATTTTTGAAAATGGTCCTGGCTTACTAGATATTTCGAATAAAACAAATTTCGACTATTCTAAAATTTGTCCCTACTTCCATTATAAGCTATTTTAGACAAAAAAAATTTTGACATATTACACAAACATATGTTTTTTTAAATGGAAACCATAGTTGGCCATGACTTCATAAAACGCGCCATCTTTAAAGTTTTTCAGCGATATAAGCTATAATATGCTTTCTTCGAAAAAATTACTGAGTTATAGCCAATTCTTATAATTTTTAAACAATTTCACTTAGTTAGCCATGGAAACAAGTTTAATCGTCTTTGCTCTCACAAATGTGAAGCTGTCACATCCAAACTTTGTAAATTAAAAAAAAACAAAAATTGTAAATATGAATTTTTCAAATGAAGAAAAGCGTGTAGGATTATTGGTTCAACTTTTTTGACCATACATTTTCGAGGATACGTTAACCGGTGAATGTTACGTTTTTTACAGTTTTCAAGACATGTTAGAAAAGTTAAATTTAGTTATAGCGAATTCTTATCTTTCTTGACTAATTTCACTTAGATTGCCTGGTATTCTTATTCTTTTATGATTTATAACTTATAAAAAGTCAGAATATATTACTATACGGTTGTATACAACTTACATTACACAACCTAAAACTTAAAAAAATAATATCACTACATACACTTTAAGATATTTTAGAAAATGTTCAAAAAATCCAACATTGTTTTGAGTTGTATCTTTTTAAAACTGAATTACTACCTATCCTCACAGAAGGACCGGTCGACTTATTAAACTTCTCTCGTACCGCCACTTCGAGTGCCTCTCTTAATTCATAAGTTCTTTTGTAAACCTTATTGTTAACCATACCGCATAAAAAATCTAAAATGGATAGGTCAGGTAATCGAGGAGGCCCACGCAATTAGTTCGCCTCTTCCTATCCCTAAGTGTGCATAATTATGATATAAATAATTTTTAACATTCCTTTCATAATGGGGGTTGGGGGGTGTTAGAATTAAAGTCATGTTGGAACCACTCTATTGATGCGCGAGTATCTACACGCTTTTATTCATTTGAAAAACTCATATTTACAATTTTTGTTTATTTTGGAGGTGACAGCTTCAGATTTCTGAGCAACGGCGATTGAACTTGTTTCCATGGCTAACTAAGTAAAATTGTTTTAAATTACAAGAATTGGCTATAACTCAGTAATTTTTTGAAGAAAACATATTATAGCTTATATCGCTAAAAAGCTCAAAAAATGGCGCTTTTTATGAAGTCATGGTCAACTATGGTTTCCATTTAAAAAAACATATGTTTGTATCATATGTCAAAAATGACAGGCTTTAGAAAATAACGGGGGACACAATCTAATTAAGGATGTGATTATCTACAACTCTGAAAACCTTTTGCCTAAAATAACTTATAATGTAATTATGGACAATTTTTAAAATAGCCGAAATTTGTTTTTTTCGAAATAGTAAGCCATGAACTTTTTAAAAAATCTGAAAGGTGCATATTTATGACCCCACAAAACTGCAATTCTTTCCCCATTTAACCGACTGTCTATTTCCAGTAGTTTCTGAGATACCCATAGAGAACATCGTAAGAAAGTCACCCTGTATATGATGGCGGGAGGTGATATCTTGTAGTAGCTATTATAGGTGATATTTGCCAACATATAACCAATTTTTTTGTTTATATTTTTATATTACCACCTACCAAACCAAACTAATGTAATTGTGAAAAACAATTAATTTAATGAAACGTTCCAGGCGAAAACTGGGAGAAAAAAAACATATTAACTGAAAATATTTAAGGAATATGCTTAGTTTTGCCAAAGTTTACAGTAGAATTCTGTAAACTTTGGTTTTGGTATTCATTTTTTCCTTGGATAATTAAAGTTCTCGTAAAATGGAAGCTTTTTCATCATTTGGAAACAGTGTTTAAACCTTGAAAACTCTATGTATCTACCCGGGCAAGCGTGTTACTGTCCAAACCCTATATTATTTACTCTCTTTCTTCATGAGAGACTTCTGACTCTACTAGCCTTCTACCGTATGATCGAAAAAAAACGGCGTCCAGTTGGCTGGGAAATGAACATCAATGACATTTCCCATATAAATTTACATATAAAATGACAGCGATCTTCATTCCATAGCCATCGCTGACGCCGTTTTTTTTCGATCATACGGTAGCAGTATTAATTCTATGCTTATACTATAATCTGCCCAACGAGAGGGGCTTCGCGACAGTGACGGTTCTGTCATTTTAATTCACAGGAAAATTGTACTTTCTGTCATTTTTTAGATGTCGTCTGTCAAATTCTTCCCGAACTCGTTGGACAGACTTTGGTCGTTATTTTATCAGGTAGTTGTCAACTTAAGATATAATACAGCTTATGTTTTTTAGGCAAGTCCGTTATAAAAAAGAGCCCATCACTTATAGAAAACAGAGTGCCTTTTGACGCAACTATAAAAAAGGACTCCCCACCAAAATCAACTGAAAACAATCAAAAAGACAATTTGCAAGGGCACTTAATTGCCAACTCTAATATCGTTATTCAAGATAAAGTTGTAAGCAAAGACTGTTTCAGTCTCATTGCTAAGACACTATCGGGGTTGATGAACATGGATAGCGTTGTTAAAAAGTTGAAGGATAGACCCATTATTTTAAAGGTAGTTTATTAAAATTAATATTAGAGCATCCTCCTGTATTTCATATTTAGCCCTTTAGATGTAGTCAATGTATAGGCGTGGTGCATTTCAGTTGATTTCAACAAATTCCGACCGCAGCGCTTCAACGGCCGAAATCAGAAATTATTAAAAAATTTAAATAATATTAAAATCATGGTTTTGTCATAATATTTAGGTATTTTAGTTTTTTGCTAGTGCAGTTATTGAGACTATAAAACACTCAGTACGAGGTTTGTGTGATGTAACGCTGTTTCGGGTAGTAAAAAATAAGTGAAAAAGAATTCGAAGGCGTCGTGTTGTGTTGTGACAATTTCAAATGCTAATAAAATTGCCGAAAAAATGTTAACGCGTAAAGGAGAGCGTAATTAGGGCGTTGTTTGGTGCAATAACATTCAATAACTTAACATTCCCGGATATTCAAATCTTCCGAAACAACATTTTAATAGGTTCATAGTTTCTCACACCGATTTGATCAAAAGCAAAAATAAATTCAAGATTCAAGCAGTTCGACGAAACAAGTGAGCAAACAAAGTGCTCGTTACATAATCAAAAAATTAAATAGATATACCGGGTGAGTCTCAAAAGTGGCTCACCCCTATAACTTTTTTATTTTTTTAGTTAAAAAAACGAGATTTGGTATGTTAGTATATGACATAAATTAGGATTGATTGACGTATTCAATTGTTTTCGGTCACTTCCGGTTTCACCGGAAATGACTACAACTTTTGATTTTTAAATGACACCCCCGGTATTTTTTTACTTTATTCGATAGAAAATGTAATTCTGAAGAGAATGACATATCATATGTCAACTTTTGACATTTTCGCATATGGTTTATTTGAAATTATAACTTGCGGTTCGTAATGAAAATTTGACTCGAAATACCAAGTGTGTGCTATCAAATTATTCGTAAAAAAATACTTTTTCCAAATATGCCAATGAGCCACCCTCGTTCCATTTGAAAAAATTGAGATATGATTAAAAATACGATTTGAGCATTTTCTAACTGGCCAGGACAAGACACTAAAAACATTAGACGATCAAATCTATTTTCCAAGGCTCCTTGATGAAGAATTAGTGTCTTTAACATATAGCCATGGCACTCTAGATTGAATTTTAAAATACAAATTTTTATTAAGCGAGAATGTCAAAAATTGACATATGATATGTCATTCTATTCAGAATGTTATTTTCTATCGAATAAAGTAAAAAAATACCGAGGGTGCCATTTAAAAATCAAAAGTTGTAGTCATTTCCGGTGAAACAGGAAGTGATCGAAAACAATTGAATACACCAATCAATCCTAATTTATGTCATATACTAACATACCAAATCTCGTTGTTTTATCTGAAAAAATAAAAGAGTTATAGGGGGATGAGCCACTTTTGAGACGCACCCGGTATATAAAATATAATTTTCAATATTAATGGTATACTTTTTTTAATCAACTAGATTAAATATTTTATGAACATCTACTAAAAATATAATTACCATATTATTATTAGTAGTATTAAATGAATGTACTTTTAAAAAAAATCCGTTATAGCCAAAATAGCCCCAATTATGCCCCACTAGCAAAACCGGTGATTAAAACTATGCTCGCTACCGTAGAACTCATCTAAAAAGTGTTTTTAACTGGAATAATAAATTATTATGCAAGTTAGACCTTCTGCAGATATCAAAACATTTACTTTTTTATTTTTAGTTTTAGAATTTTCACAAATTATACTTCCTAACACTTTTAGAATAATTAAATAATATATTTTTCGTATACTCGCTATTTCAACCTGTGTATTTGTATATATCGAATGTTTACAATATTGTCCGATGGGGGCAGCACCGGCGGAGAATGCACCAAGCCTATAGGCTTGCTAAATACATAGCGAAAATTTCTGATTTCTCAGAAATCAGAAATTTTCTTTTCTGCCGTATGCAGTGCTGCGGTCGGAATTATTCGAAGTCAACTGACATGCACCAAGCCTATATGATGTTCTTTGAAATTTGCGGATACCGCAGGAGAACCTTAAACAGGACTTTTGCATACGTTCTAATATTTTTATATCACTTAAATTTAGGCATGAACCATAAAGTACATGGGATATATCAGTAAGTTTAAGTTACATCTTTGTAGTTAAGTAATGTCTATGGGGATACAATTTTTTGGTATATCTATTGTGACAGTAAGTGTGTTTTATTGTCGAACATTATTTTCCAAGTAATAGTCAATCAATATTTTTTTAATTAAAAAAAATGCCCCATAGGCAGCTGCCTGTCTTGCCTAGAGAATAAAGCGGCTCTGGTTTTGGTGTATTGTGGTGAATTAGTGTTTTATTTTGCTGCTGTTAACACCAAAGGTTCCAACCCTTAACTGTTATCTCTTTTAAGGTGTTGGAGAAAAATTATAATCAAGACAAAAAGGAGTACGAGAAGAACGTCTCTTATTGTAGCGGGTATATGGTGAGGGAATACAAGTTAGACGACGAGGCGGACAGCTTTTCCGAAAGCTGGACATTTGTACCGGACAGTAACCCCAAAGACATCATACTAAATGGTGCCGGCTTCGAAACAACAACCGACACAGGGACCGGCTTAAAGTTCGTTTTTGGTGGGAATATTGGGTGATCGAATGAAGACTACGTCACAGCAGGCTTAGAAATAGCTTTTTCTGGGGAATAACAACTGATAATGAGTGTCAAGAGATCATATAGATTAGCCTTAAAACTAAATCTTAAATAACTTAAAAACGATTTACATATTTTAGGTATAGGAACATGTATAAACAAAAAGTAACGAATTGAAAATCTTTTTTACTAGTGAAATATGGTGGTTTTCATTTGAAAAAAAAATGGTTTATGATAATTTTTTAATTGAGAGATTATTCCATGACAGCTGCGGCCAGTATTAGAATTAGAATAAGTGGGAGGGGGGTTAATCTCTGCGACCTTAGAGATCTATTGTGTCCCCCTTTCTTGAGTTATAACTCATCATACAGTCCCAGGACTTCCTACGGAGACCCGTGTCCCTCACAGTCGAGGAGCTACGACCCAGGCCGGGTAGACGAAACGGTAGCTTGTGTCGCCTGTTGGGTTTAGAGGTAGGAGGTAGGCTCCCTGACCCTTGGAGGAGGTGGTAGCATGTATGCCACTTGCGGAGTATGGTCTCACGCAAGTGTCAGCCACCTCTCCTGTAGTTCTTTGGGTTTGGCTTCTTGGAACTTTCATTGTTACTGTTCTCAGTGTCGCTAGGGGTTTCCCCACAGCTTCACCGGTGATGTTTTTATTACTATTATTATCAGATCTCATAGTGTTCCTATGAGTCGCTAGGGACAGTCGGTCCACTTCTACAGAGCCCCGCATGTAGAAGTAAGGTGTAAAATACAATGGGGTGCCCCCCGGTGCCCCAAGGTTGAGGCTGTCCATAGCCCCGCCCGGTATCGTTATATGTCTTGGTGCAATTCCCTGGCCACGACACTACAGTCAGGGACAAGACGATGAGTGAGATGCTTCTTAGACCAAGCCAAGTGCTAGAGGGGATTCCCCCCAGCACCTGACCAGGAGCTTCCCCACCAACGACAAGGTCTTGCATGTCCTAGGGGAAGTTGCGGCCAGTATTATATGACATTCAAACAATTTAATCTTTGAAATAGATAGCCACATGTCTTCTCTTTATGTCACAGTGCCTGTGTAATCACTACATTTGACGTTTAGGCTATACACATTTTTTGACAGGCGGATTTTTTCCTCCAAAAATTTTAAAATATTTTTTTTCTCAGAAACTGTTAATGTTCGGTATAGAGTGTTTGATATCAAAATTCATAAAATTTTACAGAGAGTTTAAGTATGTAATAAAAAATGGGGGTACCCATTTAATATAAGAAAGTTGCTGTCAACTTCCGGCATATCGGGAAATGCCGCCATATTGAAAATATTTTTAATTGATAGATCTCACTGTGAGACAATGATGTGTAAATTTCTAAAAACTTCTAATGTACGCTCAGCCTGGGACACCTTGCATATAATTATGTATGCTGAAATGAACTAAAAATATATTAGATTTATAGGTAATATTGAGCAATTTTGGTTTGGTATTGTTAAACTTGACAGCATCGATTTTGGCAGGGGATAATAGGGGCAATTCAAACTGAAATGTTATTTCTCCATTAAATCGTCGACGTGGTTTTTATTTGATCACACTGTACATTTTATTAAATAATTTTTTGATTTTTCAGGCCAGTGAATATAACCATTCAAATCACCGTGAATTCCGAAGGCAATCGAACGTCCAGAGTGATAATCAGTCCATTAAATATGTATGGAAATATACAAAGTTTAATAATGCTGACACCGACGAATAATACGCCAAAATCCTCCCATTTTGTACCAAAGTCATCTAGCGTTGACGCATTTAAGTTAGTATCAATTTTTATATTTAATTTAAATTGCTTTTTATACATCACGACATTTTGACTCGAAATACCAAGTGTGTAGTATCAAATAATTCGTTAAAAAATGCTTTTTCCAAATATGCTAATGAGCCACCCTCCTTCCATTTGAAAAAATTGAGATATTGATTTAATTGAGTAAAAATACGATCGGGGCATCTTTTAACTGGCCAGGACAAGGCACGAAAAACATCAGACGATCAAATCTATTTTTCCCAGGCTCCTTGATTGGAAATTAATATTTTTAACACAGCCATGACACTCTAGATTGAAATATAAAATACAATTTTTTTTAAGCGAGAATGTTAAAAGTTGGCATATGGTATGTCATTCTATTTAGAGTGCCATTTTCTATCGAAGAAAGTAACAAAATACCGAGGGTGTCGTTTAAACATCAAAAGTTGTAGTAATTTCCGGTGAAACAGGAAGTAACCAAAAACAATTGAATACGTCAATCAATCCTAATTTATGTCATATATAGTAACACACCAAATCTCGATTTTTATCTGAAAAAATAAAAAAGTTATAGACGTGGGCCACTTTTGAGATGCAATTTATTTACTATATCTATCCTAGAGTAATACAACTGCTACTATATGGTATACATCTACTGAGTCTTTATGTTGGTAGTTGCTGGTAGTCACAAATGCATGTTTTAGCTGTAAGTTTTGTCCTATGAAATTCTCACACAAGAGGGATTTGTCAGAGCATATAACAACGCACATAGAAGATAGCAAGGAGTCGCCATTTCAATGTGATGAATGCAACAAGAAATTTGTGACAGCCTTACAACTAGGAAGACATATGCAAGTACATTTCAAGCCAGTGCAGTGCAAGTATTGTTCTAAAAGGTAATGACAAATCGTCCTATTGCTGCCAAAAGTCACTAACTAACATTTTTCCGAACAACCAAATTCAATCACTATGTTTTGAAGCGGAGAATCGATTGCAAAAGTTATTAACTATGATTTCTCGCTATTTATGTTTTATTTTAATACCGAATAGTTACTAACTATAAAATCTTTATGCAATGCAATTCATCTTTAGACGCATTTTTCTCGGAAGTAACAAAAAGTAAGTTAGTGACTTTTGGCAGCAATGGGACGAAATAAAGTTTATTTATTTTTTTCTTTTAAGAGGAAGTGTCAGTTTTATACAGGGGTGGCTCGTCAATAACAATGTAGTAAAAACATATATGATTTTTAGGTATGCAAATTTAAAAGAATTGAAGAAACATCTAACTGCACATTTCTTTCTGAAAAAACAAAACGAAGAATACTTGACAGAGCTACCAACTGTCGCTGAGAACAAACAACAAACCCAGAAAAAAGTGTTCTCTTGTGATTTTTGTAGCAGGCAGTTTACCAGGCATTCCAATTTACAGAGGCATACTGAAATTCATAGCGGAGATGGAGCGTTCAAGTAAGACGGAATAAGATCAATGTTATTAATAACTTCAAAATAAAACACTAATTCACCTAAATACACCAAAACACTTTATGTTTGCACTGGGCTAACCAATGACTAAAGAATACAAGAACCAATAACACCCGAGACCAAATTGTTGTTGTATTAATTTTTCTTAACTTATGAAGAGATATTTATATTTTTGATAAATGTTTTGACTACGCCTATGGTGTATGCTGCATATTTAGGTGGTATCATTAATTACAAAAAACGTATTAAAATGTTTTAACAGATACAAAACTAGTATCGACGTATACCATATATCATGTTCATATAATATCAGAAAAATAATTATCAAATTCACTACAACATGTCAAATTTTAAGTTCGTAAAACATAAGCCCCCCAAATCTCATTCAAATCGGATTAACAGTTCTTAAAATATCTTAAAAAATGTGTTTAGTTTTTTAAAGTTTGATGCTCTGTAACGGACAAATGAAGTACTTGTATAGAGGTAAATTGTGTCCAATGAACTTATTTTGATTACAGAAATACACCCTGTATAAGGTATTTTCTAGAATAAAAATAAGATAAAAAATGCTTATTATCAATACTCGTATCTGTTGGATTAGTATGGACTTACTACTGTAATATGAAAAAAAGTTTTATGATTTCGTCTTGTGTAGGCAACACTTTTTTGCCTAGATTATATACACGTCACTGTAATCCTTATCTCAACTGAATTTAACTTTAATGATAAATTTTAGGTGTACTGTATGTAGTTGCTCCTATCAGTATGGATCGTCTTTAACAAGACATATGCTATCTGATCATCTTGATATTACCAAAAGATCACACTCACTGAAAGTTGAAGCTGATAAAGAATTAGATTCGTTGATAGAATACAAAGTAATGGAAGATGACATCACCTTTGAGGCAGTACCTTTGTACGAGATGGGGGAGACTATGCAATTTCAAAATGTAAATATTGATATGGAACATTTACCCGGAGACATGGAAATTTTAGAAATTCCGATAGATGAAAATATTATTATAGAAAACTAAACTGTAAATATATGTAATATAAATAGCATAAATATTTATTTATGTTTTACTTACTGAAAACCATATAAATTATATTATTCCTATAACCCTGATAAAGACTAGAGATAGGATTTTTTTTCTGTGTGTTATGTGGTATTATATATTAGCCTTATAGGGTTGTTACTTATATGCTGAAGGCCATATTAAAGTAGTTGATTTTAAATAAAACTATATCCGATATAGTACCTAACTACTTTATTTTGTGTGGCTTAACTTATTTACACGTTGCTCTAACTCACATAATCTCACTTTGACAGTGGAACCCATGCTTGGATCTTGGGTCTGTTGGTTGAATAAGGCATATACTGACCGGGCGTACCACTTAAATTTTCAGTGTGATCAGCCATCCATTTATAATTTGGTCGACTTGGGTCTTGACTAGGTAAAAAATCGGTTTTGTAATGAAGCCAACCGAACCACTCAGCCGGTACTTGACTACCGTCGTAATCCATACCTGATCGAAATTAAAGGTTCAAATAATACTAGAACATTTATAATGAACACCATTTACCATATTTTGGAGCGTATTCTACCCAGCGATTTCTGCCATAAAAATAGCTAGGGTTTTCATAGTATTGGTTTCCGTATTTATCAGTGCCCACTAATACTCCGGGTCGTAACGAATCCATCCTGAAATATATTAATATTTGAATTTCACTGTACTTTTAAAATGAAATCAGGATATTCTCTTACATAACACAAAATTTTTACCTGTAAATTTTATACAACGAAGCGCGGATTCCTCCATAAGACTTTATTGTTTGCAACAGTTTGAAAATACGATCTAGCCCAAAATAACTCATTATTGTCTATTTTTTAACAATAAACAATAGGAAAACCTCCTTATTTTTCAAAATATAAAACTAAAAACTACCAAACAGCTGATTTTATTTTCTTATTTGACACTTCAATGACCAAAGATTAGGATTAGAAAATTATGTTTTTCGCGCTAACCATAGATTCTGTATCGCGATTAGTAATGTGTAAAATTTAAACAAATAGTTCAAAAGAACTATTCTATAAATTTGATGTTTTTAATACAGGGATGGGCCTAGAAGAATGACCTTCTGTAAGAAATCATAGATTATATAAAAAAAGGTACATTTAGATCATTCGTATACTTATAATTAAAAGGGTAATGGTAATAGTCATATATAAATTATCTGCAAATATATGATTTTTATTTTGGAAAATTGACATTTTGACATATGTCAAAATCAAACTGATAAATTGTTTTCAAAAACGTTGAATGTTGTTATGTTGTTATTGTCGGTGTTTAATTGTTTTCAGTGACTTTATTTCTTTTTTATAAAGGTTTATAGTTGATGAAATATTTTTCATCATAATATACGGACTAGTGCTTTGAATAGTGTCTTCGGTTCTCGAATATTTGGAACGAAGGGTAAGTTTTATTAGATGCATTCATCCATTTATTTTTTACATTCTATCATTGTGTATCAGATATCCCTATATAGAAACATATTTGTATGTTCTTTATCACACTTTATTTTCACAGTACAGCAGCACAAAAATTATGCATTCATTATGATAAAAATCCATTATTATTCTAAGAATTAATACGAATTTTAACAATCTTTGAATGAATAACAGTGTAACATTAAGTTTTAACAGTGCCAACTTAATGTGTTATAATATGTATATTTCTATATATTTTTTTCATACACGTTATTGTAAATTGTAAATAAGACAAAATCCGATAAAAATGCATTTCATATAAAATTTGTATACGGAAAACTTATGTAGTATATAAATAATAAGACTTATATTGTAGTAACTTGGATTCCATCCATTATTAACTTAAATGTAACAATCTTAAGTTATAGTGATATCCTTCTCTAGTTAATAACATTCAACACCTTGAATTAATTTCAACAGCTTCTATCTTCCATTATTTTCCTAGAATCCTATAGTTGAAGTTATTTTTAACTAACCCAGTTCAGATAGTACAGAGTTCAGATCTTCTTGAAGGCTTTCCGTCATTTCTTTCTGCTTGTTAAGATCGTCTTGCAACCTGGAGAAAATATTTAATTATATACAGGGTTTTTCATGCAATTGATTCATTAAAAGGGTCGAATCTAGAAGCAAATTTGAATATTTCATGATAAAGTTATTTCCAGCTGTACAGGGTGTCCATCTTTCAACACTTTTCTATAGTATTTCGCTTATTTTTAAAGCATGGTTGCCAATATAATATTTATTGGTCGCAATGTGAGCATTTTGTGTTATTATCTTGATTTTGATACCTACGAGGCTGGGCTGAGAAATAATCGGCCTCGGCAAGAGTTGGCGGCGCTAGGAACAAATGCAATTGATTTTCGAAAAAACTATCTTTCAAGTGACTTCTGTCAAATTTTCAGCGAGCTGCGTCACTTAGTTTGTATTTGACAGTGATTGAAGGCGAACAGATTTTGCATTTTTACAAAAATGAATAAAATCGAATATCGCGCAGTGATTAGATTCTTGTTTTTAAAAACGAAAACGAACGATGAGATCAAAATCTAACTGGATGATGTGTATGGGGACTCTGCACCTTCGTTATTAACAATAAAATATTGGACTGCCGAATTTAAACGCGGTCGTACGATAATTTTTGATGATGAGCGTCCAGGCCGTTCGTCCAAGAGAGGTCACCACACCAGAAGTGGTCGATAAAATCCATGGTATGGTAATTGACGATCGACGGGTAAGAGTGTGCGAGATTGCTGAGGCTGTGGGCATGTCACGTGAACGAGTGGAGAATATATTGCACGAATATTTGGGAATGAGGAAACTCGCTGCCAGATGGGTGCCGGATTTGCTCAATGCCGACAACAAGCCAAACAGTGTGACAACTTCAAAGGAGTGTTTAGCAATGTTTAACCACAATAAAAAGGACTTTTTGCGCCGTTTTGTAACCGTGGATGAAACTTGGATCCATCACAATACGCCAGAGATGAAGGAACAGTCAAAGCAGTATGTTTCTCAAGGCGAGTCAAAGCCAAAGAGAACCAAGGTGGGTCTGTCTGCCAATAAGGTCATGGCTACAGTTTTTTGGGATGCGCACAGTATTATTCATATCGATTACTTTGAAAAGGGCAAAACGATCACTGGCGAATATTACTCAAAGCTGTTGGACCGATTCGACGCCGATTTGAAGCAAAATCGACCGCATTTAGCGAAGAAGAAAGTGCTCTTCCACCAGGACAACGCACCGGCGCATGAATGTGCAGTCGGAATGGCAAAACTGTATGAATTGCGTTACGAATTGGTTCCTCATCCTCCATACTCCCCAGATTTGGCGCCCAGCGACTATTATCTGTTTCCAGATTTGAAAAAATGGCTCGGTGGTAAGAGATTCGAGTCGGATGGGGAGGTCATCGCTGCGACAGAGGCCTATTTTAAGGACTTCGAAAAATCGTATTATTCGAAGGGCATTCGAAAAATTGGAGAATCGTTGGACAAAGTGTATAGAGCTTAACGCGGACTACGTTGAGAAATAAATTGAGTTTTGCCGAAAAAAGTTGTGTTTTCTTACCTAGGCCGATTATTTTTCAGCCCAGCCTCGTACCTAGCGCTACCCAGTCTCCTAAAAAGTATCCAACTTTAGATTCGTAGACGTGCTATTTTCAGTGATGGGCAAACACTCGATATATTTAAATTACATACCCAACCAAGGCTTTGCACCTAGTATGTACCCAGTGAAGAATACTTACTTTGTTAATTTAATTTTATCCGATAGTCAAGCAGCATTAAAAGCGATCAACTCAGTAACCATCAATTCCAAGTTGGTCAAAGAATACCTAGAGAAGCTGAACAAATTAGACAAAGATAATAAAGTCCTTCTACTGTGGGTGCCAGCCAACTAAGGGATAGAAGGCAATGAAAAAACAAACGATCTAGCTAGAAAAGGAGCAAACACTCCACTAACTGGACCAGAACCGTTCTGCATCTCAATTGGGAACTAACATAAAGCGGAACTGAAGAACCTTGAAGACTCCATCCTGGAATGGGAATCCTCCAACGGTCTAAGACATTTGAAGAAATTTCTCAGAACTTACGACCGAGAAAAATCGATTTTCCTTGATTTAAGTAAGAACAATCTTCGCATTGTCATAGGGTTTTTAACAGGAGACTGTTTTCTCAATGAACACTTCATTAGATTGAAGCTAAGAAACAATGGAGAATGCAGATTCTGTGGGGAAAATGGGAAAACACCAGAACACCTCATCACTGAGTGCGTCGAGACGACAACCATTGGGTTCATAAACTTTGGTACGACTGATATCGGAGATGGAGAACTAACCGCTGTAAAATCGTCTCATATACTGGCTTTTGTCAAAGCCCTGACGATGAATAATATGATAAACTAAATCCTGAACAGCTTGTGAAAACTAGTCGCGTGAGAAACTCTGTATACATATACGCAGTTAAGCAAAAATAGAATCGACTGAATGTTTATTTACCTTTCTGCGTTGGTCTTCAGTAAGAAATTGCCTTTTTTAAGCGCTCCCAACCTGGCTTCGTGCCTTTTTACGCGACTGGACAAATTAACTTTTTTCTTATCGCACGGAGCGTCTTCGGGCTCGCTGAGACTCTTCTCGGAGTCGCTGTCGTCACTGTCGTCGCTCTCGCTATCGGATTCTTCGCTGCTCTCTTCCTCTTCTTCCGTTTCTTCTTCCTCCTCCTCGGGCTCTTCTTTTTCTTCGTCGTCATCCTCGTCTTCGCTCACGTCTTTCAGTAAAGCAGCCATTTTATCAACCTGAAAAAGGAAAATATTGAGATATTAAATTAATTAACATTGATTTGTGCGAAAGCGTAGAGCTGCCATTGGGAAATATTTTAGCAAAAATTATAGTTTTTTTGTTAGTTTACACTTTCCTGTAAATTTACATTTTTTCTGTAAATTTACACTTTTCTGTAAATTTACAATTTTCTGTAAATTTCACTTTTCGGTAAATTTTCACATTTTTGTTGTTTCTAACATTGGGAAATATTTTTAGTAAAATTTATAGTTTTTCTGTAAATTTACACTTTATCTGTTAATTATTAAGACTTTTTCTGTAAATCTACATTTTTTTGTAAATTCACACTTTTTCTGTAAATTTACATTTTTCCTGTAGATTTACAATTTTCTGTAAATTTCATTTTTCAGTAAATTTTAAATTTAAACATTTTTGTTTTGTAGTTTTTCTGTAAATTTATACTTTATTTGTTAATTATTAAGACTTTTTTTTGTAAATCTACATTTTTCTGTAAATTTACACTTTTTTGTAAATTTACACTTTATCTGTTAATTATTAAGACTCTTTAAATTTCCACTTTTTCAGTAAATTTCACTTTTCTGTAAATTTAAAATTTAAACATTTTTATTCTTTCCAACATTGGGAAACATTTTTAGCAAAAATTATAGTTTTTACACTTTATCTGTTGATTATTAAAACTTTTTCTGTAAATTTGCATTTTTTTCTGTAAATTTGCACTTTGCTGTCAATTTATCTTAATGGCAACACTGCTAATGAATCCTCCGTTTCTGCTAAGGATATTCAGAAACTAATGATATGAAGAGAAGAACAGCTGTATCTACGCCTTTCGTAGAATTGGTATTTACCTCTTTTTTAATTTTATTATACTTCTTCTTTTCTTCTTTAATAGAGGCATGATGTTTCTTGATGATATCTTTTAAGGCTAGCCTCTCTTTCTTTGCGTTGTCTTCCTTATTCTTGAAGTTTCGCAGTTTGTTAGTGAGTTGCTTAACCTAAAAGTATATATGAAGTAATTACACTATTTAAAATAAAAAATGTTGAGGTAGATTAATGGATTTTTTACCTCTTTTTGTAACCTCTTTTCACGTTTTTCGGGAGTATCTTCACCGTCGCTCTCTTCTTCACTTTCGTCTTCCATATCTTCGTCTTCGTTGCCATTGGCGACACTATTTTGACGGGAATGACTAATGGATACTCTTTTTCCTATATAAAAAATAATAATTTTATTCAAAAACAACCAAATGTAGTTATGTATATTCAAGCTTATTAAAAAAATATAATAGACCAGATACATTTGGAATACTTTATAATTTAGTAATTTAGGAATATGTCAGTTAGGAATACATCTAAATAATTTAATTGATTTGGTGTTGAAGTATATATTTTTATTCGTGCGTCGTTCTAGTAATGAGCATATGCAAGGTATACTGACTGTCAATTTCTTATACACGGTGTCCCATATAAGAAGGGATAATCTCTTTTATTTCACTCCCCTATTATATTTGGAGCCCCACGTTGGGCGCCAAAATAAATAATCTGATTGGTTTGATGCCGAACTATTTTTTTTATTCGTGTCTTTATAGTAATGAGCATATGCAAGGTGTGCTGATTGACAATTTCTTAGACACGGTGTCCTATATAAGAATGGACAATCTCTTTATTTCAGTTCCCTATTATATTTGGTGCCCCACGTTGGGCACCAAAAATATAATAGGGAAGTGAAATAACTGAGACTGTAGACTTAGTCTTACAAAAAGAGCAAGACGTAGTCATGAACAATTCATGGACAATTCAAGAACATATTCCTAAATATATGTTGTATAATAAACAAAAATATACAGATTTGAGACGAACTACTCACAGGCGTTAGTCGGATAAATCAGAGGACTGTTATTGACAAAATGTGCGAGTAATGTTTTATTACTTGGGGCTTTAAAGTACCAGTAGCTTTAGCGAAGGGGTTTAGCATAGCTGCGTTCCTCGTTAGATTCGGCCAAGCAGAAACAGGTTTGGTTTGGTTTGCATCAGCAGCTGTAAAATTAGTGCCAGTAACTTGAATAGAAAGATATGACAAAGTCGGTCCAATAATTATCGCAGACGTTATTTCGACATTTACGTTTGTCTAATTTAGAGTTATTAGTGCATAAACGTTTATCAAGACTTTAATTGTCAAAGTTAGTCAAAATAGCGCCCCTTAATAACCGCAAATCGTTATCATATCTTTCGAATATTTTCATTAACGTAGTGACGTTATTTTAAACGTTTCTTACCGCCTATGGCGTCTAAAAGTTTTTTCTCCAGCTCGACGTTTTTCCTCTTGAATTCTTCTAATTGTAGTTTCGTCGTATCCAGATTTTTAACGGCTTCAGTATATTTCTTCTCTACTTGTTCCGCGTTCTTCCTCGAATCTTCTGCTTCTTTTTTCAACGTTTTGATTACCTGTGTTGGTTTATTAAATTTTAAAAATTTGTAGAATTTTTTACTACTAATTTCATATGTATTTTATTGTATATTGGATACCTTCCATCAAACAGTTTTTTTTTGGATATAATTTATGATATCTTAATATGCGCTTTATTGTCAAAATTTATTACGCGCACGTAACCTAACTTATATTTTTTAATACGCTTACTCAATAATCAAATAGTCAAGTAGTAGGTCAAAATTCGAGGCTGACATGTGAGTAAAGCGTTTCCAAAGTCAGTTAGACTGGTTTAGGGCTCCTAATTTCTGTACTGCTTTTGTCGGCTTCGTCTGGACAAACAACTTAGAAGTCCCAAACCAGTCCAAGTGACTTTGGAGATACTATACCCGTCTTTACGTTAATACCTTATCGTCAGCTCCGCCAGACTTGCCACCTCCACTTCCAGACTTTGATTTTTCCAATTCCGCTTCCAAATTGGCAATTCTAGCTAATAACCTCTTGTTCTCCATTTCTTGCGCTTCCTTATTTCTCAGCTCTAAGGCCAGCATCTGTTTGGTGCTCTGAAGATCGTCACGGACCTTGTCAATGTCGTCCATTTCGTCTACCTCTTCGGGGGCTATCTCGTCCTGTTCAAACATTTTGTGATTTATTTCTATTCATTATTTCCAAGATATGTTTTTGCAGTTATGTGTAAAAATATTTTTTTGTTAATAAATATTGTGGCTATCTCTAGAAGTCAACGTGGACTCGATGTCTGTAATTGGTTAATATCGAATTTTATTTATAACGGCCAACCCCGTGGAGGATTACATAGTTTAAGTACCTATTATATTTGGCGCCCAACGTGGGACCTAATATTTTTCTTAATTTCTATTTTAAATTATACATATAAACTAACTTTTTAATTATTTAACTTACTTTTTTATTTAACTATTTTTTTAAATTACATTCTAAAGTTTGAAAGGTTGAAAATCGAACCACTAATCTGCAATAAACACTCTAACTGCAATAAACATATTCTTGTAAAATTTAATTTTGGTAAATTTAGCTGTACATTTTGTCTAACGAAAATTTGCACAGATTTTTTAGTACATATCCTATGTGTCCTTACTCAGGACCTTACTTAGTGCATGCGCATTAAGTGTTGTGCGGTGTAAATTATGATATTAATCTTATACAAAATATTGGACAATTTATTTGGAAATATTTCATCAATTTTCTATTTTTTTATTTGATTCAGAATTTTTAAACATTAACAATAAGTAATTATCAAGTAATTATAATTAAAGCCATTTTGTAGGGTTGAGAAAGTACAAATTAAATAGCGTCATGGACAACTCTGGGAACTGTCATAAAACTCAATCTTATTTTTATTGGGTACTACGCTTGTTTTTTGGCTTTTTTTGATTTTTATTTTCAAGCTTTTCGGTTGCAAAAGACACAAGTGTATTCAGTTACTAGAAAAATTTATTTTTGTGTGTTTATAGATATATTACAGTTTTTAAAATAATTCATGTTCAAATTTGGCGCGTTCACGATAGTTCCCGACTAAGGATAGTTAGATAAAAGTACATCGAATCTCTGTAGTTACGAAACAAAGCAGAATCGGTTCTATATTGATATAAAAAATAAATTTTATTTTTGGGTAAGAAATCTTTCCACGAGAGATGGCACATACATTTTGAAACACTCTGTATTTGATCTAGGGTTCATAATGAAGGTCTT
Source organism: Sitophilus oryzae (assembly GCF_002938485.1). Taxonomy (NCBI): domain Eukaryota; kingdom Metazoa; phylum Arthropoda; class Insecta; order Coleoptera; family Curculionidae; genus Sitophilus; species Sitophilus oryzae. The sequence goes on along the minus strand of NW_022145617.1, from coordinate 897,394 downwards.
ATGTTAATCTTTTAACAAATACACGTTAGACGCAATAGTACGGTATCAGCCTGATTATTGGGGTACTTACGCTTACCGGGGGTATACTAGCCATGGACATGGATTTTTGGATTTGCTCTTCTATGGTCATTTGTCTTCTAAACTTCCTCAGCCCTTCTAACATTGGTTTACTTCTGTCATTGGTTACAACCTTTTTCAACTTAAAACCAGTTTCGATCTACAACGATATTTAATCATTTATAATTACTATAAATGGAGATTAAAAAGTCGTGATAGATCAACGATTAATGTATGGAACCGAAATGATATTTCGCACGTAGTTGTTAACTGTAATGACATAATTTGAGTACAAAGGTTGTCTTGTATATTTTGCATATAGAAACATAGTAGGCGCCTGTCAACATGTATCAAGTTGGCCAGTCAGTTGAAAAATGGAATTAAACCGAGAGAAAATTTTCGCGCAATATTTTTTTAGAGTTATCTCAACAAGAATGCGAAAATAAACACAAATCGGCTGTTTGGGTGTTCCAAGATGAACCAAAACTCCATTCTCGAACTGTTTCAAAAAGATGGTAGCGACATTTATCTCAAAAGCGGGTCATGTAACAACAATTCCTCCGCAAGATCAAATAATTATTACTGCTGATTGGTACATGTCTATTTGTCTGCCGAAAGTAATTGCCGAGTTTCGAAAAACCAACCCTCAACGACGAGTGATTCTCTACCAAGACAATGCAAGTTCCCACACAGCTCGACAAACAATTGAGTTTTTAAAGCAAGGAAACATCGAATTGTTGGACCATCCTCCATATAATCCCGACCTAAGTCCTAACGACTTTTTTACTTTTCCAAAAATTAAGAATGAACTGCGTGGTCAAAGGTTCTAGTCTCCAGAAGATGCAGTCAGCGTCTTCAAAAACGCAATTTTGAAGGCACCAAAAGCGAGTGGAATAACTGGTTTCAGAATTGGTTCCAAGTGATGCAAAAATGCATTTCACGTCGTGGATGAGAATACTTCGAAAAACAGTAGTGTTTAAAAGTTATCTAGTCTTTTTTCTAACCTCTATATGCAAAATAAAAATGGCAACCTTCGTAATAAGAAAAAATCAACATAAAGAACATATTACCTGTTTTAGTAGTTCGTTGTGTACGTTTGGTTTCTCGCTGTCGTACAAGAAATGTTCTTGAGCTTTGGCTTCGGGCAGTAGAGGTTGAGACCTGTCATTACATTCGACATGTTTTAGTTTTTTGCCACCTTCTATTTCTTTCAAGGTGGCTGACCAATCCGGTCGAACTTTGGGCCTAGCTCTGTCAAAATATTGGCTAAGTTATTACATGCTTTCAGTTCCTAACATGTACAGGGTGGCGCCTCTTACAAGACGTGGAGGCTCCAAGGCGAACGAAAATGAAATGAAATTTTCTGAGCTTATGTAGGTTAATTTAGAGCATTTTTTAAAATATTCAGGATTTTACAGGGTGTCGTCAAAAAAAGTTACATATGAAGCTTCATTCAGAACTCGTAATTAGTAGTTCAATTACACTTTATACTATTTAGTCTACGATCATTCACAATGTCTAAAAAACACAATTAAAATTAATAGAATATCCTAGCAACAGCTTGCGGTAGTCAGTTGTATCCATAGAGAAAGCCTAATATTTAGCTTATAAAACAATCAACTTTTGGTTTCTAACCACAATTTCTCTTGACGGATGATAATCAAAGGCCAAAATGACATTCAAATCAAAAGTTTGTTAACTTTTTCTACTATTTGAAAATGACTACCACTAATTTTGACGTTCTTAATGCTTACATTGAAATTGGAGGAACAAACTTCGACGCTAATTGAAACCACTAATTTATTCCACTAATTGCGAGTTTCTGAATGAAGCTTCAAAGTTGTGCTTTTTATAACGGAACACCCTATGTATTAATTTATTTTCAGATTGTAGGCGAAAAATTAATTTTGTTAAAAATTTAACAATTAAATGTTCATTAGAGAAGGTTCTGTGATATGACTGTTACTAATAATATAATAAAATTTAAAAAACAAATCCTATTGTTTATTGTCAATGGTGTCAAGTTCAAGTTGGTTAAATCAAAGGGTGACGCAGTGATTCAGTGGTGTTTGCTTTGTTCTACTAAATGTACTAGAGTAATAGTACATTGTACTAGTTCTTTTGAGTGAACGGGATCCATTTGTACTAAACTTACGTGCATAGAAATCGGCCCACTGTGAACTTTTGGTTTTAACTGTGTCTTTTAGAATCTATTTATCAGACAAGTAAAAAATATGAGCTGTTTCAAAGACAATTTGACATGCTTTAATATGAGCATAAATTTATCCAGGGTACTTATCGTTTATATGCGTACCAACGGGTAAACAAATAAAAGGTATTTGTGTTGTGGTGACAATAAGAATAACAAACTTGTCAAATATTGCAATTACTACCTTTGTAATCGAAATTTTCACATTGTTCTTTTATTCTTTGATTAGTTGTTTCATTGTTTGATTAGTGTTTCAATTTAATGCATACATCACCGGAAAAAGCCGCCCAAGTAATCGCTTTAATCGAAAATGGACTTAAACAGAGAGCTGTAGCTCGGCAACTACATATGACACGCGGAGCGGTTCGAAGAGTGTGTGACCGAAATGTGGAGACTCGATCCTTTCGTAGTCGACCTGGAACTGGTAGAAAGAGATATACAACGGATCGTGATGACCCCTTTATTGTGTCAACAATGTTAAGAAATCGGCGTCTTGATGCTATTCAGGTGCAGCAACAGCTCCGTGAAACACGAGGAGTGACTATTAGTCAGTGGACAGTAAGACGAAGATTGAAGGAAAATAACATGACACCCAAAACACCCGCAATTGGTCCAAAACTTACCCCAGCTCATCGTCAAGCACGCTTGCGTTTTGAAGTAGAACATCTGAATTGGACACTAGAACAATGGAAATCTATTTTATTCTCAGATGAGACCAGGATATGCCTCTATGGTAGCGACCAAAGAAGAAAAGTGTACCTGAGGCCAGGTGAGCGATTCGCAGAATGTTGCATTGAGGAGCGGATTGCTTATGGAGGTGGCTCCTGCATGATTTGGGATGCAATTTCTATAACTGCGCGAACCGACCCAGTTTTCATCAGTTGGGGCGACCGTCGGCACGGGAGAGGAGGTTTAACTGGTGCTAGGTATATTGAGGAGTTTTTAGCAGTTCATGTGGTACCTTACGTCGACTACATTGGAAACGTATTCACATATGTGCATGATAATGCGAGGGCATACAAATCAAGAATCGTACACGATTACATTTCAGAAGTCGGATTTCGGGTTATGGAATGGCCAGCATGTAGTCCAGACTTAAACCCAATAGAACATTTATGGGATGAGCTAAAACGTAGAATTCGTACTAGACGAAGAGCCCCAACTTCTATCCCAGAGGTCATTGTTGCAGTAGAGGAAGAGTGGCTTAACATCCCGCAAGAAACAATATCAAATTTGATCGAATCTATGCCAAATCGTATGAGAGATGTTGTTAGAGCAAGAGGGGGTCATACCCATTATTGAAAATTTAGTTTAGTTAATTGTCCATAAATAAATAAATAAATAATAACATACACTTCTTAGTAATAAAAAACGATAATTTGTTTCATGCATTAATTTAATAATTTTAGTCCAAAGAAACCACAAAATACAAATTAATATCTCTAAACTCTTTTCAAAGAATATGAAATTGCCTTTCAAACAGCATGTATTTTTTCTTAATCTGACAAATAGATTGTAAAAAATATATAGTTAACTTCAAAAGTTTGCCTTGGGCCAATTTCTGTGCACGCAAGTGTAGTTCAAAAATGTACTACAATTTCCTTCACTAATTTGTTTCCTTCTACTTACTTGAGCAAATCTAGTCTCTGCTTCTGCTTACTGGTCATCGCTTTTTTCGGCATTTCCCCTGGCATGCCTGGTGGTGGAGGGGGCATACCTGGGGGTGGAGGGGGCATCGGTGGTGGCGCTGGCGTCAACGAGGCCTTTCTCATAGACTCGGCGCGTACCAACGAGTTCCTTTTCGCTGGAAGTTCCTTGAAAAACATTACGTTAATTTTTTATCAATTAATATCTTAGAATAATTATCGAGTGGAGTGATTGGAAGTGTACTCTTGTAAAGTGTCAAATAATTGAAACATTTTGAGTTTAAAAATATCTACTACTAGCTGACCCGGCTAACTTCGTTACGCCTAAAGCCGGTCCAACACGATGCTTCCTACACGTTGGACGCATCATTTGGCATAGGCTTCGACAATATTGCAATTCATAAGTGTGTCTCCTACACGATGTGGCAAATGTTTATGTGTCCAACGTTAGAAGGTGTTTGGCACATCGTGCGGGACCGGTTTAATAGAGAAGTGAAGTGAGAGTTTTGATTGATTGACCGACTGATCTGCAATGACTTGTGATTTGTTCTCTGTATTTTTGTTTATTTTTCAAGTATTTTTTACAGGGTCCGGCAATAGTGCAACGGGCATCTGTAACTCCGAGAATAAAAATCCTGGGAATTCTGTTTAAATGCAGACCTGAAGTATGTGCTAGAATGTATTTCAGGATATTATATCAGGTTCTACAGGGTGGCTCAAAAAAGTGCGAGTGGATTGGGATGATTTTTTTTAAATGGAACACCCTGTATATTATTTTTTTATTAGATGGAGAATTAAAAATTAACATTTTTTGTATTTTGACTGTTTCAAAATTTGTAACTGTTTCGCAGATATTCGCTATATTATATTTCATATGGCATTCTCCACAGTAAATGTTTATCAAAACCAGACAATGATTTTTTTCTCGTATTTTAACGTTGAAAGAGTCATATGAAATAATACCCCTAGTGCCTACGAAACCGTTAAAAATTTTGAAATACTCTAAATACAAAAACAAATTTTTTAATTCTCCATATAATAAAAAAAAATAATATACAGGGTGTTCTATTTAAAAAAAAACGAAGAAAAATTATTTTATATTTTAGAAAGTTTGGCATAGAATTTTGACCACCCTGTATAATTTGAGATTACGATATTTATAGCAAAGTAAATATAGACCATCAAAAGTAAATACATAATATCGTTATGATTTCAGGACAGGTTCTTGTATTTTTAATAATTTTTATAAAGGTCTGATTTCCTAGCAAAACCCAAAAACTGAAATATTTGCCTAATCCTACAGGGTAGCTCAAAAAAGTGTTAGTGGATCGGGATGATTTTTTTTAAATGTAACAACCCTGTATATTATTGCCTTTTTGGCTTCCTTTCAAATCACTTTAGCGATCTTCTAGCACAGATTAGCTATCCTATAAGTATACAGATAAAAATCTTGTCCCTAATTCGTGGTACGAAAATTGTTTTTTATGATGATGTGCAAACGAGTCAAATTTCCTGTGCGCAAAAATAAACTCGCGTAAATTAACAATAAACAGCGTAATAGAGAGATATCGCTAAACCGAATAGCGTGCATGGACGTTGATAAGGCCAGATGTTATTTCCTTTACGTGAGGTGGTATTAACTCTCTTCATTTATAGTTATCGGATCGGAAAGAATTCTGATCGCGTCGCGTCCGCTATTTAAACTTAACCTAACTTTGAATTTAAAACTTTGAAATTGTTTTGTTTACTACGTATTTTAAAACTAAAGGGCTAAAGTGCTTATTTCCAGTGCTTTATTGTTCAACGTCTGCCAATGGGTTTAGGGCAACAAGCAACAAATTCTCTTAGAAGGGCTAAATCGTCATCTGTTGTAGACCTAAGACTCTTTATAGGTTCTTTAGTATTGGAAGAGGTGGAATCCATATTTTGGGCCATATTTATTTAATTAAAACTAATCCCAGCTACTTAAATATCAAATTACCTAATAAAACTAAAGCAATAATTCAAAACAATTCAAACATAACTTAAAATAAAAGATCTCGCCGGCCGGCTCCGGTTGTCAAATACCCGCACATGCCCATTTAAGCAATTTTTAAACGTTATCAGAGGTTATTTAGAAAGAGCGCTTGGTGTAATTGATCCGCAAATTACGTCAGGCGGTAACGTTATTAGCGGGTGTTGCGTTGACTCGCGCATATCGTAACCATAATAAGGTACGCGTAAATACTGGATGACGCTATTCGGTTTTCCGATATCTCTCTAATAACTGTGCCGGTCAGGCGCTGTACACAATTGTAGAGGCCATAAGTGGGCGTGCTATGTGCGCAAACTAGTCACCTATCTAGTGCCCGATTCCGAAAATTGGAACCACGAAAAACAATAAAGAAAAAACAAAGATTATAATCTGTATAATCTGTGGCCCTAGCGACGTCTGGCGTCCACGTCTTGCCGCCGACGCCAGACGTCGGCTAGGAAATCGCACCTTAAGAAAGGCTGAAAAAATATATTTTTTATTTTTTTTATTAATATCTCTTAAACTATCGAAATATATTCACTCATATCTTAAAATTATGTAAAGTAATCTGAAAGGAAGCCAAAAAGGCAATAATATACAGGGTTGTTCCATTTAAAAAAAATCATCCCGATCCACTCACACTTTTTTGAGCCACCCTGTAGGATTAGGCAAATATTTTAATTTTTGGGTTTTTGTTTTGTTATCAATTTTTTGTAATTTTTTAAATGAGTGGATCAGCTTAAATATGGAGGCGATTTAATATTCTTAAAAGTTTTATTTGTTCCAACTTCCACCAACGCGCTTCCTATGGTACAATAGAATAATTTACTGAAAACTTTTAGTAAATGTTACTAGTGACAGTAACTTAGTGAGAGTTACTAGCGACTGCTAACAGTTGCCAATAAAAGTCGACAAATTTCTTTAAAATACGACATTCACTGGCTCAATACGTAATTGTTAGCATTTAGTAGTGATTGTTAACATTTACTGGATATCCGATTTTTAATGCAACATATATAAATATTTTAAAACTTAACTTACGCTGATATATTAAATCATCGCAAAATAACTTTTGTAAACTGTGTCGTAACAATATATAATTTTCGATACATTCGATCGACCGACTTGAAGCAACTAAATTTACCACCATCTGGCTCAAGTCGTATCAAAAGTTTATAAATAGAGCAAAGTACATACAACAATCACTTATTGGCAGTACCGGAATTCTTTAAGAGCATTTTTGTTTTTTAACTGTACATATCATTTGATTTTTGCAGTTCCATGCAATGCAAAGTGATATTTTATTTTGTGAGAATTAAAGATTCTTGAAATGGTGTGATCTGAAAAATGTTCTTGTATTTGTTTTACTAAGGGCTGGCAAAGGTTAGTCTTGGGTCGAGATTTCCGTATGTAACAAGAGTACAATGCGTTTATAATGTACTGAACAAAGAGAGAACAGTAAACACGTTGCCAAACGTAGGAAATGAATCGAGAAACTGTGAACATTGCTAAGAGACGTGGAAGGAGATATAGGAGATTTGTCGCAGTTGACCGGTCGACCCAATGTCAGTACTTAAAGTCAGGGTTGGCATGATTTAAATCAAATGATTTAAATCATGATTTAAATCGTGATTTAAATCAAGTGATTTTTTTAATTTTAATCATGTGATTTAAATAAAAAAAAATAATTTTATTGAAACTTAAACATATTAAATCAAAAAATAACTGTAAAAGTTATAAAAATGTGTCCTAGAAAACTAGAAAAAATATTTCTATAACAGATATAACAGATAATAAATCGAAAAATAATTGTAAATGTTATAAAAATATATAAAAATATCTATTCATCAATTTAAATGTTGGATCGATTTTTGAAGTAATTTCGTGTGAATCCATTAGACTGCTAAACACAGGGATTTATTTTAAAATTTATGTATAAGTGACAAGAATTCGCTGTTCGAATACATATTGTTACGGATTCCGTGGGTCCACTATTTAAACTCACGATAAAATACTTAACGAATTTATTTTCTCACTTTATACACAATTACTAACTTATAACACACAACAAACTAACTATTTATAAGATTCCTTCACCAAATTGTCCGATTTTCAATTTCCACGCGGTATATTCAAATTTCAGTAAGTACTTTATACTTTGGCATTAGATAATACATACTAATTTCATTTTCGACTTGACTATTTCCGAACAATAGTGTATTGTTTTATTAGGTAAAATTATATTTTTTGACGATGCTGTACCTGTGAAGGACCCTTCCAACGTTACAGGGAGGCACAAAAATTACATTTTTACTCCGAATAGAACATACTATTTATTTAAAACATTACAAATAATTTTCTAATCAATTTCAAACATTGCAAATAATATGAACAGTAATCGATCAACAATTTTGTACACTTCTTGAATTTGACATTTAATATCAGTTTAATAGTATATTTTTGTACTTTTGTGCTTAGGCGTAACAGTGCTTTTCTTTTATGCCTAGGCGTTAAAATGACAAAAGTTAATATTTTTGAGATGTTTGAAAAAAAATCCTTTTGATCTGAAGCTAGCGACTTTTTTTGTAGAATAAATTAGTAACCGATGTGGAAAAATTACACGCGCCGTAGAATTGTTAATGTTATCGGTATCGGGCAGAGTTATAAAGATTTAGCCATTTAGGATAGGACTTTAATTGGAAATAAGTTCTAGTCATTTGGAAATCCGATTTAAATATTGTTTTGATTTAAAATCAAAAAAACCTGATTTAAATAAAAAAAAATCCGATTTAAATAAAAAAAATCTGATTTTTTTGATTTTTTTAAAAAAATCATGATCTTTTCCAACCCTGCTTAAAGTTCTAGGGAAAGGTGTACATCATGCGTTCAGCTTCACGATTTAATTATGTCTCGTGATACATTATTTGTTTATTTATTCGTTGTAATTTTCCCTATAGCTTGAAAATGTTTAAGTGCAAGCTAGAAACACTTGCATTTTTGGTAAAAATAAGTGGAATTGAGTTGGTTTTCGACAGTGGTCGGGTTATTAGAACTCTGAATTCAAAAATCGATATCTCGAAATCTATTAGAAATAATTGATTGTAGTTTTTTCAAAAACCTTCTTAATATTTCTGCTGTATTTTCTTCGTAGACAGTAAGTGAAAATCTTTATCAGTAAAAAAATTATACGACTGCTGAAAATTGCTATGCTCTAAAAGTAAATAGATGGGTTATTTACAATTTTTGAATGAAAAAAAAACAACCTTATCGAATTTTTCTTATGTAAACATAATATAGAAAGAAGAAAATTAATTACCAGATCAATGTTTCCTACAAGGGACGCTCTACAACTAAATCAGGAAACCTATCAAAAAGAGCTTGAAAAGAGACTAAAGCCACAGACACTCAGATATCAAGACCCCAACGACATTCTCAATAATCTAAGTCAGGGCATAACTACAGCAACAAAGAAAATATGTAGTAAAATGAAACACCCTTCGGAAACTAAATTAAAACCAGAAACGACAAAACTAATAAGGGAAAGAAGAAAGACTGACAGAGATGCCCCAGAATATGACACCTTAAATAAAACAACTAAAAGAGAAATAAGAAAAGATCTAAGGGAGTATAAGAGAAACCAAATTTTGGAAACAATTGAAAACAATAGAAGCATGAAAGTGTTAAGACGTAAGCAAATGCGCGGAAAACAAAAAATAATAAAGATAAGAAACACATATGGCATTATAACAACAGACAAACATGAAATTAGAAATGAAATACACAAATTCTACGAACAACTTTAACAGTCTGTTATACCAAACAAAGATAGAGTACAAAAACACATCACAAACGTAGGATCAGAAGAGATGCTAGAAATATCAACCACAGAAATTAAATACGCACTTCAACAAATAAAAAATGGCAAAAGCCCAGGAGAAGATCGTATTACACCTGAAATGCTGAAGATGAGCGGAAAACCATTAGTGGATGCCGTGGAAGTATTGTTAAATAAATGTCTGATGGAGGGTAGAATCCCGGATGCATGGAAAAACGCAGAAGTTGTGCTATTATACAAAATAAGGAGATTTTACAAATATAGAGAATTATAGACCAATACGCCTTCTCTCGCATCTATACAAGCTCTTCACTAGGATTATCAACAACCGACTGTCTACGAAACTAGATTCCTATCAGCCCATAGAACAGGGAGGCTTTCGAAAAGGTTTTAGTACCATCGATCATCTACAAACAATTAAAACAGTCATTGAAAAAACAACAGAATACAATATACCTCTACATTTGGCCTTTGTAGACTACCAAAAAGCCTTTGACAGCATCGAAACCTGGTCATTTCTAGCTGCAATGGAGGACGCGAGAATTGATTCCAGATATTATTCCATTATTAAAAATATCTATGATAGTGCAACCTTCCAAGTTAAATTAGATGATGACCTCAAAACAGAAAAAATACTACTCGGCAAGGGCGTGAGACAAGGAGATACCATCTCTCCCAAGTTATTTACACTGGCACTGGAAAATGTCTTCAAGAAATTAGAATGGGAAAATAGAGGTCTAAACATCGATGGGGTACACCTTAGCCATCTGAGGTTCGCAGACGATATTGTCTTGCTGAGCACCGACATTCAAGAACTAAACACCATGCTAAATGAGCTAAATGACAATCCCAGAAAATTGGCTTTAAAATGAATTTGAAAAAGACCAAGATAATGAGCAACAATATCCATAACATTACCGTTGACAACGTTATTATTGAAAACGTAGACCATTATATATATATTTAGGTCATAAAATCAAGCTGGGCAAGGAAAACCAAAATACGGAGATCAAACGCAGGATCCATTTGGCATGGGTAGCATTTGGAAATATGAGCAATATTTTCAAGGATAAAAAGGTGCCCATGAACCTAAAGAAAAAAGCTTACGACAGCTGCATTCTACCTGTGCTTACGTATGGCTTAGAGACTATGTCAATTACTCGAAAAACAGCAGAACAAATACGAGTAGCACAAAGAGCCATGGAAAGAATCATGTTGGGAGTCAATATTAGAGAAAAAAATACGGAATACCCACATACGTCAAAAAACAAAATTAATAGATGTCGTTAAAAGAGTGGCAAGTCTGAAGTGGCAATGGATAGGACATGTGGCAAGACAGGATTCAGACCGATGGCCCCAAAAAGTAATCCTATGGAGACCTAGGGAAACAACCAGGAGTATGGGCCGACCAAAAAAGAGATGGGTCGATGACGTCAGGGCAGTGGCGGGAAGACAATGGATAAGATTGGCTAGAGATCGCGAAGCATGGAAAAACCTAGAAGAGGCCTATATCCAACACTGGATGGAACCAGGCTGAGAAAGATAGAAGAAGATAGAAGAAGAAACATATTGTAAAAGATCTTATCTTCAAAATAAAAAAAGTTTCAATATCTAAAGTGTTTCTTGAGTTATGGCGTGTTATGTGTTAAAAAGTTGAGTTTTTAAATTATCGCGATTACTGACGTTTTCTCGTTATAAAAAAAATGACACCCTAAAGATATCCTTATAATTCCATTTCAGATGCTCAGAAACATTTCTAATGATTTTATCTAGTTATCTTTTCGAAAAAAAGTCTTTTAAAAATAAGCGGTTTGCGATCGTGATTTTACTTTACTTGATAGGGAAAGGCGTACCGGCAACGCCGCAACAGCACTCCGTCGCATTTCTCTCACTCCGACTTAATAAGATCCCTATGCGATTTACTTCCACACATGTAAATACCGACCCAAGAGTAACAGTTGCCAGCACGGTATGTTGTCATCAGTGTAAAAAAATATTTTTAATAGATTGCCTTTATTATTATATACAGGATGACCCAGTTTTCGGAAAAATGTTTTGTATCTCTTAAAAATGTTTTCTCCCAGTGAGCAAAGTTTTGTCACATTTAGGGAACATTAGGGAACAGTTACGTATCTGCGTTTTATTGCTTCATATTAGGCAAAAGATGGTCCTGGTAACATAACAACGACGTCACCTAGAACACATTTCCCTTAAAGGAATAAAATGCTCACTGGGCTATCTCTTGAGAAAGTAACTGAAAAACCTACATACCTTCATCAAATTCCTGTCCTCCTGAAAAACAACAAAGAAAAAGTATCTATCAATTTGTATCGGTCATTTTAGCGTTATCCACACAGAGATCTGGAGGAAGGAACAACAGATTATAGTAGAAACGTCACATATATAAGGCATAGATCGATCAAAAATCTGATAGCCTGATTGGTTGATTTTTAGGTATAGCATGTAGTAGGTGTAGTAAGTGTGAAAGTGTTTTGTAAACTGTATACGGTTAGTTACAAGGAATGGGAAAATAAATAAAAAACGTTAAAAATATTGTTAGATATATACTCTGAATAGAATTTCAAAAATTCGTTTATTAAAAATTTAATGTTATCAGTGGTGTGTGATTGTTAGTTACGATTATACAGATTTTAAGTGAAAAATGTGATACATACTCTGTCAATTTCCACTTCATCCGAGCTTTCCCTCCTCAGTAACGATGGCTTCCTTTCCGGTAGTTTTCTATCAGTTACACTCGTCAATTTTGGTAGGTCGTGTATTTTGTGATCCTAAGGCAAAATATTATTTTTAAAAATAATTCAGCTAAGAATATACAGGGTGTCACAGAAATAAGTGCAAGTATTTTAGGGGGTGGTAGTTCTCGATAAAAGAAACATATTTTCCCTTTATCGTTTTTCAAGTTCAAATAACGGAGTTATTTTGCTTTGAAAATTTCCAAAAAAAATAATTTTTTGTTAAAATTTTGAGAACCACTGATGGATCTTTTTTGGATTTTCTTTCTTGTAAATTTAATCTAATACCTATGTTGCCATATTATCAAGAAATTATCTTTTTTAACTAAAAACTAAAAAAAAATCCAAAATATTTTGCAAAAAATTTCGAATTTTTAATTTTTTTTTTGCGAAAAAAACTCATAGGCGTGTTTCTGGGGTTGAATTATACTACCAGTTAAAATACTTATATATACTTATTTCTGGGACACCCTGTATAACTAATGTGAACAAGATATGGGTGGCGAACATTTTGGTTTTAGGAAAGGTATTATAGGTACCAGAGATGCTTTATGCAGCCTTATAATTCTATTACAGGAATGTTGAGACCGAGTGAAAGACAAAATATACAGGGTAGCCGTTCGTTAGAAGTTTTTAAAGTTAGGAAAAACTTAGAAGTTTGAAATTTTGAGACTTAGGGTTATTTAAAATTTCCTTTCATATAAAAATATTTTCAAGGTCATACCGTTTCCGGTGTAACCGGAAGTAGCCATTAACTTCCTTATTTTAAATGAAACACCCTGTATATTATTTTATTTTTGGATTTCTAAGAAAAGTTTATGATGAGTTTCATTGGGTTTCCCTATACCTATTTTCAACTGTTTCTCAGATATCTTGATTTATTTGAAATTTTTTACAGATTTACCCCTATTTTTAACAGTGGGTCTTTTACTCATTTTGAATCAGTGATAAACGCTTCTGCGGTAAACCGAAGCAGAGGACTAATACTTTCGAAGTCCATATTGACAACTGATTTATTGCATACAGGGTGTCCAAAATTTGATAACTGATTAGATTATTAACTCAGAAAAGTTCATTTTTTCAAATGAGACACCCTGTATATTTTTCGATAGTTGGATGCAGAATTAAATTCTGCATCGATTTGCTATAACTTTCCCTATACCCATTTTCAACGGTTTTCTTGTTAATCCGTATTTTTTACTTTAATTCAATTTTTGGCAGAATCGACAATATCGTTTGTGTTTTTTTTAAATAAAATAATTTAGTTAAAGTAATGAAATTGAATGTAATTAGAACATACGAACAAAACAGGAACAAAACAAAAGTGAAAACGTATAAAATATAGCAAAATAAACGTATAACAGTAACGGTGGGGCATTAATTATTATTAACACTCGACGTTAGTGTATCCCTACAATAATAAAAAAGTTAACTCAATAATTACAAAAATTGTTCGAAGTGACCGCCATTTTCGTTCAAACATTGAATAACTCTTGCGATGCACTCCTTGCGAAACAAATCTCCGGATTTCGTCTGGGCATAGATTAGTAAACGCATAGTTAATACGGTTTAATAACTCGTACGTATGTAATATAGTACGTACAGGCGTAGAGTATACCAGCTCTTTTATACGCCCCCAGAGGTAAAAATCGAGGGGCGTTAAATAGGGTGACCGTGGCGGCCAGTTCCAGGGTCCTTCAAAACCCAAACCAAACCGTTGAAAACAGGTATAGGGAAAGTTTATGGTAGGGATACAACCTAACCTAACCTAACTAACGTCTAGTGTTAATAATTAATGCCTCACCGTTACTGTTATACGTTTGTTTTGTTATGTTATGTTATATTTTATATGATTTCAGTTTTGTTTTGTTCCTGTTTTGTTCGTATATTCGAATTACATTCAGTTTCGTTACTTTAACATAGTTATTTTATTTTAAAAAACACAAACGATATTGTCGATTCTGCCAAAAATTGAATTAAAATAAAAAATAAGGATTAACAAGAAAACCCTTGAAAATGGGTATAGGGAAAGTTATAGCAAATCGATGCAGAATTGAATTCTGCATCCAACTATCGAAAAATATACAGGGTGTCTCATTTGTAAAAATGAACTTTTCTGAGTTTGAAAATAATCTAATCAGTTATCAAATTTTGGACACCCTGTATACAATAAATCAGTTGTCAATATGGACTTCGAAAGTATTAGTCCTCTGCTTCGGTTTACCGCAGAAGCGTTTATCACCAATTCAAAATGAGTAAAAGACCCACTGTTAAAAATAGGGGTAAATCTGTAAAAATTTTCAAATAAATCAAGATATCTGAGAAACAGTTGAAAATAGGTATAGGGAAATGTAATGAAACTCATCATAAAATTTGCCTAGAAATCCAAAAATAAAATAATATACAGGGTGTTCGCTTTAAAATAAGGAAGTTAATGGCTACTTCCGGTGTAACCGGAAATGGTATGACCTTGAAAATATTTTTGTATGAAAGGAAATTTTAAATAACCCCAAGTCTCAAAATTTCAAACTTCTAAGTTTTTCCTAACCTCAAAAACTTCTAACGAACGGCTACGGGGAGAAACCCTGTATATACTTATACTTCATTGATTATAAGAAAGCGTTCGACATTCTAAATTAATTGAGATCTTGAAGAGAAAGAGTCTAGACTTGAATACATAAAAAAAAATTGAAAACCTGTATTGGAATCAGATAGCTCCTGTTAAGATGGAATGCGGAACTTATCTTAGATGGAAACTAACGGAAACAAGAAATAGCCATCGAATCTGAAAGTCAAGCAGTCTTAAGAGCGATCAACTCATTAATCAACATTTCGACGTTGGTCAAAGAATGTCTACAGAAGCTGAAAAAAATTAGACAAAGAAAATAAAGTAATGAAAAAGTAAACGATCTAGCTAGAAAAGGAGCGATCGCTCTACTAACTGGACCAGAACCATTCTGCTTCCCAAGTGGAAACTCAAGAACTTGGAAGACTCCATCTGTAACCTGGAATGAAAATCCTCCAACCAGACGACCGAGAAAAATCAAAGATTTTTATTGATTTGAGTAAGAACAATCTTCGAATTGTCACTGGGTTTTTAACAGGACACTGTCTCATCAATGAAGATTGAAACTTTTTTTTAAATATGTACTCTGAAGAGATTTACTCATAGACTGTGTGTACGTGACTGCGGACTGGGTGTTAAAGTAAACGGGGAGATCTTAAAACAGCATAAGGATACGCTGATGATCCTGTTATATAGTCTATAAAATGAATAACTTTGAATTTTGACCGTTATTTTTTACCAACATGGCAAATATAAAATCCCTCTATCAAAAAAATGACTGATATTCTTTAAATTGAGGGCCTGAACGAATCAGATAGGTAACTCTTTTTACTTTCGTGAAATAGAAAAGGAAAATAATAAAACAAGTGACAGTTCTTCCTCTTCTTGCAAAAATCAAACGAAAATGTCATAATTGACAAAAAGTAAAATGTCATCAGCTTTTGACATTTCTAAATATTAGACCAATGCCGTCTCTAATAGAACAGCCACAGAGCGAGATCTATGACGTCACGCTAGTTAGATACTACGGTTAATAAATATGTTGTAGAATACATTGAAAACGTAATCATTCCTCGTATTTTGGTTTGTATTTTTAAAAATGATATAGTTTACATGAAATATACATAATATACAGTTAATAAATACAATATAATATATACCTATTTATAGTAATAGATACTTTGGCAAATAAACTATGAACCATACAAATGCAGCAAATGTTTTACAATATACAAATATTGGGTAAAATGTAAAATATATTTTAAATTTTGGGGTTTGAAAATCGATCTAATTTAACAAAAACATTCAATATCTACTAATAGTGTATTATTATTTGCAATCACAAAATTTATTTATATATTATAATGTTTACTGCAATTAATAAACTAATATAAACTTGTCAAAAGATGACCACATATTTTTTTAAATTATTATTCTTAACACAAAAACTATCTACATTGACTATGGAGTACGATTTCAGCCATATTGTAAAACATTTGCTGTATTTGTATGGTTTATAGTTTATCTGCCAAAGTATTTATTACTATAAATAGGTATATATATATATATTGTATTTATTAACTGTATATTGTGTATATTTCATGTAAACTATATCATTTTTAAAATACAAACCAAAAATACGAGGAATAATTATGTTTTCCATGTATTCTACAACATACTTATTAATCCGTAGTATCTAACTAGCGTGACGTCATAAATCTCGCTCTGAGGCTATTCTATTAGAGACGGCATTGCGTCAGCATGGCCGCAAGTTGATAACCTAATAAAATTAACACTAGAAAAGCCCGCGGGAACTGTCAAATTCAAAGTTATTCGTTTTACAGACTATATCAGCTTATAGCGAAGGTTCCCTACTAAGTATTTAAACCAGAATGCCATAGACCAAGTAGTTAAATTCAAGTATCTTGGATGTTGGATTACTGAAGTTTTGGATCAGGATGTAGAGATTAACGCCAGAATAGGCGATAGCACATTCCTCAAAATTAAACAATGATTCTTTTGTAATCTCTCTAATAAGACATAACATTGAAAATCCGATATCGTATGGTCCAAGTGCTGCTTATTCTGTGCTATTATATGGAATTGAACCCAAGACCCTGAAAGAGACTAGGATTAGGAAGATAGAATCCTTTTAAATGTAGTTATTTCGTCGGATACTGAAGATGTATTGGACGGAGCACATGTCAAATGACCACGTATTACCACGTTATTGCATGAACCAAGAGCTTCCAAATATAATGTTGCGAGCCGGTGTGGACTCGACCTAACCTCACAATATGGCCCGCCCTCGGATGACCTTAACATCGCATAGACACCGCAATGATTCATTCGTTCGAGAAGAATCGAGACCCACTAGAATGGACGCGTACATACGAGAACATTCGAAAACCTTCTCTATGCGCCTAACGATCTTTGGACTATTCTAGATTTCTTTTACCTGTCGGTATAAAAGCCGGCGGCAGTGGCCTAGAGAGGGCAGTTAAAAATATACAGTTGACGCGCTAAAATTCAAAATAAATTCTTAGTTATAAATCGTTTGTAAATAGTTCTATAAGTCTTTTATCGTTATTGTTTTTGTTAATTAGTGTTAAATAAATAGTGTTTAAATAAATTGTGACTTTCTATCCACACGGAACCGACGAAAAAACGTAACAATTGGTGTCAAGTGTGGCGTGTGTGATAGACTAGGAAAATAAAAAGACAGACAATGGCTCCGAAAAAATTGTTGAAAGACTTGAAAGTGTCGGAATTAAAATGTATACTGGAAGAGAGAGAGTGCGAGACAGATGGTAAGAAAAGCATTTTGCAAGCTAGACTGAGACGTTTTGGTGGAGGAAAGTGAGGATTCTGACACATTTTGCTTTGAGTTGGAAGGTGACCTTGACTAGTCCTTACAAAAATTAGAAGACAGTTTGAATGATAAAATGACAGAGAATTCTCAAAAATTAGACGACAACTTGAACAATTTGAATAGTAAAATAATTGACTTGGAAGTTAATTTAGAGAGAAAATCAGTGATAAAATTAATATTTTAGAAGATAAGATCGCAGAAAATTCTAAAGACATACAGGCCAGCTTTAATAATAAAATACTTAATTTAGAAGAAAAGATAACAGAAAATTCCAGGGAATTAGAAGAAAAGATTATAAAGAATTCTACGGAGCTACAAGACAAAATAACACAAATTGAGGACGATGTAAATAAAAAAATCGAAATTTTAAAACAAGAAATAGCAAAGGCAAATTCACCAAAATGTCAAGAAACATCGGAGGCACAGAAACTAGTCGAAAATAAGTATATCTCAAAGTCAGTTATTAAGCCTCCACAGTTTGACGGAAAAACCGCTTGGGCCAATTATTTTTGCCAGTTTGAGACCGCTGCGAGAGCGAACGGATGGACAATCGCTGAAAAGGCTACCGCTTTGACTGTCGCACTGCGAGGAGATGCGACTGATATCCTGCAGACATTGTCACCATCGGAACAGGGAGATTATCAGCAATTGGTACGACATTTAGAAATGAGGTACGGCCAAGCTCATTTGGAACATGTCTATCATTCCCAGCTAAAAATCGCATTCAAAAAGTCAAATGAGTCTCTGCAGGAGTTTGAAGCCGACGTAGCCTCGCCTCGTTCGCCTTGCGTACCCTGCTACGCCAGAGAATGTTATGGAGCGGTTGGCAGTACAGGCACTCTCCGACGGCTTACGTGACAACGAGACAAGACAAGCACTTCTCCTAGCCCACCCAACGCACTTGGTGGATGCTTTAGCACGTGCCCTAGAATTTGAGGCCGCGAAACAAAGTTCTCGGTCTTTAGGAAGAAGTACGGGCCATCGACGAATGTTCCGACGAATCCGTGGAAGGGATTGTTCGGAAGGTAATGGACCAGTACATGGGCAAGAAGGGACCGATTCGTTGCTGGAACTGCGGACAGGTGGGACACGTGCGAAGCCGTTGTAAGGGAGAAGAACGAAGAACCGGCTTCGCCGAGGTCGGAAAACTACTAAGGGTCGAAATGAAGGGGCACACGTCGACCTGTACCCAACATGCTAACGAAAACTGCTCAAGTCGCCTCGCTACAACACAAATTCAACAGCATTTTGTGGATGGTTTTGTTGATGAGAGTTCCGGACCATGCTGTTGGATACAGGTGCGACGAAAAACTATCATCAGACCGGACATTCTTAAAACATCGAAGAAGGTTAAAACAACACAATGGCGACTACATTGTACTGCCACGGGGGGCTCCGCTGCTGTCCATGGAGAAGTAAACCTTAATTTTGTTATTGGGAGCACCAGTTTTGAACATCCAGTGTTAGTAGCAGACATCGAAGATGAACTTATTCTCGGAATGGACATCATGACCACTAGAGGTTTTGAGCTAAACCTCAAACAAGGAATTTTGAAAATAAATGAAGAAGAAGTGGTTCTGCATCGAAAATGTGAGGAGACGCTTCGCGTGGTGGTAGCAGAAGATGTTTCGATCCCTGAGCGCTGTGAGATATTTTTGGATGGTTGCCTAGAAGGTAAAATGAATAATGGGAGTATTATTCTGTTGGAGCCAAGGAACCATGACAGCGAAATAGGACGAGGGATCGCTGTTGGAAAAGCCCTGCTACGAGCGAAGAAAACTGTACCGGTGAGAGTAATGAACACGAATTATTATTCTGTATCCTTGAAGAAGGGAACCCTCTTAGGGTACTGTTGTTCGGTCTCCTCAGTCGTTCGAAGCGTGGAAGCCTCCAAAGTTTCGACTTCAAAAATTCCGGACAAAATGGTGAAGGAGTTAGTAAACGTTAAAGGATTATCTCCCGAAAATAGAAGAAAATTGAGAAACCTGATAATCAAGTATCAAGATGTGTTTGATAAAGGAGAAGCAGGACAGAGAGGTCGTACCAATTTAGTACAACACAAAATTGATACCGGAGATGCACGACCAATCAAACAAAATCCGAGAAGACTTCCGCTCGCCAAACGTGAAGAAGCTGATAAAATCCTTCGAGAAATGAAAGAAGAGGGTGTCATCGAACCATCTAACAGCCCGTGGACATCGCCGGTAGTACTAGTAAAGAAGAAAGACGGTACCACCAGGTTCTGTGTTGATTATCGGCAGCTCAATAATGTTACCAAGAAGGATAGTTATCCCCTGCCGAGGATAGACGATACTCTAGACACGCTGGCGGGGTCAACGATATTCTCTACGTTAGATCTGAAGAGTGGATATTGGCAAGTCGACATGGCGCCGAAAGACAGAGAGAAGACAGCGTTCTCGGTGGGCTCCGGACTGTGGCAATTTACCGTCATGCCTTTTGGATTGTGCAACGCGCCAGCTACCTTTGAGAGACTAATGGAGTCTGTGTTAAAGGGACTATCCTGGACTACCTGTTTAGTGTACCTGGATGACATCATAGTGGTTGGGAAATCCTTTGACGATCATCTGAAGAATTTGGAAGAAGTTTTCAAGCGACTAGGGAGCTCTGGTTTGAAACTTAGCCCCAAGAAATGTCATCTGTGTCAAGAAAAGGTACACTACTTGGGCCATGTAGTCTCTTCCCAAGGAGTTGCGGTAGATCCACAGAAGACCAAGACAGTGGAAGAGTGGCCGATACCTAAAGATAAACATGAACTACGAAGCTTTTTGGGACTATGCACATACTATCGCCGCTATGTACAGGGGTTTTGCCACCATCGCAAAACCATTGACCAGACTTACCGAAGGCGAGAGGCGTTTCTCTTGGGACTCAGATTCTGACGAGGCATTCCGAAAATTGAAGAAGGCCCTGACTAGTGCGCCCATACTTAGCTACCCTCTTGGCAACGGAAACTTTATATTGGAACCGACGCTAGCAATGTTGCGTTAGGCGCTGTTCTGTCTCAGATCCAGGATGGTCAAGAAAAAGTCATTGGTTATTTTAGTAAGACCTTGTCAAAACCGGAAAGGAACTACTGTGTAACCAGACGAGAATTACTAGCAGTAGTTAAAGCAGTGGAACACTTCTACAAGAGTATCTCTATGGAAGAAAGTTCTTGTTAAGAACAGACCATGCTGCTTTGAAATGGCTGTTGCAATTTAAGAATCCTGAAGGGCAGGTAGCTAGATGGATTGAACGATTACAAGAATTTGACTTCGACACAGAACATCGAGCTGGGGCAATCCATCGGAATGCCGACGCACTTTCCAGGAGACCTTGCGCTAAGGACTGTAAGCATTGCTCCCGAGCTGAAGAGAAAGAAGTGAAACTCCTAAGAACAACTGTGGTTAATGATAGTTGGCAACCCGAAGATCTTGCAAATGACCAAACCAGTGACCCAGAATTAGGTTTAGTAATTAACTGGAAAAACACAGGCCAAAGACCAACGTGGGAAGAAGTTTGCAGATATTCGCCGAACGTAAAGTCGTACTGGGCCCAGTGGAATTCCTTGGTAATAGATAACGGACTACTTCGCCGTGTGATCGAGAGACCGGAGGGACAAGAAGAGAGAAGGCAGATCGTCATTCCAAAGAAGAGGGTCCCAGAAGTCTTGGAGGAAGTTCACAATGGAACCAGCGGAGACATCTTGGTGTTACCAAGACACTTGGCAAGCTGCGTGAACGGTTCTACTGGGTGAACTGCAAAGAAGATGTGAGGGCCTGGTGTAAGAAATGTGACATTTGCGCAGCCATTAATGGGCCACAAAAGCGTGGTAAAGCCCCTATGCGCCAGTACAATGTTGGTAGTCCCTTCGAACGAATAGCGATCGACGTGGCTGGTCCTTTCCCGGAGACGAACGATGGCAACAAATACATTGTGGTAGTAATGGATTACTTCAGCAAATGGGTCGAGGCCTACGCGTTGCCAAATCAAGAAGCGTCCACGATTGCTGATGCCCTTGTTAAAGAATGGATCTGCAGGTTTGGTGTTCCCATGGAGCTTCATTCAGATCAGGGAAGAAACTTTGAGTCCAATCTGTTCCAAGGCGTCTGTGAAGTCCTGAACATCCGCAAGACCAGGACGACTGCTCTACATCCACAATCCGATGGGATGGTTGAACGCATGAACAGAACTATCAACCGTTATCTGGCCAAAGTAGTCTCTGACCACCAAAGAGACTGGGACAAATTTCTTCACCTGTTCCTGTTGGCCTACCGTTCATCCGTCCAAGAATCTACAGGGCAAACTCCAGCCAGCATCGTTATGGGACGGGAAGTGCGCCTACCCTGTGATCTGAAATTTGGTTGCCGACCGGGAGAAGAAGTCGCCGGAGAAGATTATGTCCACACACTACGTCAAAGGATGGACGACATTCATCAGAGAGTCCGCCTAAATATTCAAAGTGCTAGTGACCGAATGAAGGAACACTACGACATTCAAGCTGAGCATGGAGGATACCAACCAGGGAAGTTGGTGTGGCTATATAACCCGCAGAGACGTCGTGGGTTATCTCCGAAGCTACAATCCTCGTGGGAAGGGCCATACGAAGTCATGGATAGAATTAATGACGTCGTATACCGTATCAGAAAATTGCCAAAAGGAAAACCGAGGGTAGTCCATTTCAACCGTTTGAGCCCCTACCAAGGCGAAATAGAAGATCGTGCTGGGACCGTGAGAACCTGCAGCTTTGATCCCCCTGATTCGGAGATGTCCTTTGACGATTTCATGGCCCGATACAACAGCAGTGAGAAGGCTCGCTATGGTGTAACCAAAGAAGATCAACGAGACCTCTTTTCCGTGCCTCCTGATTATTCGCTCGCTCATTGTGTGGCTCGAGATTTGCGGATGTCCAGAGGAATCGCTGCGACGTTCAATGAGAAGTTTGGGCGTGTCGGAGAACTACGCCGACAGGATCCAGAGGTTGGAAGCGTCTTGAGGCTAACCGACAATGCACATGGTCAAGCAAGGCACATCTTCTACCTGGTCACCAAGGAATGGTCCCCGAGTAAGCCGACTTATCTCAATCTATGGAAGACCCTGATTGAACTGAGAGAAGCCCTGCTAAACAACAACATTGCACGATTAGCCATTCCGAAGCTGGCGTGTGGACTCGATGGTTTGAGTTGGCGTACAATCCGGAACATGATTGAAGTCTTGTTCAGATTTACGGGAATCGAGATCCTCGTTTGCTGCTACAACCCAAAGCTGAGATCGGGAGAGAAAACTGTAGACTGCTATTTCTACCAGACTTCGCAATGTACCAGGGGCCAGCTTTGCAAATACCTTCATTCACCGTATACATCTCGGGACGAGCATGTGCCTAAGAAGGGGCAGTGTTGCGAGCCGGTGTGGACTCGACCCTAACCTCACAATATGGCCCGCCCTCGGATGACCTTAACATCGCATAGACACCGCAATGATTCATTCGTTCGAGAAGAATCGAGACCCACTAGAATGGACGCGTACATACGAGAACATTCGAAAACCTTCTCTATGCGCCTAACGATCTTTGGACTATTCTAGATTTCTTTTACCTGTCGGTATAAAGCCGGCGGCAGTGGCCTAGAGAGGGCAGTTATAAATATACAGTTGACGCGCTAAAATTCAAAATAAATTCTTAGTTATAAATCGTTTGTAAATAGTTCTATAAGTCTTTTATCGTTATTATTTTTGTTAATTAGTGTTAAATAAATAGTGTTTAAATAAATTGTGACTTTCTATCCACACGGAACCGACGAAAAACGTAACAATAATAAAAAAAGGACATCAGGTCACTTTATCTATATGTATATTTTACGCTTACCTTTTTGGGTGGGGTTTTCTCTTTCTGTGGCACTGGCTTAAGTTGTGGTTTAACGAAGAAACTTTCTTTTTCTTCTCCATTTTGTTGTGGTTCTTTCGTTTGTACCGAAGTCTTTCTTAATTTAACACCGGCTGTAGCAGATTTATATTATTTATAGATCAGATATTAGGGGTGCTATAATCTACACTTAAAATCTACAGAACGAAAAAAGAGGTTCCCTAAAAATTTTCGTGTATTTTTAACTTCAATATATTTTGTTCTAGTAGGCCCATTCTGATGATTTTCTCATCAAATTTTAGTTAAATTGTTTGTCTTTTTGACCTCTTTCTAAAGTCCAGAAGTTGTACCAGCTTTAATTGAACATGGTAAAGATCAACTTCTGGACTTAAAGACTAAAAAAAAAAGAAATATTAAAAAAAACGTAAGTTAATTACTCAAATATTAATTTTATATTATATTATACAGGGTGAATCTTAAATAAGTGCAAATATTTTCAGGGCTACTAGATCTCGTTAAAAAAAATATATTTTCTCTTCACCGTTTTTCAAGTAAGTCCCAAATAACGGAGTTACTTTGAAAATTTCCAAAAAAAATGATTTTTTGCTTAAATTTTTAGAATCACTGGATCTTTTCTGGGTTTTCTTTCTTGTAATTTTTTTAATCCACTACTTGGCCATATTATCAAGAAATTACGTTTTTAACTAAAAACTAAAAAAAAAATTCCCAATTTTTTTTTCAAAAAATTCCAATTTTTCAATTTTTTTTCCCGAAAAAAACTTCATAATCGTGTTTCTGGGGTCGAAATATACCACCTCTAAAAATATTTGCACTTATTTAAGACTCACCCTGTATATTCAGTACAAAAACTATTTTTAAGGAATTTCTTTGCTTTCAGGTTACGAAAATTTATTTTTAAAAAATTTTGAGAGCCACCGGATTTGTTCTGTATTTGCATCCCTTTCAGTGTCGTAACCATAGTAATATTAGTCAGATATTAAGAAATTATACCGTGGAAAAATTTGCGGCGAACGCGCACTTCTAAAAAGTTTTCTAAAATATACAAGACAATTTCAAAGAATATGCACGATTTTTAACATCTTTTTTGCCAAAAAAACCTCATAGACGTGTTCCTGGGGTCGAAATATACTACCCCTAAAAATATTTGCGCTTATTTAAGACTCACCCTGTATAGCGTTCCCCTTTCTCGAGTTATAACTCAGAATACAGTCTCTAAGTAATTTATTTATTTATTTATTTTAAAAAAATTGAGAGGCACCGGATTAAGTGCTATAATCTACACTTAAAATCTACAGAACGAAAAAAAGTTACCTTAAAATTTTAAAATAATAAATAATAATAAAATAATTAATTTTTAATATTTTTTTTCTAAGTAATAATATTATTGTTAACCAACTCTCTCGGTTATGAGAGATAAATATTTGAATTATGAAATTTTTTTGCTTTGAAGGTTCGCCATCACTGCTCTAGAATAAATTACACAGAACTTATCCATGAAAAATTTTAAGGCGTCATGTGTAACTGACATTAAAGGTAAATGCTGACGTTTTACAATTTAAATTGTTAAGCAACCAAATTCTCTATTTTTGGCGACATATAAAGAAATTTACGTAAAAGTAACCACATTGACCGATCGCGTCCAAAATCGGACAACACTCCCACTCACAGGACGTACAACGTAACCTATAAAAAATAGACACCAGTATTTACATCTGAAACCGATGAAATATTAAGTTTTGATAAACTGCACTTGTTGATTTCTATTGGCTAACTTCCAGCCTTTGTTGTCAAGTCTATTAATAGTTTGTATTATATAGTTAAATTATTAATATATTTTTGAGCCTAGTAAATACTCACGTTTTATTGCCGTTTTGGCTTCATAATAAACTGTATTACATTATATATTACTTCTATATATATACATATTTACATGGTATAGTATAGTCAATTAATATACTTACTAATTAAACTCTATTAATGATTTATAATTAAATATTGTGAGTAGAGAAGTTTCAAAATCATTCAAAACAGGGCCGCTTAAATTATTTGGTTAATTTCATTACATTTGCATTTCACTGAAATATTGCGTAATTGCAGGGTAATATTAGTCAAATGTAGTAGATGAACAAATTAATCAATTATGCTGTTTTCCAGCGATACGTGATTTGACTAGGCATTTCAGGGAATGGCGAATTTCACTCTTTGGCGCCGACATACTATGTATACATAATATATTAATTAATTATATATACATTGTATTATGTTCTATAATATTTCATTAAATGTATTTTTTTATTATTGACAATTTTATATATTTGTGTTGAAGACTTATTTATATAGTTACCTAAAGGATTGTTTTCTTTTTCTTTCCTAAAACTCTCCCTTTCTGGCTTTTTCACCTTTCTCAACTGAACTGGTTCTGCAAATAACACCAATAGAATTTGGTTTTAATTTAAAGCTTATATCATTTTTACAGCGATGTCAAGTACCTATTTGTTAGTATATAAAGTTTTATCTTTATTATTAGTAGATTCAATAAACTTAGATAAGCTATATAAAATAAAGCACAATTAGTTCACACAAAAATATGTACAATTACTTTACAAAATTCAGTTTTAGTAATTTAATAACGTTTTAAGATTTTGGATCATGGTAATTGATTGATTATTGATTTAAAGTCAGTTTATGTTTGAACATAAAAAAGGTTTAGTTTCAAAACATTTTTAACTTTTTACATTTAACATAACATTTATATATTTGTGGTCACTTTATGAATTGTCATACACCTATAATTTTATTATTTTTTTGATTATTGTCAATAAATAATAAATATTATTAATTAAATAAATAATTACAAAAATTATTTCTTATGTTAAAAAAATCCTTTTAAATACTTAAAATCGTTATTGACTTTCTGTTGTTATTGAAGTTTTGTATTATTTCGTAATTGAACTCAACAATTTAGGTAAATTATACGTATAAGTACCGTATAATCGAAAAAAAAACGGCGTCAAAGACAACTGGGGAATGACAATTGATGATCATTTTGGCGAGGTCAGTCTCTAGACGTCATGCGTCAGTTACTAAAAATTGACATAAAACTTGTTAAAAATGAACACTAATTATAGAAAGATTAAAAAGGATAGACCCCCTTTCTAGATTTACAAATCTATTTCCAAAAAGTTATTTTTACTCAAATTTTAAACCACATCATTTAAAAATAATTTTTACTCAATACATATGAAGATAAATTACAATCTTCTTAAGGCCAAGTGGCAATAGAGCGCCATTAAAAAATAAAGAAGAGTACGGCCCAAGTAAATGACGTCTAGGGCTTGACCTGGCCAAAATTATCATCGATTGTCATTCCCCAGCCGCCTTTGACGTTTTTTTCGATCGTATGGTGAATACGTAGATTCTTAAATCCGTACTTCTGATATTTAGGATTTGTTCATAATTTTAAAGTATGTGACTAGCATTTTTTTAAAACTTTGTTAGCTGTTTGTTAACTGATATCAGTGATATCATATCAACAATGGATTTTTTTGTATTTGTATATTTAATAGAATCTTGTTCATTGTTGGTTTAGTTTGCAAGCAATTGAGTTGTAATAAACAATATTTATATATAAGCTATACCAATTAAACTTTTAGTTACGTAATCGAGGGCGCGATTTTTAAATTAATTGTTGCCAACCATAGAGATAATCGGCGCCGGGCTGACTAACTAGAATTTAATTTTTGCGCTGGGGATTCAGGTGGTAGCTCTGCTGTAAAAAATGTCAAATTGCCACATTTATTTATTTATTTATTTTCTGACAATGTCATTTGTTTTGACACTTTAGTTTTGTGTTACGAGTTTTTGGTTTAAATGAATTGTGTTGTGATACTTTAAGCTTCAAAATATTTACTAGCAGATCTTGTCGTCAAACAGTGTTCTTTTTAGAATCTCATTTAGTACGAAGTGGTACAAGATTAGTTTAATTTGTAAAAAACTCATCGCAACCTTATTAGAATATTTTGAACGGGAAAGCGGTAGTTATAGCCCTTTATGTCCCTTAAGTGCTGTTAAGGAAGTGAGTTTTTGTTGATGTAAATAATAACTGTTTATATACATATTTATAATTAATTTATTTTTGTTTCTTAAAATATTTTGATTAAAAGAAAATATGCAAAAGTGGGCGACGCTGCACAGTGCTTCGAACATATGGCTCTAGAGGACAAAAATCCAAAACTTCTCTTTTATTGTAAGCAATTTATTCAAACTAGGTTTATTTGACACAAATGATGAGTACTCTCATTGTACTAAATGATGATGTTCTTAGTCCCACGTTTATGAAAAAAAAATCTTATAAATAATAATAATGTTGGAGCTGTGTTCCATCTAAGCAAATAATAAGTTATAGTATGAAAACGGTGTAAGTATTAAATAAATTCCTGTGATAAAAAAGAATTGAAATAACATTAGAACATGATTCCTACAATATAAGCCTAATATAAGATAAAAATGTTTTTCTTTAATGAAAAAGAAACATTAATGTTATATTTAATTAAAAAAAACTTAAGATACTATAAATTTACTTTAGGACAACAAAATGCATAGATCGTAACTACTCTGATTCAGAAGAATCACTGCTGACAGAATCTTCCAAATTTATAGTATCCAAATCACAGGTAGTTGAAGTATCCTCACATATAAGATATTGTCAAGACTTAAATATAGGCCAACTTGGGTTTACATCAAATTGGGAAAAATCATGTAAAATATAATTCTAGTAAACCAATTTGATGTGGATTCAAGGGAATCGTTCGCGTATACGTTGTCCTGAATATGTTCTTATAATAAACATTGTTAATTAAACAATTAAAATCAGGTCGATGTAAGCGTGATGTTTCAGGGCTAGCTCGTACTAAATATCGGTGCTGGAAATATACAAAGGAGATTTTTGAGCACGTACCCGCCGATAATTGGGACGAGCGGAAAAATATAAAATGGTGTGCTGAGGACAGGGGAGTTGGTTAGTCTATCGATGTGAGTCGTATTATACAGTCAGTAATTCGCGTTATCAGTCCGTTAGTAGAAGACAGCGCAGACTGAAGATGTTCCTGTAAGTACTTAGTTAACTAAACCATTAAGTCTTGGCATTCCCCAAAATTGTATTATACTGTGAACTTTATATTAAATAAATGAATATTTTATTCAGTGGTTGTTTTGATTGAGAGAGAGAACCTGGTATAGCGACCCTAGCAAACAACCCCCAGCTAGGTCGCGACAATATTTCTGTACATCATTTTCTAATATGTTACTTTTTCGCGTTGTTACTGTTCATTTTGTCGGTATGAGGGGTTCGGATGTTAATAGTTACCTCTTTAATAGACCATATCCATATATTATTTTTTCCTTTTCTTGGGTATGAGATTTTATAATAAATTGAAAGATGGACACTTTTTTATGCGACGTTTCGCTCCAACATAGTGGACTTTTTCAGGCACAAGTGGTGTCTCATTTGACTGGAAGGTTCATCAATATCTAATAAGAACATATTTTTTGAAATACAAATAATTTCGAGTTCTTGTCCTTATGATCAAGCCAAGTATTAGCCAGATCGGCATTGCTTATCAATTTTACTCCATCTGAAAAGTATTATAAAATAAAGTTCGTCACAAGCAGACGCAGGTGAACTATACTAAAATTAAAAGTGTATGAATATGGCAACAAAATATTCAATATATACGATATGTTTTGATATGTTTTTTTTAAATGCCTTTTTGAAAACTTAAAATTTTTATACCCATTTAAGAATCATCTTAAAAAATAAATAAAAACTAAACAATCACGAACTTGTTTAGAAATAAATTTAAAGTACATACCTTGTTTAACAATATCCATAGTGGCTTTCAATTAAGTACGTACCCGTTTAACTCCATAATATACAGAACTACTATGAATGTTATTCTTTTCACTGATGAGATAATGATCGCAAAATTTATTTTTAGTGAAAATATTTGCTAACAAAAACGCTGTTTATGAAAAATAATATACAGGATGGTTGAACATTGCTATAAGCATAAAATTATATATTCAGATATTAGTAAATTTTAACTTATTTTTTGATTTTTGTCCATGGGACGAAGCACTGTGGCGCTGTGCCGGTCAAGCTTAATAACGTGACTAAAAGTTTATTTGGTATTATCTATAGAATGATTATATTATTAAATTAAAATACAAGTTTTACCGTTACCTAATACAGTATCTTTTTCTTCTAATAAGAGCTCTTCGAGGTCAATATCATCATCATCGTCTGAATCTCTATGGACCTTCCTTAGTTGTACTTTAGCTGTAACAATAAAATTAAATTATGGAATAAGCCAAATGAAGGTTATTTATTTTTTTAAATCACAATATTCCATAATAATATAGCACCATACTTAAAAAACAAGATACTTATTTAAAAGAGGTTAATATTCTGTAAAAATAACAAACTTAAAGATGTTTTTCCGCCTTTAAGATATTTATTATTTATTCTACAATAATTGGTTTTGTTAAGAGGTAGTAAATCTAGAACGATATTTTGTTAGAACTTACATTAACAGTGATATTATTGCGAATTCCAGAAAATGGCAGTAAAATAGTTATAGCGTGCTAGATCTTGGTCAAAATTCGAGATAAATAAGGGAACAATTTTCACGGTCAAGTTACTGTATATTACGTCACGTGTAGTAAACCTGCATTATGAAATTCTACTTAGAATTAACTAGGTAATTATCATATCTAATTAGAACATTTTTCTTGCATTTTCGCTTTTATTTACAACTTGTCAAAAATAATTAGGATACGTCAATTTAGATATTTCAGTAGCGTATCTGATATTTTTCGTTATGAAATAATTATTATAACTTATCTTTCTTAACTAATAATATATTGTTTTAACAATTTTAGTAACCAAGTCAGTAAAATAAAATTTAATCCATGCGAATCATGCAACCACTATTTTTTGCATTATATGAAACTTGAAAATTCGTGTATCAAATTAAAATAAATACAACCGACTTTTATCAACATCTAAAATTAAATTGTCTTATTTATAGATAGCCGAACTTGGAATCAGATGTCCTACTATTAATAATTCAATACTAATGACACACATCTGAGTTAATACTGGCTATATAGAAGGTAAACCAAATTTATCTTGGTAAATCATTATAAGTAGCTTTTTATTTTAGCGTGGCACCTTTATTCGGTGTAGTTTTTATATTCTTATATTTTTCTTATTATTTTAGTTATTCTTTGTTCTTTTTTATTTTAACTGCTTTGAATGTTATAGTTTTAAAATTGAATGTCACGTCAAATTTTCAGTAAGCTGCTGTATCGATCGGCTTTGATCGTAATATACCCTGCTGATCATCTAAACTATGTGGTGTGGATTTTAATGCGTGTGACAGAGCATAGATAAATATAAATGACCGGTTGACAGACAGAGAGACAAAATCAAAAGAGGCCTACAGTGTTGCCGCTTTTTTACATTTGTAGGAAAATGTGCGTAGAAAAATATAAGCTATTTTAAGAACTTTCATTTATACTACTGAAATTAAGATAATATATCTAAGCTAAATATAATCTAGTACAGCTGTAGTAAAATGAGTAAGTTATTGTGAAAAATCAAGTTCCAACCCTAGATGCAAGATTTTTCGTAAACACCTTCTTGTGCGGTTTGAAATTTTGATGCAAAATCCGGCAATCGTATAGAAGAAATGTATTGACCCAATTTTTATCTCTTTTTAATACATTTGATTTTCCATTGAGCTGTCTACATCACTGTCTTACACGTTAAAATCCAGATCGCGCAGTTTCGATGACCAAATAGTAATGTTTACTATTTTTGTTTTATAAATTCGATTGATACAATTGTAGTTTATATTACTGATATTATTTTTAAAGATATATTATCTGAGAAAAGAAGGACGTTGATCTACAAATTCTGAGATTTCGTTTAGCTCTGCGCCGCTGTGCGCTGATAGTCGTCTACAGCTCAGCGGGTCAAGAATAATGTACTGTAGTTCTGTTTTTAGTCGACAGAGCGAGTGGTCGTCGGAGACAGTGTTGCCAGAACTACTGAATAATCTGTAGATTTACGGATTTTGGGTACAGTATGTTAATAATACGGATTTTCTATCATTAAACAATTTATTATAATACTATATGATTAAACAAAGAACGGCGTCAGAGTTGGCTTGGAAATGTAGATCGCTGTTATTTCATATGTAAAATATTATGGTAAATGTCAATAATCGTCATTTCCAAGCCAACTAAATGACTTTTTTCGATCATACGACATATTCAGTACCTATAAAAGATTTTTTTATTTTTGTGGTTTATTTTATGTTTAACACGAATAAATTTTCAATACATAAACGCGGATTTTTCATCCAAAGATATTTTTGTCAAACATATTACAGATATTACACATTTTGATATAACAACACTGTCGCTTTTAGCTCCACACCGTCTTCGATATGCCTTTGCTGGCCGAATTAGAGAAAAGAAAGTGTTTTACGCGTTGGCCGCAGATCGAGTGGTGGCTCCACCGTACAGCACTTGACACGTAAGGGGAAATATCAAATAGAATAATTAAGTTGATTATCTTCCCAATTCTTTCAATCAACGATAAAGCGTAAAAAATATCAAGTAGGTGCTGATTACCCGACATTTTTACAAAAATAGGCAGATTCTTTAATAATAACACCGCGTTTATTTTGTTTACAATTAATTGGCTAGTTTTATTAAAACTAGCAAGTATCTATTTTAGCTTTAACATATATAAAACTGTCTCGTATGCTGTCTCGTAAAGCCAGTTGTCAAGTTGACTTTAAATATACCTACTATTATTTAGAAGGATTATTACTTGATGATTTTTAGAAACACAGGTACTAAACATAGAGTACAACTTTCAACGGAATTTATGATATTCAAAAACTAGAACGATATTTCAGGTATGAAGGTTTTCCATTATGTCCTATATCGTTTTGGCAGGATTCCATTGTTTCCGGCCTCGTCGAAAGTAACTGTCAGTTTCTTTAATTTAGATTGCTACTACGTTAATTTTATTTATAGACGTTGCAGAAATTAATGTCGCGAGAGACGTTGTATATGTATTTTAAATGACATGCAGACTTCTGGTCCTCGTTTTAATTTATTTGGCAAGGAGACATTTTGGAATAAAATAACCTCTTGTCTTTTGAACTATGATTTTTAATTTCTAGAGGGGTTATGATGTCTGTCGTGGTTATTTTGTGTCAGGTCATTTTGTTTTCTTTTGACAAATTCTTAGAGCCTCGTGTCTACATGTAAGTTTTCCCAGAAAATACTCACAGTTGGGGGTTGGAACCTTTGGTGATATAGTAGCAAAATAAAACAAGAAAATTGAATTATATATACAGAGTGTACTTAAATTGGCTGTAAAAAATAAAAAATGGGTTGTAAAATATTTAATTATATTATTTCGTCTTTAACAGCATATTAATTTAATACTCTATTCTTTGTAAAGTTTAAAAAATCAAAAAAAGTTCTTTGTACATTGTAAAACATTTGCTGCATTTGTATGGTTCATAGTTTATTTGCCAAAGTATTTATTATTATAAATAGGTATATGTATATGTTGTAGTTATTAACTGTATATTATGTATATTTCATGTAAACTATATCATTTTTAAAATACAAACCAAAAATCTGAGGAATAATTATGTTTTCCATGTATTCTACAACATATTTATTAATCCGTTATATCTAACTAGCGTGACATCATAAATCTCGCCCGTTGGCTGATCTTTTAATAGAAGGCACTGGATCAGTCATCAACAAAATATTCCTTATGTTTGGACTAAGTTTTCTCGAAAATAAAGGCATAATTTAAAATTCCGTTACAATACGGAAATTGATTGAAGTTTTGTGATTACAGTGATATATAATTTAAATGATTTTGTTATATAATTTATATGATTTTGTTATACAGGGTTGTTCACCACATACGACACGGAGTATTGTAGCTAAACGATGAGATTTTTACAAATTGTAAGTTTGGGGTTCGTTGAAGGACTATTAGAGCTACAATTTAAAAATATTTTTACAAGATACAGAGTGTCCCAAATAAATAAAAAATATCAAAGTTGTATTTTCTTAAATGGAACACCCTGTATATTATTACATTTTTAGTTTCTACGATTAAAATAAAGGTAAATTTGATTAAGGTTTATTATACTTAAACCTTACCGTTTTTGAAATATTTTCAATTTTGTAAAATTGAAAATTGCAGTAAAAATTTTAAAGCTTCATTTCTCCAAAGGTGTCAAAGTTTTTAATACTAAATATTTAATGAAGTTTATTTATTGATCAGTTATTGTGTTGCTATAATAAAAATAATACTACCTTATACAGAGTGTCTAAAAATTTATTTTAAATAATTATTAGCTTCAAACGGCAATAACTTCTTTAATTTAAATGGAATGCCCTGTATATTTTAGGAGAATCAGATGAACAATTAAATTGTATATCAAATTGTATTATACCATTTTTTACCTATCCCTTCAAGTTTTCGTAGAAAATGCATTTTCTTATAATTTAGACCTCATTTATCAATACATCCATGGAATATTGACATTTTAGATTGTTTTTAAAGCAACAAATGTACAAAATGTACAGACTAGTAATATTATCGTTTTTAGCAAAACGATAATATTACTAGCCCATTTGTATGCAAAAAGAAAACTATTTAAATCTTTATAAAAAGAGTATACCATTAATTAAATATAACACCATTATTTCCGCCCATATACTAATTAATGACATACTTAATTGTGTTCGTTAAAAATTATTATAAATAAATGTGGATTTGAGTCAGAAATCAATATAATAATAAGTTAACAAATTAAAGTCTCTGTTGTTATAAATAAGCATTTATTAAAAAATGAAATATCATTTTTAAGGTGTTACTTTTTATCACACTGTCTAATGCCCATACAAAATTCAGTTTTTTAGTATTTGGAGCAATTATTATTAATCAACGCAAACAGTCAGTTAATGTAGTTTAAATACTGGAATCATAATAATTGATCCTCTTTAAAAAATATTTAAACAGTTTTTTATTTTTTAATAAAATAAACAAATTATATCGACAATATTAGTATCTGTACTCTTTAAAAATTTGGTACGTCTTTAAAAATAATCTAAAATGTCAATATTCCATGGGTATATTGATAAATAAGTTCTAAATTACAAGAAAATGCATTTTCTACGGAAACTTAAAGAGATAGGTAAAAAATGGTATAATGTAATTTGATAGACAATTAAATTGTGCATCTGATTCTCGTAAAATATACAAGGTGTTCCGTTTAAATTAAACAAGTTATTGCCGTTTGAAGCTAATAATTATTTAAAATAAATTTTTAGGCACTCTGTATAAGGTAGTATTATTTTTATTATTGCAACACAATAACTGATCAGTAAATAAACTTCAGTAAATATTTAGTATTAAAAACTTTGATACCCTTGGAGAAATGAAGCCTTAAAATTTTTACTGCAATTTCACAAAATTGAAAATATTTCAAGAACGGTAAGGTTTAAGTGTAATAAACCTTAATAAAATTTACCTTTATTTTAATCGTAGAAACTAAAAATGTCATAATATACAGGGTGTTCCATTTAAAAAAATACAACTTTGATATTTTTTATTTATTTGGGACACTCTGTGTCTTGTAAAAATATTTTTAATTTGTAGCTCTAATAGTCCTTCAACGAACCCAAAACTTACAATTTGTAAAAATCTAATCGTTTAGCTACAATATTCCGTGTCGTATGTGGTGAACAACCCTGTATAAAATGCTAATGTTTATCTGTGTCGTCTCTACTGAAGTAACGACTTGCTCTAGAAAGTTGCTTTTTTTACTAAAAGATAGCTAATTTATTCTTCTAAAAACTGTCGTCGCCGGATTTTTTGTTTTTCATTTAATTAAGCAAAAAATAAAAAGTATTTTTCTGATGTCGTGGCGGATGCGCCAGGCTTCAACTAGTATAATATATATTTCCTTCGGCCACACACCCGCTTTACCCGACTCCAGAGAGCAACCCGAACAGTACAGCGTAATAGACTCTCAACTAAAAAAACTGTGATTTGAGTTTATTTCGAGTTGATAATCTCAGAATGTACTATTTTATATATTTATGCGTTATATAGACCGACAAAAAATATTTTGATTTGTATTACAGCTACTGTGATGTGTGTAGCGTGCCATATTATGAAGAACACAACTTTTGGAATTGTTATAGATATAACAATTCCCGTTGTAAAGACAATTTTTATAGGGATGATCTACATTTTTTTCCGACTTATTTGGGTTAATTTGACCGAGCTACTAGGTATACTATAGGTACAATACCTACCTATGGGGTTACTTTCTGCTGGGTCTACGGGGGTGGTTTCTCGTTTCCTGGGCGTGCTTTTCAGGTTCATCTGGTTGAAAGGAGCGGCTTCGGGTTCGTTTTTCACCCATGGCGGTCTAAAGGTCGTTCTTCCCGAAGGATTGGAACTGTTAGCCGTTCCTCCGGCAGGCATTTTGGTACCGGACAGGGGTTAAACGTGACGTTTTTGCTAGAAATCTGGAATAAAAAATGTGAAATTAGTGATACTATTTTTTGAAGATTGGCGTATTTTCTCTTTACAGTTTTTCAAATACATCCAAAATAACCGAGTTATTTTGGATGTAATATAATAAATATTTTTTGCTTAAATTTTGAGAACCATTGGATCTTTTGTGGGTTTTCTTTCTTTTAAATTTAATCTATTATCTATGTTGCCATATTATCACGAAATTATGGTTTTTAACTAAAAATTAAAAAAATATCCAAAACACTTTTCAAAAAGTTCCAAATTTAAAAAAAAAATGGCGAAAAAAAAACACATAATCGTGTTTCGACGGGTCGAAATATACTACCCCTAAAATATTTGCACTTATTTTTGACTCGCTCTATATAGGAGGTATATTTTTTGGTCATTTAAAAATATTACCGTGTATGAAACAAACCATATTACAATAAGCATTACTCTCACCACAATATTTTTTGAAATCATAAAACTGTTTATATCGATGTAGTTTAGCTGGTTCTTGAAGCAGAGCCAAGTAATTTTAACAGAATAATGTGGTGTATACGTTTGTAATTTTTAACAGTCTTATTCTATATCTAACCAAAAGCATAAAATATATTCTATGTTTATTAATTTTTTTAAATACATGACGTTGATATGGGTTATCACTAGAATATTTAAAAAAAAATGTGCGCCACTGACTTTTTTTTTGATAGCAAAATTTTGTAGGCCGTTTAATGCCAGTTAAAAGTTATCTCTTGATATTTAGTCGAATTTGGCCTCCTTGATGAGATAAACGCAATTTTATTAATCACAATTAATAAAATTAAAATATAAATAAAGTTAATAACCTATATATTTTACCTAATTTATTATTAAATATTATTACTATTAGTCCAACCTACAGCAATTTCAAATAAAAAAATAATAGTATTTAAGATAATTACAACAAAAACTAATTTTAAAAATTTTAACATCCCTGTAACTCTAAAACTATACATTTCCATACCTATGTTTATAGGAACTTTTTTTCAATGAGTACTTATTTAAAGCTTTCGTAAGTTAATGATAATTTTTTTTATTTTTTTCAAACTTTGCTATTAGATTTACATCAAGGAAAATTAATAAAATTGCGTTTATCTCATCAGGGAGGCCGAAATCGATAAAATGTCAAGAGACAAGTTTTAATCGACCTTAAACTGCTTACACTATTTCCCTAACAAGAGAAAAAAGTCAGTAGCGTACATGCTTTTTTTTAGAAAAATATTCGAGTGATAACCCATATGTATGTCCCTAGTGAATATGTCGACATTCTTAAGCTTTAAAA
This sequence comes from Sitophilus oryzae, assembly GCF_002938485.1. Taxonomy (NCBI): domain Eukaryota; kingdom Metazoa; phylum Arthropoda; class Insecta; order Coleoptera; family Curculionidae; genus Sitophilus; species Sitophilus oryzae. Next base: position 859,600 of record NW_022145617.1, on the reverse strand, counting down.
TATGTCGAATTTTTAGTAACTTTTAACCACAAAAATTCATTCGAAACGCTAAAAGTACTTGGAAGAAAATCATTATAAATCGAAAAAATATTAACACCCTGTAACTACGAGACAAAGTAGAATCGGACCTATGTTACATGAAGAATCTCCCCACGAGAGATGGCACATGTTTTTTGAAACACCCTGTATATAGGGACATTATATTAAGTGAAATTTGTCATTAAATCAGTACTTTTATTCTCAAAGAATTGATTTTTGCTTAAAAAAATAACGTATTTTTAGTTTTGAGTGTTCGGTTTAGTAGGGTGCTTTTCCAGAAGCCTACCATGATTTCTTTATAATGACACTTTAGTTAACAACAACTAGATTTAACCGGAAAATTATTAAAATATAAACACGTCACGATTGGAATCGAAAAAAAAACGACTCGAAAATCTCGAAATAAACGAAAATATCTAGCCGCCATGTAATTGGCAGTTTGACAATGGCGCTCGTGGGCGTACAGCCACGGAGTAAATATTTTGAATGGATGTTGGTAGTTTCGATTTTTTATTTTTATTTTGACTGCGTGAGTCATAAACCTATCTATAACGGTTCTGATATCAGAACAAATATTTAGTTGATAACTTAGTATTTAGTCACTGTCGAAATTAAAGAACTTTGACTATATATCGACATTTATATATATATAAGTGTTACAAAGAGGTTTTTTTCCATAACAAGGGGCCGTCCGCTGCCGGAAACACTGCGACCTGTGAGGCCTATTGTGTTTGTTCCCCTGTATCTATATCTGCACCCGTTGATAGGATGGGAGCATAGTTCCTCCGGTTCTAGCCTAGCTTTCCCAAATAAAAAGTATCGCTTGCGATCCAGAGCCTCGCAATGACATATTATGTGCTCCGCTGCTTCAGGATCTTTATCGCAGAGTCTGCAGCAAAGACTTCCTTGATACAGGTTGAGCTTGTTCAGGTAACACTTGACAGCCATGTGTCCTGTCAAGAGGCCTGTTGTAATCCGCACTTTATCCCTGCTAAGCATTAGCAGTTCTTTTGCGGTTTTAGAGCTAGGTCCTTGGATAAAAGCCTTGCTGTGCCCCTGTCTGTTTCTCCAATAGACATTGTGCTTTTTCCTGATCCAGAGTTTTATTGCCCTACGGGCCATATATTTGGGTATTCCCAGTACTGGCTCTGGACCAAGATATGATGCCGATGATCCCTGCCTAGCTAGCTCATCGGCTTTTTCGTTGCCTTGGATGCCGTTGTGGCCCGGCACCCAGAATAATTTAATTCTGTTCCGTCGTGCCGGAGCTCCTAGTTCACCCAGGCATTCCCAGACGAGTCTCGACAATATCTTTGGGCTCATAAGCGCCCCAAGTGCCGCCTGACTGTCTGAGCATATATTGATGAGCTTACCTGAATAAGCTCTTCTATTGTTTTCTCTCGCACATTGTAGAATGGCGAAGATTTCTGTCTGGAATAAGGTTGAGTGTTTACCCAAGGAAAAGGATAAGCTTGCCCTTGGTCTTTTCCCAAATACTCCAGCTCCTGTTCCTTCAGCGGTCTTTGACCCGTCTGTATACCAGGTTAGTCCATCCTGAAGGAATGTCATATCTGTCCACATTCCTCGATCTATTTTGTTCACCTTGAATGGTTTGTGGTAGTGATAAATTGGGGTCATTTGGTCCGATCTCATTTGGAGTAGAGGTCCTCCGATAGAATCTCCCATCTTTAAGTGTCCTGTTTCTGTCCTATTTCCCCAGAGACTAGACACTTTGTTGTCGATAGAGTCCCATTCTTGCCTCCGCCTGATCACTATGTGAAGAGGCGGAAGGTCCAGAAGCACCTCCATTGATGCAGTGGGCGTTGATTTCATCGCCCCTGTTATGCTCAGACAAGCAAGTCTTTGCACCTTACTAAGGCTGAGCATGTTACAAAGAGGTTACAGGGGTTATTACAGACGGTTAAGGCTGAGGACACACGAGGCGGCTTTTCGTCGAAGCGGCGCGAAACACAGGCGGACGGTAAGTCTAGCGGGACAAAACATTTAAATAAAATCTAAGAACGTAGTAAATGGTTTAATATATAGTAACCATAGAGTTAAATTCATTTATTTATTAACAACTTAATTTATTAATAAATAAATAAATACAAGATTGTTGTCCCGCTAGAATGACCATCCAACGCATAGTGCGCCGCGAGTTGTGCCGCCTGCGTAGGCTCTTCAATGGGACTTCAATGGTACAAAAGACACTGAGCGCGGCGCGGCGGCCGCGGAAGCGGCAATAAGCGGCTAGGAAAAAAGTGCCGACGCCGCCGCCCATAAGCCGCCTCGTTTGTCCTCAGCTTAAAAGTACCTTGAGTTACTTCAAGAAAAGTATGCCTGTAGTCATTGTGCTTATTTAAAATTCTGTAAAACTAATAAAAGGATAATAAAAACACTGAAACACGAAATTTTAACAATTTTAACTACTACCTATAGAAATATATTTTTGAAATTTGTCAGTTATACCATAGATAGAAACAAGTTTAGATTGGAATGCTCGGCTTGCCGCCAAAACTTATAACTGTTTTGGAGCGCATACGTTGTAGGGCGCTGCTATAGCGGCTGCTAAGAACAACCGCCGTACAAGAACAGAAGTAATTTTCTCTTGTCAGAATCTTCAAAAATTATAAAATCTTTCAAAATCTAAACCGCCCTCATTGAAAAAATACCAAAAAGTGTTTAAAGGGTCCATTTTCGAAGTAATTATTGTCATCTTGTAAGTTTAATTTAAATTTTATTTACTCAAACCCGTGATAATTGTGAAAAAGTTGCATTAAAAACTTAAAAAGATGTGTGAACTGTGAACTGCAAAAACCATCGTGGATCGTGGCATAACGTCGGTTTCCAATGTTTCATAAGTATTTCAAACATGTCCTTATATAAATGAAAGTTTCTTATATGCAACACACTGTATTTTATTTTAAAAATTGATATGAAAATAATAAATTTGAATAAATAATATATGGCGACATTTCGGAGAAAGCCGAACCACTCCGAAATTATCAAAAGCTTTGGAGGACGACCGTTATAAAAATAACGCCAAATAGTATTTACATTGTCCTTTAAGGACATGATACAAGGAAAGTGCCAATCTGTACTTGTTTCCTTTATCTATGAGTTACACACACAACTAATGGAACTAAGTAATATACCGGGTGCGTCTCAAAAGTGGCTCACCCCTATAACTTTCTTATTTTATTAGATAAAAAAACGAGATTTGGTATGTTAGTATATGCCATAAATTCGTATTGATTGACGTATTCAATTCTTTTCGACCACTTCCTGTTTCACCGGAAATGACTACAACTTTTGATTTTTAAATAGCACCCTCGGTATTTTTTTACTTTATTCGATAGAAAATGACATTCCGAAGAGAATGACATATAATATGTCATTTTTTTGACATTATTGCTTAAAACAAAAGTGAATTTTAAATTTTTATCTAGAGTGCCATGGCTGTGTTAAAAACACTAATTTTTAATCAAGGAGCTTTGGAAAAATAGATTTGATTGTCTAATGTTATTCGTGTCTTGTCCTGGCCGGCTAAAAGATGCCCAAATCGTATTTTTAATCATATCTCAATTTTTTCAAATGGAACGAGGGTGGCTCATTAGCATATTTGGAAAAAGCATTGTTTTACGAATAATTTGGTACCACACACTTGGTATTTCGAGTCAAATTGTCGTTATGAATCGCATGTTGCAATTTCAAATAAACCATATTCGAAAATTTCAAAAGTTGACATATTATATGTCATTCTATTCAGAATTTATTTTTTTTTTCTTTTTCTTAAACCTTTAGAATTATATCCATATATATTTTTTTTTCCTTTCTTGGGTATGAGGTTTTTTTTTATTAATTGAAAATGGAAACTTTTTTTTTATTATGCGACGTTTCGCCTCATCATGGTGGGCTTTCTCAGGCACTTTATTCTTGAAGCCGCAGCCGCCTTGCTACCACCAGTCTATATAGAAGAATGTTCACATTCTTCTAAAAGAAATAAAAAAAAACCTCATACCCAAGAAAGGGGAAAAAAATATATATGGATATCTATTCAGAATGTCATTTTCTATAGAATAAAGCAACAAAACACCGAGGGTACCATTTAAAAATCAAAAGTTCTTGTCATTTCCGGTGAAACAGGAAGTGACAGAAAACAATTGAATACGCCAATCAATCCTAATTTATGTCATATATTAATACACCAAATCTCAATGTTTTATCTGAATAAATAAAAAAGTTATAGGGGGTGAGCCACTTTTGAGACGCACCCGGTATAACTACCCGATAATTTTGTGTTGAACATGAACATTGCTAGAGAATTGAAAAAAGCGTAGTCCCACGCTTTTTTTTTCTTTTTTTAAGTTTGTGGATTTTTCTCAGTGGTCGTTTAAAAAAATGTGTGAGAGAGAGAGAGAGAACTCCTATTATTAAATTCTCATTAACCACGTAATACCTCACTTCAGTTTCGATTGCCAAACAGTGACTCGTCGCGGACTCGTCCATTTTTTACTTTTGTTTGTTTTGTAATTGAAAGGAAAATTACCTATTTGTATTGAGATATTAGAGTTTTAAAATAAACAGCTGTAAAATGTTTATGCTAATGATTTTAGTAATAGTTTGGTTTGGTTTTTTGATATAACATGGTATACTGATGCTTCCAAAAGCAAAGCTGGAACAGGGACAGGAGTATTTGGACCGAAAAGTAAATACTCCGAACCAATAGGCACCTACCTCAGCATCCTTCAGGCAGAAATCTACACTATCGAAAGATGCGTACAACTTATCTTAGATAGGAACTATCGGAAACAAGAAATAGCTATCTTATCCTATATTCAAGCAGGATTAAAAGCAATCAAGTCAGTAACTATCCATTCAAAGTTGCTCATGAAACGCCTATAGAGAAGCTAAACAAATTAGTCAAAGGAAATAAAGTCCTTCTACTTTGGGTGCCAGACCACCACGGGATAGAAAAGTAGGGGTAGTGAAAAAGCTAGAAAAGGAGCGAACAATCCACCAATTGGACCTCTATTGGCTCGTGTGGTGTCTTAATGTAAACAAACAAATATCATCATTGTTTTGATTATTTACCGAGGATTTTTCTTCAATAAAATTATGATACCTATTACTAAATTTTTGCCTGCATACTGCGGCTAAATGACCTTTCTTTTTACATTTGGAACAATTTAAAGATTTATAAAAACACTTATCTTTTTGGTGATTGCCTTTTCCGCAGACGTCACATTTTATGGCTGTCATCATGGCTGCCTCCCTACTGTGACTTTGACGTTTCTGTTGGTAAGGGTTCCACTGCTGTCTTGTGGTTCCAAAGTTGCCTCCTACATCCGGGTTGCGCGCGCCTCTTGCACCTGCGTCGCCTTTCTTGTTGCGTAGGAAATTCACGGGCTCCTGTTTTACCATCGATTCTTGCACCTCTCTGGCCGCCATCTTTGCTGATGCAATTTTCACTATCCCTTCAAAAGACGTAGCGATATTTTCCTCCATTAGACGGTCCAAAATTGGTCCCTTTTCGAACCCAAATATGAATCGATCTCTTAGGCAAACTCCCAGCTCGGCTCCGAACTCGCATCCTACAGCCAGACTTCGCAATCTGCCTGCCCACTGAGTTGCAGTCTCTCCATATTCCTTCCTTGCTGCATAAAATTTGTATCTTAAAGCGAATGCGGACTGCTGCGGTTTAAAATATTCGTCGAACACCTTGATCAACTGGCCAAATGTCCTTTGTTCCGGTTTCTCAGGACTTACCAAATCGAATATTAATTTGTATGCCTCTTCATCACATGTATTTAATAATATCGCCTTCATTCTGTCTTCATCTTTCTCTTCTTTTTATTCCGTTTGCAGCGAAATAGTTTAACAAACGGGCCTTGAAGATAGACCAGTCACTACTTATCGGTGAAAATTCCCTGAGATGCCCGATTTCCGCCATTTTACTGTTCACTTTTTAACGCGCGGATCTATATTCGTTTTCAACACAGAATAGAATAGTTTTTAATCCTCGTCGCCAATTGTGGTGTCTTGGACCACGTGATTCCAACTTTACTGAGGCACATAAGTAAAACACAGTTTGAAATTTGATACTTTTATTTCAACGCTCAGAGAAAGAATGAATTTACAATGTCGTACCATCAGTACCTTATGCCTGCGCATACATCTACCGGAAACGGATGGTGTACTATATATTATTTTACATATGGTAAAGGCGGAATATTTAAATATTATTTTTATAACAATACTACAGCTCGCTATTTTATGGCAAATGCTGAAGCTCTGCAAACCTTAATCAAGCGTTAATCAAAACACGTGTGTTTGGAATTTTGAGTGTGGCTTAACACGACAGGATCGGGCTAAGCCTTTCAGGCAGATTTCTGAAATATAATATATATTTTCTTCGGCCACATACCCGCTTTACCCGACCCCTGAGAGCGACCCGAAAGTACAGCGTAATGGCTTTAACCTCTATAAAATCGTCTTAGATACTAGGTTTTGTCAAAGCCCTGAAGCTGTATGATGAGTTATAACTCAAGAAAGGGGACACTATGGATCAATAATCGCGGTGATTAACTTCCCCCGTCCCATACAATCACAGTCTACTACATCTTTGTCCGTAAGATATTATATATATATTCTAAACGAATGGAGAGTGACTTCTACGGACTTCAAAAACAAATTTGGCGCTTTATAGGAACTCAAAGAAAAGAGATTAACGAGTTAGTTGAAACAAATCACATAGCAAGGGAATCCTGGATTTATTATTTGTCAGAACTATACAAATCAGAAGAAATGGACGTTGAACTAAATACAGCCGAAATAATGTCCAACGACAACGTAAAGATTGAGGTAGCCGATATAATTACATCCCTTCGAAAGCTAAAGAATAGGAAGAGCCCAGGGCAAGATGATATCCCAAACGAATTACTTAAATATGGCTGCCAAAGTCTCATACAGCAGCCTGATTCAAAAAATCCTTTACCAACACAGGATACCTGATGAATGGCGAACCAGCACCACTATCTTGATGTTTAAAAGAGGAGATAAGAAGCTGCCCTCAAACTATAGAGGCATAAATCTTCTAAGTACCACACTAAAACTTACGACAAAAGTGATAACAACCAAAATTAACGACTTAACATGCTTAGCAGATGAACAGCAAGGTTTCAGATCGGGCAGATCATGCACAGACGCGGTTTTTGTCATAAGACAGATAACAGAAAAATCATTCGAATATAACAAACCAGCGTATATGTGTTTTATTGATTTAGAAAAAGCGTTCGACCGTGTACAGCTAAGAGACGTTGTACACCTTCTTTACAATAGGCAAATCCCACACAACCTCGTTAAAACCACACAAAACATATATGAAGCGAACCAAATTCAAGCTAAAATTAACGGAGTCCTGACCGAACCAATAAATGTAGGCCGTGGTATCCGACAAGGTGACTCCCTGAGCCCTCTTCTTTTCAACATCATTATGGACGAAATAATAGGAAGTGTACGTTTACTGAAGGGATGTGATTTATTTTTTTTTGTGACGCCCTATTGGTAGTTGAAAATGAGAACGATCTACAGCGCTTATTACATCGATTTAATTCCACTGCCAAATAAATTAATATGATAATATCGACCCAGAAAACTAAATGCATGACCAAACCAAACCAAACCACTAAGGTGCAACCTGTAAGTCGAGGGCACTGTTATCCAGCAGGAGATGAAGTTTAAGTATTTAGGCATAGAAATCTCAGGATATGGTGATGTAGATGCGGAGGTGCGGGAACGGACAACGAAGGCAACCAGAATAGCAGGATGCCTGAATAATACAATATGGCGAAATAAAAACATTGAGGTGGAAACTAAAGCGAGAATTTACAAGGCAACGGTACGACCAATAATGACATACACTGCAGAAACTCGACCTGATACAGCGAAAACGAAACAACTACTAGAGACAACCGAAATGAGAGTACTACGCAGAATAGCTGGAAAGACGCTTCTGGACAGGGAGAGAAATGAAAGCATAAGAAGAGCTTGCAAGGTGGAAAATGTAAATGAGTGGGTACTCAGCAGAAAGGAAGAATGGAACGACCATATCAGCAGAATGGACAACAGAAGGATAGTGAGAGTTGCACGCAACAAATCACAGCTAGGTCGCAGAAGCTTAGGACGTCCACGAGAACGATGGAGCGACAACTGGTTAGTCGACGAAACCAAACAGGCGATTCGCCTAGTATGAAGAAGGAAGAAGAAGAAGAAGATATTATAAAAAAAAATTATCAAAATTCATATAATTCGCTGTGCTGAAAAGTTTAGCAGTAGCTTCAGTAGGTCAGTGCTATCTGTTTGACCATTAAATAACGCTATTTATTAACTGATCCATTATTGCCGTTGGACGAAAAGCAGATCGAAACGAGATGATATGGAAGCATCGCGGTGAAAACCTAGTTCTGTTTACGTTATTCGGGAAATGTGCGATTCGTAATCTATTTCGGGAGTCCGAATGTAAACCGGAGGATCCTGCCCCGCTATACGATGCAATATCGCTCACTTAAATCCTCTAATTCGCCGCTTTAGATTAAATAAACCAGTCCTCTCGATTCATCCGTTCGCCGTTAGCATTTTTGTCGGAGAGTTAATTTTATATTGCGATTCTTTGTTTTTTCTTTGAAGAAATTGCTATTTTTTGAAGTGAATCTTCTGTACGGGCTTTGAAAGTAAAAATTACGGCACTAAGAATGACGGCCGTGACGCATGAGCTTTCGAGGGGAAGAAGGTAACGGCAGTGTTGCCATTCGGGGTAGATCTACCTCTTTATAAAACAATTTAACCCCGCTATCTCGTGATAATCTACCCCGATGAAAAATAAGCTTGTGACAACACTGGGTAATGATCTGTGCCATATATACGCGGCTAACAAAATCACTATAATAAACTGTACCAACCTTGATGTGTACCAGTATCCTCTGGTTGTGTGCTTGGAAGTAAATTTTCATGCATATCTTCATTGATAGTTTTTTAGCTTCTGAATAACGGTCTAGTTCATTTGCCAGCTCAGAATTAGAATTTAGAATTAGTAACTCGTAAAATAACGTCAATATTTGGATAAAAATTGGTGTCTACGAGTTTTTGGACATTACACATTTTGGACAGTTTGAGGAGTGGTAACTTTTCGTCCCTACCTGTATAAAACTACTGAGTAAAAAATGTACATTTGGGATGTTTTTTTACGTAAAAAATGTCTTTTGGGAAAAATCGCTACGAGAAGAGATTCTTGAGATATTTGTAAATATTATTGCTATTGACTAAAAATTATTAGACTAAAATCATAAATTTGAAATGTTTATCATTATTTTTTCGCAGAAAAATTTATGGTAAATTTAAAAAATAAAAATTTCCCAAATTTATTATTTCAGTTAAATAATTAAGTAGATACTTAATTATTAAACTGAAATACTTATCAACCTGTTTATTTCTTTGTCAATAATGACATGTATTGATTATTTCCGTTTTAAATATCTTAAGAACGGTTGCTCGTAGCGATTTTTACCAAGAGACATTTTTTACGTAAAAAATTACGGAAATGTACATTCTTTCACTCAATAGTTTTATACTGGTACAGATGAAAAGTTATAACTCTTCAAACCAGTTAAAACACATGTAGGTGGCGCCCCCTACATATAGGAGTCATATTGACATCAAAATCAAATTTCTCATGTCAAAAAACTCCCAGACACCAATTTTCATCCAAATAGTGACATTACTTCAGTCATTTTTCAATTATTTGGAAAAAATCGAAATAAAAATGAAACTTCTACACCCTGTATCTCCGAAACTGTGCATTTTAGGACATATATTTATAGGAACTGTTTTACTTATTTTTATCTGTAGAATATGCTGCCGAAGTTTCCGGAATACAGTTCGGAGCACTCTGTATATTATTGGAGGACACGTCATATTTATTTCAAAGAAACAATCAACGAGAATATTCATATAATTTAATAAAATTACTGTAAATCACTATAAATAATGAATAATAAACAAAACATTTAAACAAAAACAGACCACAGACTACACAAAACAAATTGTCGGTTAGTAGTAGTCATAGATATAGATGTAGTAATATTTTGGTTTAAGGTCTGTTCTCAGAAGAATCCCTGACTAGTCAGCACGTTTCTCATTGGTTAAAATGCGTAGAAACTTGATTGTTGTTCTACACATTTCAACCAATAAGAAACGCGCTGACTAGTCAGGGCTTCTTCTGAGAACAGACCTTTAATTGCCACAACTGCCAGGGCTATCCGGCCGGGTGATAGAATTATCGTTTTTTAATAAAAATAAAAAAAAACAGTATACAATTATACAAGGTGTCTCAGATTTTATCAAGTTTATATCAACTTGTAAGATTTGAAGTTTCCTTTTCGAGATACAGGGTACTATTAGAACCCCAAGTATAATATTAATTACCAATTAGAATTTAATTTTTTTCGCAAGAAGTAAGCAAGATAGACAAAAAAGTCAAGAACAGTGATACCCCACCGCCGCCCCTGGCCATTAAACTTTTAAGTCCCATAGTAAGTATTATAAACGAGTCAAGTTATATCAAAATCGATTAAATACTTTTTCAAATATCATAATTTTTTTTCTTTTTTAAGTAACTTTAACACCCTGTATCTCGAAAAGGAAGCTTTAAATCTTACAAGTTGATAAAAACTTTTTGTTTTATTTTTGCAAGTTCTATCGTCTATTAAATTTTCCCGATTAAAATCTGAGACACCCTGTATAGCTAGTATAGTACTTATACGTTTTTATATTAATTCTAATTTTTTGAAGTTTATAAAAAGCATTCATAAAAAAATATACCGTATGATCGAATAAAAACGGCGTCAGCGATGGCTATGGAATGAAGATCGCTGTCATTTTATATGTAAAATTATATTGAAAATGTCATCGATCGTCATTTCCAAGCCAACTGGACGCCATTTTTTTTTGATCATACGGTATATCCTTCAATTTAATAGCTGTTAGTAAGAAGTTTCAGTTCAAATATGCGCACATAGTACACACACTGTTTTTTTTTGAAAAAAAGAACATATATATTTTCTAAAGGTGAGATATTTTGATTTATTAACTTTTTCATCATGACGCAAAATTAAAAGATTTTTTTTTCAATACGCTGATGACTGCGCTCTAGTTGCAAAAACAAGAAATGCTGAACACATATACCTGGGCATACGAGTCTTTGGGCACAGCTTACAGAATAACATAGCTTTGACACTCGGCAATTTTTCCCACGCTCGAATTTAAAACGCCCCACTCCGACGATGCGCTAACTGAATTAAGCGACCGACAGTCAGCCTCATTCAGTCGATGCATAGCCTCCACCGGTGGCGCGTAGGGCCGTATTACGGAAGATTTTAATTCGATTTTTTTTCTTATATTTAACCATAGGTATTTGTGCTTTTATTTCAATTTTATTTTTATTGATGGAATGGGAAAAGGTTTTCCGGGATGTGCGGCTGCTGATTGCACAAATAATTATGGAAATAATTCAAAATATAGTCTGTTTAATATTCAATTCAAAATTAATGTTCAATTCAAAAGTATATTCACATTTTAGAGCTTTTCAAAACGATGAAGACTACTTATTTGGAGGCTTGCTAATGCCAAGTGACCATTTTTTTATTTAGTTTCCTTCATTTGGATTCATTCCTCATTGGAGGCTATTTTTATAAGCTTTTATTTAACTTGCTTTGTATGTAACTATCTATGTATGTATGTATGTTTGTTCGGGGCAAATCTTGTAAGCTAAATTAAAACCACTTCCTTTTATTGTAGGAGATTGAAATTTGGCATGTAGGTTCAGTCTCGATGACAATACATTTTTTTGCAAGGCATGACCCGAATTTTTGACAGCTGGCGGCATTTTTGAGGTTTTGATTTTAAAATTCTATTTATGAATGGATCGGGCTGAAGTATATATATATATATATATATATATATATATATATATATATATATATATATATATATATATATATATATATATATATATATATATATATATATATATATATATATATATATATATATATATATATATATATATGTCAAAAAATGGGGTCATGCCTTGCAAAAATGTGTATTGTCATCGAGACTGAACCTACATGCCAAATTTCAATCTTCTACAATAAAAGGAAGTGGTTTTAATTTAGCTTACAAGATTTGCCCCGAACAAACATACATACATACATAGATAGTTACATACAAAGCAAGTTAAATAAAAGCTTATAAAAATAGCCTCCAATGAGGAAACTAAATAAAAAAATGGTCACTTGGCATTAGCAAGCCTCCAAATAAGTAGTCTTCATCGTTTTGAAAAGCTCTAAGAACGTATGCATTATTGATTTTTCTGCCGACTCGTCCCGTCGCGTCGTCTATCGACGAGTGGGCCGAGGTTATTTCAGCCATAAAACTCTTGCCGCGAACAATGAACAATTTAACAACCTGTATAGTAGTGTATATAAAGTTGTCGTACCAGATTTTTATGAGTGCAACTGTACACTCAAATCTCGCGACAAGCTTTTATATAATATTAAAATTGTGTAATGACGTTATAAGTTCATAATAAAAGTTTTAAAGAAAAAGTTTATTTTATTCTTTTTAGTGTATTTAAATAAAAACTTGTTTTTAAAAAAGTTTTTTTATAAAATTTTTCAGAACAATTTTGAAGAACTTTCCTTAAATGAAAATATATTATGTAAATTCGTTAAATTATTTCAGACAATTAAATTCAACCATCAATCAAAATTTTCCTATAATGTATTTTTTGTTAAAATTATACGCAAAAGTTAGAATTTATTATACCTTAAAGAATATCAATAAGAACTTAAATGTAGCAAACAAAAACCGAAAGCTCCTAATTTAGAAACATTCGTAAATAATTATAAGTAATCAATGTACCTATTTCATTTTGCTGTTATTTCTAGAAATAAATTAATTAATTTGTTTTTTAAATGTTTTTCTTTAAAATGCATATTTATTTAAAGTCAACAATTTAAAAGTTTCACTTCTAAATTATGTTCTAGCACCAGTCGAACACTTTTTTACGTCACGTGTAAAATTTTTTGAATACATCTCTGGGCTGACTGGCGCTTACGATTTATTGGTTTTTTCGAGAGCTCGCAAAATCCAGTGTTTCAATACTCTTCGAATCGCAAATCCGAGCGTAAAAAGATCAAAGCGGCACGCTACACTGTCCGAGCTGGTCTTTGGGTCTTAAGCTGAACATCGATAAAAGTAAAATTACGTGCACTCCCCCGGAAAATCACAACAATGCCATAAAAATCGGAGAAGAACTATTGGGATATGTAGCAGAATTCTATTACCTCGACAGTTTGATTTCGGAAAAGGCCAATATCGACTCTGAAATTCAGCATAGAATTAGCAACGCCTCAAGAGCATTCTGGAAATTAAAAGACAGGGTTATCTATAATTATGACTTGAACACAAAAACGAAACTTGCAGTGTGCCGAGCATTAATAATCCCCACCATGTTATATGGAAGCGAAACCTGGGTGCAGAGACACCTTAGACAATCACTCAGAAAAAAAAATGCATTGTAAAATGCACATTAAATCACGTTAAAATAATTAACTCGTTCTATGGAATTCGATTTACCTAATTATTTGTTTTATAAACGATTGCTGATAATATAATATTGTTTTATATACATAATAAAAATTAAAGCATTCGAAATAAAGTGAACACTGTTTTATCGGATATCTAATATTTAGTACTTTTAAAGTAATTATTACTCTATATGTTTCAAAAGAACCGCGTTTAAAATAAACTGGCATTGCTTTATTATTTTTGAAAAGTGTTGCTTGTCTAATTATTCCAATAAGACATCCTTATAATAAATTTATTTTAAGCACGAGAGTATTTTATTTCTATAAGAATTGCTAACATTTCTGTTAGGCATTTGCCACGTGATTAATATTTGCCAATAGAAAGTCATGCATTTGAGGTGGACATCGAAAGATGGTGTTTGGCGGTATTGACGGGATAAGCCCGATCAGCCACACGTTGTTGTATGATTTTTGTCGCGTTCCATTTTTTTGAATAGTACAATGATATTTATTGTATATGACAGTTGTTAGTGACAAAAAGGAGAATTGTATCGTTTACAGGTAATGTGTTGTTTAAGAAGTTGTTTAGAATGATCAAACGTTAATATTATTTCAGTAGCATTATGGCGGCCAAAGGTTTTGCTTGAAGAGTGATGGAAGCGACACCGGCCGAAATGATGCATTGTGATTTTGAATTTAACGCTGGACGAATTCAACAATTCAAATTTGCAAAGTAATATTTCACTAGATGATGAGAATTCAGATGTAGAGGAATACGAAGTCAAGCTAGCAAAATTGTTAAAAAGTTGGAACTTACTACAGCTCGTACCAGTATAAAAGGTAAAAAAATATATTGATGAACATTACAGAATGTACAGGGTGAGTCAACGATAGAGTAAGGTCATTATCTCCTTTGTTTTGAGATTTACAAAAAATGTTAAATATAAAAGTTATAGGGAGGGTTAAGATACACATTTTAAAATTATTGTAGAATATACAGAGTGCTTCGAAAAAGTGTTGCGGATATAACATGTTTTTTTAAATGCAACACCCCATTTTTTATTTTATTTTTTAAATTCTACGTAAAATTCTATAACTTTTTTATCTAATAATATTTTTTTATAATATATAGGGTCCGACAATAATTTAAATTTTAACCTTCCCTATAACTAATTTTGTATCTTAACCTTCCCTATAACTTTTGTATTTAACATTTATTTGTAAACCTCCAAACAATTATTAAGATAATGGACTTTACTCTATCGTTAACTCGTTTTGTACAGAACAGAAATTTGTACAGGGTGGAAAATTTAATGTATTACACAACTACAATATTTTTTCACGAAAGAATGAGTGATTGACTTTCGAGTCTTTCAAGAAATTTAAGAACCCCACTTTTTTAAATTCAACATAGCGCGGTTTTCTCATCTATAGTGGCGTTAGGAACCTAAAAAATACTGTTTTTTTGCAATTATACGATTCAGAAAACCTGCAAATCCTGTATACCCTGTATAGAAAAATGTCTGTTTCAGGTTAACTCCAGTTTTAAGATGGAGAAAAGTATATCATATATTTAACTAAATGTTGCTTTCTTTTTTAGAATCTCTGTGACCTTTGAAGGAATCTAATAAAGACAGATCAATTCCAGAACATTACAAAAACCATTCGTCACTAGACAAAATTCACCAGGATACCCTTATATCTATTTTTTTTATTTTGGAAGACAGTCAATACAATTGTATTTACCTACTTATCACCGAATTCCGAAATACAGTTATTTTTCTAATAAATTTGATATTTATTTCATTTAAATTGTTAGTACTGATCCTATTTGATTAAAATCAACTCAAGCTTCAAACAAAGTGACATATTAATAAATCATTAAGCATTGCATTTGAAAATATAAAGAGAAAAGCTTGAAATAAAAGGAATGTATTTGAACAAAAGGAAAACACTAATAAACAAATGCATATTTTGTGACGACTTTTCTGTCGTTACCCAAATAGAATGAAAAAAGAATCCGTTGCTCAGGGTTAGAGGAAAGCTGGGTTCGTAGGTAAGGCTTCTGACTCACAGTGACTTTCTAATGTTGTTAAAAAATAAAAAAATGATAATATGTAGGCTGCAGAGATTTTAATATTGATGTTAAGAATTCAAATAGGTATGGTCAAAGACAGTGAAAAGGGCGCCACTTACTTTGTTTATGAGAGTGGTAAAATAAGAAACCAAAAAGAAAAATATGATATCACAACATAGCTAAAATAAAGTAATCAACAGCATTAAGGGTCTATTATGTATATCAGGAATAAAAGTCAGAAATAACTGTCCTACATTAAACATTTATTGAAAACGAACACAAGTATCATCAATTAGTCACAGTGATCCCAATAAAACCGCAAGTTATTTTAAATAGATTCGAATTTAGTAACTGTATTCTTTGAACTAAGTAAGCTACTTAATATAAAAACAGGTGAAATTTATGTATGTCTCAATACGATGATGTTTCGAAACATGTCGTGTACAAAAACCTTTAAAATGAATACGTGTTAATAATTTTCATATAAACTATCATAGCTAAATAAGAGTGTACTGTACGAATCAAATTATAACTTATAACGTTAAATAAAAAATAATTTTGACTACAAAATGTGGGATAAATAGTGATAATTTAGCAGGTTATTAAATCTGTTGTCTCAAAAATTATAAAATAAAAGCGTACCTTGTGTATCAAACTTAAGAGACTTATCTGTATATAGTTTCTTATGATGTAAATAGGTAGGTAGGTATTCTCCAGACTAACAGAAGTGGATGCAGATGACTATGGCAGGAGAAGTCTTCGATATCAGCCAAAAGAATGATTGTAATGTCAGGAACACTGTCTTAAGGTCTGCATAGGTCCGTACAAAATGAAATTGGGTGAAACATACAATAATTACTGCATTATTACTGCATACCATGTGGTAATTACTGAGTACCATGTGGTAGTTACTGAGTACCATGTGGTAGTTACTCTATAAATAAAAAATAGTTCTCTCAGGACAGATACTCAATAAAAAAAACAACTTACGGTCTGAAAATCAGCTTTACATAAATTTATTCAAACCATATGCCGATCCAAACCAGTAATTAAATACTCAAATAAACGAAATAAAAAACGGAAATAACTGAAATAGAATTTAGTTAGATAGGGCTATATAAAATGGCGGATAAACTTACGGTGGTCATTCCAAGAGAAACCAAACAAATACGATCTATACTCTGGATTGCATACTTTACAAGGTTTTCAAATTTCCAAATCGGATACCCATGCAATGGAAATCGAAAAGTGGATTCAGAGTGCTTTTCACTGGAAAATTTGTCGGACGCCGAAACACGCGTCTTCTTCAGATCCAAATTCCCAGAAAGAAAGACCTTCTTCTCAGTTTCAGAACCGAAACAAAAAAAACCCTTTTCACCACAGACAAAATGAGAGAGAAAAAAGTGGTATCATATGATTGAAATCATTAGAACAGAAAATCGCAATCCACAGCGAAGTGAGATTGGGACAAGTGAAATGCAATTAAGGAAGTTTGGCATATAGCGAATAGATAGCGCTAATAAACAAGACAAGTGAACTGTAATAAATGAAGTTTGACATCTAGCGAATAGATGCGCTAATAAAAATTAAATATCGAGACAAGTGAGCTGTAACAAATGGAGTTTGGTATCTTTGGTATCTAGCAAATAGATGGCGCCAATACTAAGGAATTTAAATAAAAATAGATTTTTAAATTCAATTTTATTAAAGGAAATAAAAAATGCTACAATTTCTTTAAATCAAATAGGCAGCATTTTTATTCTAAATCTGATATACCACTAACAATGACAATGATCATGTATGTTTTATATACGAGTATATGCATAAAATGAATAGATATCTTATTAATTCAATTATGACCATTAATGAGGCCAAAACATGTTTGATTTTATCTATATTGGAGGAAGCAGCGCACAATAGAACACAATGGAGAAGGATTGTAAACAAAAAGTAAAAAGGCAACAAAGTAATAAAATTTTTGAATGTCCGGAGTGCGGTAGGCAAATAACATCACGTATCGGGCTTTTCAGTCACAGAAAAGCTCATGAAAAAAACGCCTTGCGTAATCATCTTCTGATGCGTGTCAAATACTCGTCAGCGAGTAATGGCAGTAAGTTATTTTAAAATTTAATTCATGTTTTTCCTTTTTATCTACCTATTTTCATTTTCCCCTTGTTGTTTGATTGTGTTTATTTACATTTTTTATTCATTAAACAGAAACATCACTGGCACCGTTCCGATTCAATGTTTCGATGTAATTCTAAAAAACGACAGCTTGGGCAATGTCGAGTCACTATTTGCGTATTGGCGAATTCTGCCGTTGCCAAAATTTTAATCTAGCAGTTATTTTATTTTTATTTTTAACACATAACTAACATTTCATCATAAAATCAACAATTTTCTTGTTTGTTAGCGGCACAATTATATTTCGTAGGTAGCTGGATATGTTTCTGATATTAGGTACTTTTGTTTTTTTAACGAATTTACAACAAAATCATCAAGTAGATAGTTAGGTAAGTATCTTTACAAGTTCAAAGCTCAGGTTAACAAGTTTTTTTAGAATTTTATAAACCAGACACCTTAAAATTGTCATGTATTTTAAAGTTCAATATATTTTGTTATAGTTGGCCGATTTTGATGTTTTTTAAGCAATTTGTAGCTAAATGATTTGACTTTTTAGTATCTCTTTCTAAATTAAAAATGAAAGTCACCATTTATTTATCCAACAACGAAAAATAAAATGATGATATTTTTGTCAAAGTTTGAAACACCCTGTGGTATAGTTTAATAAAGTAAGGAATTTAAAAACCACTTTATCAAGTTGTGTCTTTTCTCGAATATTTGTTTTTTAATTCATCTCAATAGCATTTTTTTTATTGGGGATAGGTATTATTTGCTTTTGGAGAAGACTATCAATTAATAACAATTTTAGTATTAAAAACATGTCTTTATTTTGGTCCTTATCAAAACCCCAGGAAAAGTCATATTATTTTTGTACAATTTTCAATTTTACAATATCCAAAAAATACAATTATTAAAATTAATAGAATACCTGTCCTAGCAACAGCTTGCGATAGTCTGTTATATACAGGGTGGTCCGAACTGTATTCCGGAAACTTCGGCAGCATATTCTGCAGATAAAAACAAGTAAAAATGTTCCTATAGATGTATGTCCAAAAATGCTTAGTTTCGGAGATACAGGGTGTAGAAGTTTCATTTTTATTTCGATTTTTTCCAAATAATTTCTGCACTAACGTCAATATTTGGATTAAAATTGGTGTCTGGGAGTTTTTTGAGACTTTTTTACGCCTACATATTTTTTAACTGGTTTGAAGAGTAATAACTTTTCGTCCGTACCTGTATAAAACTACTGAGTAAAAAAATATACATTTGCGACACTTTTTACGTAAAAAAGGTCTCTTGGTAAAAATCGCTACGAGTAATGGTTTTCGAGATATTTGGAATCGAAATTATGAATACCTGTCATAACTGACATAAATTAAACATGTTGACTAAATAGTTATTAGACTGAGATCATAAATTTGAAATGTTTTTGTACCAAAAGTTCAACAAAAACTGTTTAATCATCATTTTTTTTGCAGAAAAAATATGATTAATTTAAAAAAAATATAATTTCCCAAATTTATTATTTCAGTAAAATAACTACCGTATGATCGAAAAAAAATGGCGTCCAGTTGGCTGGAAAATCACAGCGATCTTCATTTCATAGCCATCGCTGACGCCGTTTTTATTCGATCATACGGTATCTACTCAACGTGTTTATTTTTCGTTAATAATGGCATGTATTGACTATTTCCATTCTAAATGTCTTGAGAATGGTTCTTCGTAGCGATTTTTACAAAGAGATATTTTTTACGTAAAAAATCACAGACATCTATATTTTTTCCCTCGGTAGTTTTATACAGGTACGGACAAAAAGTTATTACGCTTCAAAACAGTTAAAACACACGTAGGTGGTGCCCTCTACCAGTAGGAGTCATATTGACATCAAAATCAAATTTCTCATGTCAAAAAACTCCCAGACACCAATTTTCATCTAAATATTGATGTTTCTTCAGAAATTATTCGGAAAAAATCGAAATAAAAATGAAATTTCTACACCCTGTATCTCCGAAACTAAGCATTTTAGGATATACATTTATACTTTTTTACCTATTTTTATTTGCAGAATATGTTGCCGAAGTTTCCGGAATACAATTCGGACCACCCTGTATATATTCGCCAATTTTGAAGTATAAATAGTGGAAAAAGTTAAAGATTTGTTAACTTTTTCTACTAATTGAAAATTACTACCACTAATGTTGACGTTCTGAGTGTTTTCATTGAAATTAGAGGCACAAACTTCTACGATTTTGAGGTTCCGAATGAAGCTTTACTTTAGCAGAGATGGATTTAAGTCAATAAGTTGTATCAACTATTGTTGCTTTAATTGAACATGGTTGAGATTCACTTCTGGACTTAGTGCCATCTCCCCTACCAACAAACAAAAATAATATGACTTTTCTATGACAGGGACATTACAAAAACCATAAACTCGATCTTATAGGTGTGGTGATGAGGACCAAAAGCGAAAGGCATACTTTTAATGCTACAATTGCTATTAATCGTTACTGTCTTCTTCAAAAACGAATATCTCGAATAAAAATAAAGCTATCGAGAAGAAATAGGGAGTATAGAAGCAAAACCAGCTATACTTACACTATTTTTTCAGGAGGGCCAATACCGTACACAGCTCACCGTATATTTTTAAGGTGCCTAATTAGGAATTAAAAATTGGAGATTGTCACATTAAGACATTCCACATGGTGTTCCAAACTTTTGCTTTTAGCAGCCTTTAGCTTTAAGACAAAATGTTATTATTTTAAAATAACATTCTGTTTTTCTTCGTATAATAGACAGATGAACATTTTAATTTTTAATTTTAGAAGAAGCTAAAAAGTCAAATAATTTATTTACAAATTGCTTATATATTTATCAAAATCTCCCCTTTAGGACAAAATACACTCACCGGTACGAAAAACGGACACCTAAAAAATTTGATGTAATTAAAGTTTAATACATTTGGTTCTAGTAGGCCGATTTTGATGATTTTTTAAGCAATACGTAGCTAAATGATTTGACTTTTTAGTACCCCTTTCTAAATTAAAAACGAAAGTTCCCATCTGTCAATTATACAGGGGAAACAAAATATTGATATTTTAGTGAAAGTTCGGTGAACACCCTGTGGAATATGTTAAGACAGCAAGGAATTCAAAAATTATTTTATCATCTAGATACATCCTTTCTCCATAATTTGTTTTTTGGTTCATCTTAATAGCTTTATTTTTGTTGGAGATATTCCCTTTTGAAGAGGACACTAACATTTCTCATTTTTACATTAAAACCATTCTTTTGTTTTTGGTCCTAGCAACTGACCAACAGCCAACAGACAATACTAATATGATTTTTCAATAACAGAGACATTACATAAATCAAAAACACTATTTCATAGATCTATTGACTGGGACCAAAAACAAAGGCATGGTTTTAATGTAAAAATTTCAAAAAAATGTTAGTGTCTTCTTGAAAAGCGAATATCTCCATCAAAAATGAAGCTATTGAAATGAGCCGAAAACCAAACTATCGAGAAAGTATGTAGCTCGATGATAAAATGATTTTTAAATTTCTTGCTGTCTTAACATATTCCACAGGGTGTTTCAAACACAAATTGCTTAAAGAATCATCAAAAGCGGTCGATTAGGACAAAATATATTATTCAACTTTAAAATACATGAAAATTTGAAGGATTTCTATATTTTTGGAAATATTTCCTCAAAAAAAAGTGGATTCAAAATGATAAATTAGATAGTTGTGATTCGATTCACTAAAAAGAATCGTAATGCCCATCACTAATATTTATCTCACCGGATGACGTCAGGCCATTAGTAAAAATGTCCGAGAACGAAAACTCTCTGACTCAACGCTTCTCAAGTGGTTTTACGATTTTCTCCTTTTAATCAATCCATACTTAAGAGGAAGAATTACACTTACCGATGCTTTATAGATGTTTCACTCGAGGATTTTGATATAAAACACTACACCGAGTATTATCGGTTTGGCACTAAAGAGTCCTTTTAAGAGATAACACTATTCACGATTTTTTTCGCGATTTTTTTTGGTTTTATCGTCAAGTTAATTGGATTTTCGCAGTGATTTTCACGGGGTTTCGTCTCGCGCTGGTATTTTTGATCGTCGGGTATCGTTCACATTTTCAGAATGCTGCGAACCACAGAAATAGCTGGCGTCTATTTCGAGCGACGCCGTGGTCGTAGTTCGGCGTGTGACGTAGGACGTCGTCGTCTCTCCGTTTTGGCGTCTCCGATTTTCGGAGGAATTTCTGCTCGGATTTGGATCTTTTTCCGCTCGCGATTGCCATATGGATGTTTCGTCGTGACGGTTCACTTTGTGGGTGGCGCTTAATGTGCTGCATTGTGGAAATTTTAAAACCCTTTTAAGCCTACAGAGGTAGATGTAGATGTATTTAGAATGTAGATGCTAGAGCATCAAAAAGACGAGTACTTGCTAGTGTGGTACACTCGCAGCTATTGTATGCTGCATGGCATGAAGTCACTAGATTCTTAGAGGTGGTTTTTGGCCTGATCCACTGCGACTTTCTCAGATCTATTGTGGTCCTCTTCTGATCTTTAGATTAGATTCTCCAGTGCTATCCTTTTCACAAAGTTTAGCAACTTGGAGACTGAACCCTCCATGTAGCTCCCTGGCAATGGCCTATCATTGCCTATTACCGGGAACCGCACATTTGCCAGGCTGTCACACCGACATAAAATGTGTTCTGACGTTTCTTCTTTAGATTGGCAGAACTTACACATAGCTTCGTCTGTCAGTCCCATCAGCTTTAGATGCCTATTTAGCTTCTTACAATGCCCTGTTAGTAGATCTACTACAGCTTTGATTTTATGAAGTCACTAACAACCGCAAGCTAACGCAAAGACTACGCAGAATACAGCGCAGTATGTATATTAGAGTATGCAGCACGTACAAAACGGTATCTGGAGAGGCTATAGGAGTTATAGCTGAAATAACGCCTATTGATCTGCTCATACAGGAACGATATGATATACAGTTTGACAAATATAGGAAGAGACTTGGGGATAGCACCGGTCGCGCACACGATAGAGAGAGAACGCATTCGGCGGAAGAGAGATGCAGTTACGCTACGACAAATCTGATGAAAGCAAATTTGTGTGCTGTCCACTGCGCATCGAGGGGCGTTCCTTATTTTATATTTCTCACGTCTCTAGCTATACTTGTTAAGTTGTACTAGCGTGTACCCGCGACTTCGTTCGCGTGGAATTAATCATTTGTAATGGTGATGATAAAGCAAAGCAAGAATTTCCATTAACATACAAACTGGATAAAATTTTCTCACATTTATGTCAGCATGAGAAAAAACAATATGGCGATATTATTATATAACTTGGTAATATTTGAGGGGTAGTTTCATCTCGTTGGAATTTGACTTTCGAAAAATCCGTTTTCCAAAAATAAGCTTTTTACATCAAGCAGTTTAAGCAGAATCGTGGTTAATCAATTACCCAACTTTTTGAAACACCCTGTGTGATTTTTTAAAAAATTTCTAAATATGTAAAAAACAAAATAAATTATGCGTGTCCAAGCGTTTTCCCGAAAGAATAACAGTTTTTTAAATAACAAATATTGTAATATTTGAGGGGCGTTTTCACCCTCTTGGAATTTGAGATTCGAGAAACCTCTCCTTATCGAACCTCTACACCCCACAGTCAATCCGTTTGCCAAAAATCAGCTTTAAACGTCAAGCAGTTTAAGCAGAATCGTGATTACTCAAGGGTCATATTTTATGAAACACCCTGTATAAATTTTTAAAAAATCTTAAAATATGTAAAACAACAAAATAAAATATACGTGTTTAAGAGTTTTTCCGAAAAACACCCGTTTTAAAGAAAAATATTTTAATATTTGAGGAGTGGTTTCACCCCCTTAAAATTCGAGTTTCGAAAAATCCCTTCTTATCGAACCTAACCTAACCTAACCCTAAAGTCAATCCGTTTTCCAAAAATCAGCTTTTTACGTCAAGCGCTTTAAGCAGGATCGTGATTAATCAATGAACAGATTTTTCGAAACATCCTGTATACATTTTCAAAAAATCTTAAAATATGTAAAAAAAAACCAAATAAAATATACGTGTTTAAGCGTTTGTTCGGAAACTTGGCGGTTTTTTAAATAAAAAATATTGTAATGTTTGAGGGGTGGTTTCACCCTCTTGGAACTGGAATTTCGAAAAATCCCTTCTTATCGAACCTCTACACCCTAGAATCAACCTGTATACCATAATTGAGCTTCTTACGTTGAGTGGTTTGAGCAGGATCGTGATTAATTAGTGAGTCAGTCACTTAAGGATTTTATATATTAGTATAGATACCATGGGATGGATAAAAATCTAGCAATAACAAAACTTCTTCAACAGTAGCAAGAGAAATTAAATAACGGAATATAGGGCAGATGGACATACATGTTAATACCCGACATACAACTATAGTTTAACAGACAATATGGAGAAGTCGATTACTTCATGAGTCAAGCATTGTCTGGCCATGGGTGTTTTAAAAAATATTTATGCGATCGTCGCGTCGTAGTGCATCATGCATCTACTGTGGTCAAGATGATGATTTTTAACATACACTGTTTGCGTGTGAACGATGGCAGGTTTTTAGAGAACAATTCCGTATAGAAACCGGGCAGAGACTTTGACAGCCAACTGGACGCCATTTTTTTTTCGATCATACGGTATTTCAACGATCCCATCACTTACAATTTTTAAAAATCTAATCATTTGTCTACAATACCGCGTGTCATAGAGCTGCAAAAAAATACACATATTTGATATGAACTTTATTAATGAAAGACAGTAATAGTTACAAAGAGATTTAAAAAATACTTTAAAATAGGAACGTCGTATAAATATCGTTAATCACTTTATTTGATGGATTCAGATACATACGAGTATAACGAAATCTATCTGTAGGTTTTTTTGAGAGCATATTTGCACACAACACGTTGGAATTTTCTCGTCCAGTGAACCTCAATGTTTGATAAAAAAAAGTTTTAATGATCTATTAGCTTAATAAGGAACATAATTTTTAAACACAATTAGAGTGGAAGATAGTTTTTATGTATGTTTTATACTCCTCGACGTACTTTCATCCTTGTCTGTAGAACTATGTCGTTTAATTTCATTATCTTCAGATGCCAAGCTGGCATCCGGATCTTCTCTGGGATCTGGTTTAAGGTCTTCTTTGTCTAGAGGTACTACAGGAATGACCTCTTCATCGGGGTTGGGGATCCAGTGAGGCCACATTTGGATCTCCTTATATAATGCTTCTCCTGGACATGCTGTCTCTGGAATTTAGAAGTACTGTATTAACAGCAAAATAAAACATAGTTTTTTACTTGTAACAAATAGTTTTATACGCGTAAAATAAAAAATTAATAAATCATTTGATTTACTTTTACAAAATTTGTATTGAAATATCAATATTTTTGCTAAATACGTGGACTGCTCACAAATACACGTTCCGTCACTACGTATTTCTAAGGCGTTACCACTTGCTCATTTGTTACGGCTGTGTCGCTAGCTCGTGTGTCACGGCCTTGAATTTTTACTCCCTCTTGTAAAGACAATCCGTGGATATATTGTTTTTGTCAAGTATTAAGAGTCCATTTCACTAGTCCGAAAAAGTAGCAAAATAAGCGTTTGGCATTTTACGTTTTATGTAAAACTGGCTAGGTATTTTTACACGAATCAAGAAGAAATTAAAGATAAAGGATTATACTATATCCGTATTGTAGCACATTATTAGACAACTTTATTTTTAATATCTATTTTGATGGTCGAACATCAACAAAATATTCCTTATGTTTAGACTAAATTTTCTCTAAAATAAAGAGATAATTTAAAATTCCGTTACAATACGGAAATAGATTGAAGTTTTGTGATTACAGTGATATATAATTTATATGGTTTTGTAATAAATTGTTCGCTATTTTATGGCAAATGCTGAAGCTCTGCAAACCTTAATCAAGCCTTAATTAAAGCACGTATGTTTGGAATTTTGGATGTGGCTTATCACGACAGGATCGGGCTAAATCTTAGCCCACGGCCACACAGAAAGCGTTTTTAGCCTTTTGCGTTTTGTGCGTCTCAAGCGCTTTTTGCGATTTTACTGTTTTAAGCGCTTTTTTCGATTTGTGTCCATTAAAAACACGCAAAAGACGCGTCAGGTCTGCAGTTTCTGTCAAGATGTCAATTAGTAACGTCGCAAGCTCGTGGATTGCCGGCCCGTCCAACAATCAATCCTGTGAGAAAGAGATAGGCGAGATCGGCGCCGTTAGCGTTGAAGAGACGAAGATAAAAGACGCTGGGATTGAATTGTGGACGGGCCGGGGCTTATATTCGGAGACAAACACAATCTACTGCTAGTGCCAGTGGTGTATGTAAAAATAATAATTATTATTTGCCATTTATTTTACGAGTTTTAGTTTATATGTGTATATTTTTTTATGTTGTAGTGTTGTGGTTAGTACTTGTTATAATTAAAATATAATAAATAATTATAATTATATAATAGAATAGTAAATATATCTAGTTGCTATTGCAATTTTAGGACATGACTTATGAAACATTTTGGAGTGAAACTTCATTACATGCGCTGGGAGTAAAAATTCAAAGCCGTGACATACGAGCTAGTGAGACGGTCCTGACACACGAGCTCGTTGTAACGAAACGTGTTAACGGCTTAGAAATACGTAGTGACGCGACGTGTATTTGTGAGCAGTCCACGTGTTTATCAAAAATATTGATATTTTAATACAAATTTTGTAAAAGTGAATCAAATTGTTACGCGTAAAACAACATTTGTTACACGTAAAAAACTATTTTTATTATTTTACGCGAATAAAACTGTTACACGTAAAAACTATTTTTTACGCTTATAAAACTATTTGTTACTGGTAGAAAACTATTTTTTACGCGTATAAAACTATTTGTTCCGTGTAAAAAACTATTTGTTACACGTAAAAAACTATTTTTTACGCGTCAAAAACTTATTGTTTCTAGTAAAAAACTCATTTACCCAAAAAAAGATATATTTTACGTGTAAAAATACTATTTGTTACACGTTAAAAAATCTTTTTTACGCGTCAAAAACTATTTGTTTCTGTTAAAAAAACCTTTTTTATTCACAAAAAAATACTTTTTACGCATAAAAAACTATTTTTTAGGCGTAGGAAAATATTCCTTTAATTTATTACTTTTTCAAATTTCAAACTACACTTTTTCAAATAATTCCTTCAAATTTTTGAATTTAATAGAATCTTCCTAAACAGTAGATGTTCTTAATAAAAATATTTTTAGATAATACCCTAAAATGAAAAAAAAATCATACTATTTCATTTATTTTTATTGTATTATTAAATATAACGTCCGCCTATGACGGGGTCTCATCTTAGAAAACGCTAAAGACGCTACAGAAAACAAACTTATTTGTTTTCATTTGCGTTTTTTTGCGAGACACGCCGAACGCTACACGCTTTTGGTGTGGCTACTCCTATACCT
Organism: Sitophilus oryzae; assembly: GCF_002938485.1. Classification (NCBI taxonomy): domain Eukaryota; kingdom Metazoa; phylum Arthropoda; class Insecta; order Coleoptera; family Curculionidae; genus Sitophilus; species Sitophilus oryzae. Next base: position 832,167 of record NW_022145617.1, on the reverse strand, counting down.
ATAATCCTAGTTGTTTAGTTTTAAAGCGTATATTTTTCTTGATTTTAACCAGTAGCTTCTGACTTTAAACGTCAAGTGATGTAAAACAATAGATCTGGCCATGTCATATTGTGACACTTTGTTATTATTTATTAGTAAAAAATTATAAATATTTTTTTCTCAAAAACGGTTAATGTTAGATATACAATGTTTAACATCAATATTCATAGAATTTTACAGAGAATTTAGGTATGTAATAAAAAATAGGGGCGGCTATTTAAAATAAGAAAGTTGTAGTCAACTTCCAGTATTTCCGGAAGTGCCGCCATATTGAAAATATTTTTAATCGATAGATCTCGTTGTAAAACAATGATGTGCAAAAATCTCTGATCTAGATATTGTGGTTCTCTAGAAACTTCTAATGCACGCTCAGCCTGGGACACCCTGTATAATTTATATGATTTCGTAATAAACTGCTAGCTACTTTATGGCAAATTCTGAAGCTCTGCAAATCTTAATCAAGCCTTAATTAAAGCACGTGTGTTTGGATTCTTGGATGTGGCTTAACATGACAGGATCGGGCTAAGCCTTAGGCAGATTTCTGAAATATAATATATATTTCCTTCGGCCACACACCTGCTTTATCCGACCCCCGAGATCGACCCGAACAGTGCAGCGTAATAGACTCTTAAGTAGCGATGGGAACTATCGAATGAATTAGACTATCGAATGGTTAATGAATGAATGATTTCAACTATCGAATGGTTTTATTCGAATAAAATCATTTATTCATTTGTATACTAAAGCATATGTGACAACCTCGCCGTGCGACTAAATGGTTATCGTTGAGCCACGACTATCGAATGCTTTTGATAAATGAAATTTAGTATTCGTTTGATTTTTATATGCGTCGGTGCATTATTAGTTCTTCCAAATTTTTATAACTTCGCCGTATAAATACTGTGCTATTTTTGCGTTTATTAAAATAGTTAAAATACTAAAATAGTAGTTATTTTTTAATTTTATTTATTGACGATTGTGTGCATGTGCAGGTGGTCAAAATTTTTCCGAAAATTTGTATGGTTTTCCGTAGTCCGATCTTTCAATTATTTAATTTTATATGGTATATGGTCTATTTTTTAATGGGAAATTTTGAGAAGTAGCAATTTTTAAGAGAGATGAGATGAACTTACAATTAATTTTAAAAATACATATTTGTATTTTAGATGTTTTAATAATATGAATTAGTTGAACTTAATAATCATATTTAAGTAAGTGGTTATCGAACTCAAACTATGGGATGAGAAAATTAAAATGAAAGTTTTTCACGTGCCAATTTAAAAAAAAAGTTAACGATGTTTATATTTTGTTTATGCTAATTCTCTTACATGTAGTTTTTTGCGAAGAAAAAATATTTCATTTATTTTTTAAAGTAAATGCCAGTAAATGTAAATATAATTTTTATATAGTAATATAAAGCACCTAATATAAATAATTTTGGTTTCTAATTTTTTATTTATATTTTCCTTCCATTACACTGCATGCTTAGAAAATTAATAAATGTTTATATTTCATGATTTTAAAATTTGTTGTTAATATAACAAATTAGTTCTGTAATTATTATTATTTAATAAACCAACGTTGCCAAAAAATTTAGAGACTATATTATTTTTAAATAGGATCTAATATAAATAATTTTGACATCTAATTTGTTGTTTATATTTTGCTACTACTTAAAAGAAAATATCTATATTAAATGATTTTAAATTTTGTTGTTAATAGGTATAACAAATTATTACTGTTATTATTATTTATTAAACCAGTCTTTGCTAAAAAACATTAAAAATAATTTTCCTACATCCAAAATAACAAGTATTATTGCAGTGTAACAACAGAATATTAATAAAAAAATGCAGAATATATAGTATGTCTATATATTCCCTAATTAACTAAAGCCAAACAATAATATTCTTTGCTAATATCAACTAATAACAAAATATGGCAACAGCGCCTTTCATAATGTATTTTCTGTGTAAATACTAGCACCTCAATAAAAAAAATAATGTGTCCTTATCTATATCTGACTCCGCAAAAAATCAAAGATACCGGCTTCTTTCATAGCATTGCCACCGACCGCTGTCGGGTTTCTCAGAAAGAAACCTACGTCGCCGGGCGACAACTAAAATTCAGTTAATATTTTATTATAATCGATCCTGACGAATGAATGAATTTCATAAATGAATGAATTTTATAAATGAATGGTTTTTACTGCCGAATTACTAGAATACAATATTTCAAGGCAGATGACGGATCTATTCGATAATTTTTATTCGAATAGTTTTCAACGAATGTTTTCTTACTAACTATCGAATTATTCGAATGAATTGCAACTATCGAATGTTTCGATAGTATTCATTCGATAGTTCCCACTACTACTCTTAAGACAATACCAGGAGCGTTATAGGTGGGTATAACCAAATATAAGTTACCTCGGACTTGCCTATGCCCAATTAATTTGTAGTTTTCACTTATATAGCCGTCTCTGATTCCCATATTAATCAGTTGTTTTGCTGCTAACATTTGACTCTCTGGGGGTAATATATCTGAAACAAGATAAAAAAACATTAATATATGTATAATGTTTTTGGTTATGATAGATTTTTTAGACAATATTTGATCATTAGAAACTGCTTCTCAAAATAGGATAAAAAATACGAACAGATTCAAGTCAATTGTCAGTTACTTTTAGAACTGACAGTAGCATATGCCATTGATGATCTGTTTTTGAACGATTTTGGTTTAAATCATTCAAAAATAGTTCACGCAAATACAGGGTCCGGCAATAGGTGCATCTGTAGCTCCTGTAATAAAAAACTTAGGAATTTTGTTTAAGTGCAGACCTAAACTAACTAGTGCTGAACTTCTACAGGGTGGTTCAAAAAAGTGAGTGGATCGCGATGATTCTTTTTAAATGGAACACCTTCAAAAAATTCTTTGGGTATTTTGCCACTCGCACTGTAGGAAAATCTACAAAATAAAATAGTTATTTTTTTTGTAAACACCGACCGCTGGCGTTAATCCAACGGTGATCAACTTTTTATTTTGTAGATTTTCTTACACTGCAAGTGGCGAGCAGAGAATTTTTACCACTCGATAAGCCTGTAGGTATAGCACGATATATCTCTGAAAATCCTGCACATTAGTATTATCTGATAATCCGAAATTACGATAGATATCAAAAATAGATCAAAAATGAAAATATAAATAAGTTAGACGGATGCACGCGTGAGAAGATTGTGGGTTTGGCAAAATACGATTTAGCATTTTGACCGCCACAGGGACGGATCTAAAAATCTGGCAAAGAAAATTATTTTTAAAAGCTTGCAATAAATACTTCTGCCTAGGAAATCGCAATTTATAAACAGATATACCGGTGCGCCTCGAAACCCCTATAACTTTTTATTTTTTCAGATAAAAACCAGCTTTGGTATGTTGGTATATAACATAAATTAGGATTGAGTGACGTATTCAATTGTTTTTAATCACTTCCTGTTTCACCGGAAATTACTACAACTTTTGATTTTTAAACGGCACTCTCTGTATTAGTAGTGGGAACTATCGAATGAATACTATCGAAACATTCGATAGTTGCAATTCATTCGAATAATTCGATAGCTAGTAAAAAAACATTCGTTGAAAACTATTCGAATAAAAATTATCGAATAGATGCGTCATCTGTCTTGGAATATTGTATTCTAGTAATTCGGCAGCAAAAACCATTCATTTATAAAATTCATTCATTATTCGTCAAGATCGATTATAATAAAATATTAACTGGATTTTAGTTGTCGCCCGGCAACGTAGGTTTCTTTCCGAGAAACCCGACAGCGGTCGGTGGCAATGCTAGAAAGAAGCCGGCATCTTTGATTTTTTGCGGAGTCATATAAAGATAAGGACACATTATTTTTTTTATTGATCTGCTAGTATTTACACAGAAAATACATTATGAAGAGCGCTGTTGCCATATATTGGTATTAGTTGATATTAGCAAAGAATATTATTGTTTGGCTTTAGTTAGTTAGGGATAGTATGTTTATATATTTTGCATTTTTTTTATTAATATTCTGTTGTTAGGTTAGGTTAGATAATAAAATATTTTGGATGTAGGAAAATGATTTTTAATGTTTTTAAACAAAGACTGGTTTAATAAAAATAATAATAATAGTAATAATTTGTTATACCTATTAACAACAAAATTTAAAATAATTTAATATAAACATTTTTTTACGTAGTAGCAAAATATAAACAACAAATTAGATGTCAAAATTATTTATATTAGATCATATTTAAAAATAATATAGTCTTTAAATTTTTTGGCATCGTTGGTTTATTAAATAATAATAATTACAGAGCTAATTTGTTATATTAACAACAAACTTTAAAATCATGAAATATAAACATTTATTAATTTTCTAAGCATGCAGTGTAATGGAAGGAAAATATAAATGAAAAATTAGAAATCAAAATTATTTATATTAGGTACTTTATATTATTATTTAAAATTAATATTTACTTTTACTGGCATTTACTTTAAAAAATAAATGAAATATTTCTTCGCAAAAAACTACATGTAAGAGAATTAACATAAACAAAATACAAACATCGTTAACTTTTTTTTTAAATTGGCACGTGTAAAACTTCAAGTTCATCTCATCTCTCTTAAAAATTGCTACTTCTCAAAATTTCCCATTAAAAAATAGACCATATATACCATATAAAATAAAATAATTGAAAGATCGGGCTACGGAAAATCACACAAATTATCGGAAAATTTTGACACCTGCACACGCACACAATCGTCAATTAAAAAAACTACTATTTTAGTATTTTAAATATTTTAATAAACGCAAAAATAGCACAGTATTTATAAGGTGAAGTTATAAAAATTTGGAAGAACTAATAATGCACTGACGCACACAAAAATCAAACGAATACTAAATTTCATTTTTCATTTATCAAAAGCATTCGATAGTCGTGGCTCAAAGATAACCATTTAGTCGCACGGCGAGGTTGTCACATATACTTTAGTATACAAATGAATGAATGATTTTATTCGAATAAACCATTCGATAGTTGAAATCATTCATTCAGTAACCATTCGATAGTCTAATTCATTCGATAGTTCCCATCGCTACTCTGTATACTTCTACTTTATTCGATAGAAAATGAGACTCTGAATAAAATCACAAATCATATGTCAACTTTTGACATTTTCGCATTTGGTTTATTTGGAATTGTAACATGCGGTTCATAACGACAATTTGATTCACAATTTGACGACAATATGCTTTTTCCAAATATGCTAATGAGCCACCTTTGTTCCATTTGAGAAAGTTGAGATAGGATTAAAAATACGATTTGGGCATATTTTAGTCGTTCAGGACAAGACACGAAAAATATTAGATGATCAAAACTATTTTTCCAAGGCTCCTTGATTAAAAATTAGTGTTTTTAACACAGTCATATCCATAGACTCAATAAAATATTATTTTTTTAGCGAAAATGTCAAAAGTTAGCAAATGTCATTCTATTCAGAGTGTCATTTTCTATGGAATAAAGTAAAAAAAATACTGAGGGTGTCATTTAAAAATCAAAAATTGTAGTTATTTCCGGTGAAACAGCAAGTGACCGAAAACAATACAATGCAATAAAACAATACGTCAAATTGAATACGTCAGTGAATCCTAATTTATATCACTAACATACCGAATTTGTTTTTTATCTGAAAAAATAGAAAGTTATAGGGGTGATCCACTTTTGAGAAACACCCGGTATACCGCAATAACAACTTACAAAACTTTTACCATTATCCTTTTAATACTAAAATCATTGTTTAGTAACCTATCTCCGATTTCTAACAAATTGTCTTATTTTGTTATAGCTCTGTTTGCTGTAATTCAGAACAAATCTGAGTTTTATTGAAACAGTCCTGAAGTCACGACAGCTGCCAAGGTAAGCCTATTCTGTATTTTTCACGCGGTTAAATATAATATTTGCTATAAATATAGTTTGGTTTTCATCAATTAAACTTTTAGTTACGTAATCGAGGGCGCGATTTTTAAATTCATTGTCGCCAACCATGGCCATATACCTATATTGACGCTGTGCCGGTCAAGCTTAATCACGTGACTACAAGTTTATTTGGTATGAAATGTAGGTATACATATTTCATTAATCTCGTAAAAAAATGTATTTACAATTATTAGCTTATTACGAAGCTTTACTTATTAGCTAGTTACGAATTACGAAGTATTCTGAGGCATCAAAAACGACAAAAATGTCAATGATGTGGATATTAAGCAGAACCAAATGGGGGTTATTGAAACTATATCGACAGAATTAGTTTTGGAGGCCAGTTCTGTAAATATCTCCACAAAAATTGGAAAACTTCTTGTCTTTATTGTTCAGGCAAAATGAACAAAAGTAGAACTAGCTTTACTTTAACTGAAAGTATGAGTATACAGATCATTTTCAATGAAAATTTGCTATCATGTTCATTATATTCATTCAGTAATACTGAACCACTCACACTGCATTTTTATCACACTGTTTTTACTAACCTGTCCAATCTCCTATCAGGACGATTCCAATGCTTCTGGAATTATAACGGGGAGCGTGGGCCCCTACAGCTGTCCAACCTCGTCCAACGTAAATTCTATTGTCCCCTCCAACAGCGAAATTATATCCAATATCGCACCATGAATTATTTTGCTGAAAATACATATAAGAATATCATTCATATAGTACCCTAAATTCTCAAAAAATAATCCTAAATAATTCAGATGCTATATGAATGTATTTTGTGCCAAATACACGTGGGTATTTAAGTACAGTGCTGTCAAGAATCGCAGTGAAATGAAGTGTTGTTAAGTATAGAGTTATGGTTTTAGGTAAAGTGATAAAACGACACTCTAACCTTATTATATCGATCTGCTATCTATCGGAGCCCCGTTTACTAATGTTAGGTAAGTTTTTTACTTTTAATATGATTTTCTAAGTCGTTTTTAAAGGTAATTGCTTGATATTTGCGGCTAATTATCGATTGCTGCTGGTGGCTCTCTCATTATTCTTTAAATTTTCAGAGTTAAAAAACTCGGTTATTATCATTTTTTTTTAAAAATGGCAAAGAGAAAATATGTGTCTGTTATCCAGATTTACCACCCCTTAAAATACTTTCACTTATTTCTGGGACACCCTGTATAATCAATGTATAAGAAAGGGCGGTGTCTCTGTTGAGAATATTTTTTCAATACAGTTAAATAGCCGGGGCACATAGCGCTTTAGCTTTATACAGGGTGTCCCAGAAATAAGTGCAAGTATTTAACTGGTAGTATAGTTCAACCCCAAAAACACGCAAAATTTGAAAATTCGAAATTTTTTAAAGAATTTTTTGGAAATTTTTTTATTTTTAATTTAAAAAACATAATTTCTTGATAATATTACAACATAGATATTAAGCAAAATAAAAACACTAAATCACCACAATACACCAAAACACTTTTACTTTTACACTGGACGCGCGTTTCGCTAACCATGTTAGCATCATCAGCAGATGATTAACTGACTGATTAAACTGACTGAGTTCAGTTTATAATCATCTGCTGATGACACTAACATGGTTAGAATGATTAACTGACTGATTAAACTGACTGAGTTCAGTTTATAATCATCTGCTGATGATGCTAACATGGTTAGCGAAACGCGCGTCCAGTTTAAAAGTAAAAGTGTTTTGGTGTATTGTGGTTATTTAGTGTTTTTATTTTGCTGTGTAACACCAAAGGTTCCAACCCTCAACTGTAACATAGATATTAGATTAAATTTACAAGAAAGAAAATCCAGAAAAGATCCAGTGGCTCTCAAAATTTTAGCAAAAACACTTTTTTTAAATTTTCAAAGCAAAATAACTCCGTTATTTTGGACTTATTTGAAAAACGGTGAAGAGAAAATATGTTTCTTTTATCGAGATCTACCACCCCGTAAAATTCTTACACTTATTTCTGGGACACTCTGTATATGTTGTTTATTATGGAATTTAGGACATTTTACAAATAAAACATGAAAAGCCGAGTTTTTGACACTTATTTACTTTAAGACTTCATATAATATGTTACTGCAAGGCTCTGGATCGCAAGACACTTTCTATTGGGGAAAGCAAGTCTAGAACCGGAATTCCTTCAACAGAGCCTTAAAAAACCTTCATATTCCTTCAACTTCAAATCCTAATCGAAAATCGACAACTATGAAACTATAAACCCTTCCCGGACACAAACGGTACATTGTGAAACAGGAAATTGTAGAGAGAAACAAGGCCCTATAACATAGGATACAACATTTTAATGAACAGTGCTTTCCATAAAATCAATAAAATGAAAAATATACGAAATAATATACGTGTACTGATTTCTTTCGAAAATCGACAACTATAAAACTATGAACCCTTCCCGGGGACACACCGTACATTGTGAGACAGGAAATTGTAGAGAGAAACAAGCCCTATAACATAGGATACAACATTTTAATGAACAGTGCTTTCCATAAAATCAATAAAATGAAAAATATACGAAATAATATACATGTACTGATTTCTTTCGAAAATCCACAACTATGAAACTATGATCCCTTCCCCGACACAAACGGTATATTGTGAGACAGGAAATTGTAGACAGAAACAAGCCCTATAACATAGGATACAACATTTTAATGAACAGTGCTTTCCATAAAATCAATAAAATGAAAAATATACGAAATAATATACATGTACTGATTTCTTTCGAAAATCGACAACTATGAAACTATGATCCCTTCCCTGACACAAACGATACATTGTGAGACAGGAAATTGTAGAGAGAAACAAGCCCTATAACATAGGATACAACATTTTAATGAACAGTGCTTTCCAAAAAATTCCAGATCTTGTAAAAATCGGTAAATTTCTTGTATTTTACCTATTTGATATTTAGGAGAAAATTTTTAAAAACTTATTTCCGGTTATTTTTGGACAGCGATATATTTAAATAAACTTATTATTAAAATAATAATACGATCAAAAATACTGTGATAGACACTCGACAGCAGTATTATAAAGTATGTTTCAAAAAATTCATTGCTTATTATGACTGCCTGAACCGAGAATAATTAATCATACAAGTCGCCATGATCTGCTGACTTATTAGATATATTTTCCGTTTATATATTTTTTTCAACATTAAGAACTTTGGTTTAGTTATGGTATGTGTGGAATAAGATGTGTTAAAGATAAAAATGTATCTGTTAATTTTTTGTTTGTGTTAATCTTTCTACAATTGCGGACTTTTTGACAGTAACATTGCTTCAAACTGAGGCATTCTTAATTAAACACCGTTAAAGTGAAAAAATAGATGTAGGAAAACTTCTACTATATTTTAACAATTTTTATTGTGCAAAACTACCAAAAACCTTCATATTGTGTTCTTTTTGTAAAAAAATTCTTCAGTCCTTCATTCGGCGAAATTTGACTGTAAAATTCTTCATATTGAAGGAAATCCTTCAATTCGGAGGGATAAGGGACTGGGTGCAGATATAGGAAGGGGAGAAGCACAGTAGACCTTATTGTCACTTTAAAGGTTGCAGTGCTTCCGGCATGCATATAGGAGGCTCCTCAATAGTGAAACTTTTTTTTAATTTAAGGCTGTATTCCGTTGCAAAACCAGGCAAACCGAACCGGTAAAGAGCGGTACCTGAAAAATATCGGTTTGATACGGAACGGTTTGGTAAAATAATGGAAATGCCAAATGATGGCGTTTTCTAAATTTCAATACCTTTATTATAAAACTTATCTTTTATGCATTTTTAATGTACCTATTCTCTGCTTTTACGTTTGCTTCTTCTTTTCAATTTAGTTTAATATTGAAAAGTACTTTATTAATGAACTGTTAAACTCGTTAGACAGATCAAGTGAAGATTTGCAGGTCCAATATTAAAACAGATCAATAATAAATAAACAAATCTAATGAATATTTATATTTTTATAGCTTACAAAAACATTCACGATTACTTGTTGTCTTGTTTTTCATATTTCCTTTAAATGTTCCTGACTAAGAAACAATGGCTGCATGATAAGTTTAAATGGTTCTAAAAATAATTCTATTTAGTTAATGAAATTTATTTACCTTTACCTGCCTCCATTGCTTTTGGAATACAAAATATTACTACAAATTTTATGAGAATTAAATGAGAATTACACTCGAACTTCCAATATTTGCTTGATTTCTGTCACATAAATGACATTGATTGACAAACAAACCCAGAAAAACCAGCCTTCTCGCGCTGCGCTGGTTAGTTTGGTGACAGTTTGGTGACAGTCCTTGGGTGACAGTTACAACCGAATTTTTCAGGAACCGTGTTCCGTAATAAGAAAACTTTCAGGAAACCGATTGAAACGGAACATAAAACCATAACCAAGGTAAGCAATGGAATACACCCAGGGGCGGGAAAGTGAAATAGCAAAAGCGGTTCCACCGTTTCCATAGAAATTTAAAATAAAATAATTCCAGCCTCAGGCGCTAGGTGGTAGTGCAATTAATTTTTTGGTTAAGAAGTTGCTACTAGTTACTGCCAGATGGCGTTAAATCAGAATTTTTTTGTAGTTTCCATAGTTTCCAACGGCCATTGTCATACTATTGTCAAATTCTCAAAAAATATTGTCGTTGTCATAGCGCCAATCATAATATTATCAACTGATTATCAAAACGTTTTTCAAACTATAATTTGTTATATGTGTTTTAATTAGACAATTCCTTTTGTTTGTGGCCTTAAAAATATAATGTAAGTCTTTTATTTTTTTCATCATTTAAGTACCTATCTTATATTTACTCCATTTACAAAATTTTGGCCGTATTACGTTTGTCTTGTTTTATTGGAATAAACGATGTTTAAATATTTGACTTATAAATGAAAATTTTAAATAATAAATAATATTTACACATATTTGGCTTTAATTTTATTTAATAATTGTATAAATTATACTGTTAAATCTTATTTTTTACATATCACAACGATACTTGTTATTAGTATTGTTGAATTTGTCTAAAAAATAAGATAATCAAATTTAATTATTTTAGAGTAAAATTCAATAAATACGCTCATTTAAAAAGCCCGCGCTTCGATCCATTTAAAACAAGCCCTACTCAATAGATGGCGCCACTTCTGTAGGACCATTTTCAGTATGGCAGAGTCCATTCTTTTTCTAGCTAGGTATATTCTTTGAATACACCCTAAATTTCGACAACCTGTCACTTACTTGATGATACTTTTGCATCCATTGCATGTCATTTATACATTCCTCTTTTGTTGAACAAGCTGCAGGTATATAACTGTGGTGTATGACGACGTAAGGAACTGGTAGAGTTAAGTTTTCAACATCTGTGGGTGGTTTGGCACCCCATTCGTCCCTCGTAACTATTTCCGGGTCTGTACATACGAAGCTGTTCGCAACTGTAAACAAAAATGACAGGATTAGTAATTATTTATTTATTTATATTATTCGCACCAAAAAATGTTTCATTTTTTCTGAGGTAAATTTATGTTTATTGTATGTTTATTTATTGTAACATTGTAATTTAATAGGTATATAAATAAACATTATTATTATTATTATTATTATTTTTAGTTTGCGTATACAGGGTTCGGCAATAGTGCTACAGGCATATGTAGCTTCTAGAATAAAAAATTTGGGGATTGTGCTAACCTAAAGTATGTATGTACTAGGCATAGACAAACAAATAAAAAGAGACTGACAAATCCCATGGTAAAGAGTGGGACCGCGTTCCCGTAGCGCAACTCAGAATAACAATTTTGAAACCAATTAGCAGGACCATGGCAGCACGTACGTCCTTATTGCTATCTTTCTTTATTATGTGTGCTTTATATGAAAAAGAAAGAGATAGGTATAAAACGTATCGTAAGACATTATCGCACATTCTGGCTGGCGGAAAATTTAAATTAGCCTTTATTAGCAGTATTCTTTCATTCTGAAACTGAAAATTTTCACTTAAACTGATTTATATATTCCCTATACCACGTAAAGGGAACGTGGTGTAGGGAATAAATCAGTTTAAGTGAAAATTTGCAGTTTCTTTCAGAACGAAAGAGTACTACTATTATAAGGGAAATTATAAAAAAAGCAAACCTTGTACGGTTTTATAAACATATTTATTTATACATAAAAATAAATAAACTTTTTATAATATAACAAAAAATAACAGTGTTTATTCCACCCACCTACCAATTTTAAATGCAGAAGAACTGACTGTTGCAGGAAACGATCGGCCAATTTTTTTAAAGGGCATTAAAGATCTAATTTTCGAAAAAACTGCCTAATTGCAATAACAACGTGAATATCCAAGCAAAGAAGACTTTACGAGAATCATGATCCTGAACCATTTTCAAGTCCAGTTTTAAATCTAAAACAAAAGTAAAATAGGTATATTAATAAAGTTTCTGGTTACTATAAACCAGCTATAAAACTACCCAAAAAATGAAAAAAATTAATTGTATTAATTTGTTATGTTAAGAGAGGTTCGAAATATTTTTGACACTACTACTTCTGCTTTTTTCTTAATAAGATGATAAATATAACTACTTACTTTTATTTTACTGGGTGTCTTTAACATATCTATCAGAGAAAGGAGGCACCAATACATATAAAAAATAGATGATACTGGCTCCTGCTGCAAATAAAATAACAAATAGTATAACCGAAAATTATAAGTAACAAAATATAAATACCTATATGGAACAAAGGAATTTGTTCCCTATCCATATTCACAAGTCAATAAAATGGAGAGTTTAGAAAAAAAGGTAAATCACCAAAAGAAAAATTAACAAATATGACGAATTGTCATGATGTTGTCAACTTGGTTGTCATGATGACGAAAACGAAAGGCGATTGTTCTAATTTCTATTTAGAAATTACGTTTTATATGGTTGCTTCTTTCTCTCTTGTTATATTAGAATGAGATAGTGGGCCCAATAGACGCAATGCGCAGATCAACATAAATAGAACGAAATTTTGCGTTCAGAGTTGCGCTACGGAAACGTTGTCCCTCTCTTTGCCATTTAATTTGCCAGTCTCTTTTTATTTGTTTGTCTATAGCTTTTTTCGTTTTCCTGTTATTACCGATTCTGAACCGTCCTAGAACTCTGCGGCGCATGCGCAAATGAAATAATGTCTTCATATTTCCTTCTGCGCATACGCATCACAGTTCTAGGACGGTTCAGAATCGGTAATAACAGGAAAACGAAAAAAGCTTATGGTACTAGGATGTATTTCAGTACTTCTATCGGGTGGCTCAAAAAGTGTGAGTTGATCGGGATGATTTTTTTTAAATGGAACACCATGTAGGTATATTATTGCATTCTTGGCTTTCTTTCAGATCACTTTACATAACCCTAAGATACAAGTAAATATATTTCGATAGTTTCAGAGATATTAATAAATAAATAAAAAATATACATATGTATATTTTTCAGCCTCTCTTGAAATAATTATTAAAAATTGAAGAACTGTCCTGAAATCAAAACTATATTAGGTACTTACTTTAGATGGTCTGTACTTACTTTGCTTTAAATATGGTAATCGTAAATCATACAGGATGTTCAAAATTCTACGCCAAACTTTCTATAATATAGAATAGCCTTTCTTCGTTTTTTAAATGGAACATCCTATACATATATTAATTTTTCAATAGATGGGGAATTAAAAAATGAAGATTTTTTGTATTTCAAAATTTTTAGCTGTTACGCAGATATTCGCTGTTTTATATTTTATGTGGAATTTTCCACAGTAAATTTTTATCAAAGCCACCCAATGATTTTTGACTCGTATTTTACCGTTGAAAGAGCCATATGAAATAATACTCCGTGTATCTGCGAAACCATTAAAAAATTTGAAATACTTTAAATACAAAAAATGTTAATCTATTATGACATTTCATGATAATATCAGGTAAGTATAAACCATCTAAAGTAAATACCTAATATAGTTTTGATTTCAGAAAAGTTCTTGTATTTGTAATAACCTTTTAAGGAAGGTTGAAAAATATATATTTTTTATTTATTTATTAATATTTCTGAAATTATCTAAATATATTTACTCATATCTTAGGATTATGTTAATGATAGAAAGAAAGCCAAAAATGCAATAATATACAGGGTGATCCATTTAAAAAAATCATCCCGATCCACTCACTTTTTTGGGTCACCCTATAGAAGTTAAAATATTTTTCTGAAATACATCTTGGTACATACTTTAGGTCTGCACTTGAACAAAATTCTCAAGTTTTTTTTTATTCTAGGAGCTACAGATGCCCGACGCATTATTGGCGGACCCTGTATATTCTGTAACCTAACTTTTAATCCATAGGGATATTTCGAAATTATTCATTTTTCCTTTCGTTATAAGCTTAAATCTACCTAAAATTCAAAATTTGAAGTTTGTGAAACTTCTAGAAGTACTTTAGAATTTTGATGATCTGTCAGTCAGTCGAAATTAAAGATTTGACATACCTATAATTGCGATAATTCATAAACTACGGTGTACAATTACTATACTAGATATATTGGCAATACAGCCAGCTATAGTATGTCCTCGTGATTAGTAAATAAAAAATCGGTAAAAAAACTTTTAAGTTAAACGGTTTTATCTTATGTGCACTGAAAACTAGAAAATAATAATAACAATTAGGCATTTTGAACTTCTAGTTCAGAAATATTTTAGTACTAGGCAGAATAGCTTTTAGGCATATTAGACTAAAATAAAAACGTGGAGCCCATTAACTATTGCTGTAATACTTTCTTCTATACTAAGTGTGGATTGCATCGACTTACTATAATCGTAACTGGAGATTTTGACAATCAATATCCAGCCGTGGCGGCTTCACCAGCGAACGCCGAGCTCATATACCAAAGTATAAAGATATGCTTTGCCATAGGTAGGATTTCAGAGGGGCCCCACGTTTTTATTTTAGTCTAATATGCCTAAAAGTATTCTGCCTAGTACTAAAATATTTTCTGAACTAGAAGTTCAAAACAACTAATTGTTATTATTATTTTCTAGTTTTCAGTGCACATAAGATAAAACCGTTTAACTTAAAAGTTTTTTACCGATTTTTTATTTTCTAGTTTTTAGTATTTAACGGAAATGCCTACCGAATATTCCTCATTCTATTTAATTCATTTAGTGCATCATTGTTACATGGTTTTTTACCTGATAATTTATTACAATCTAATTCCTCAACACATAGCCCTTCCAGAGACTTGACTCGACTTAGAGCCACGTATGCTTGCCCTTCCTCAAACAATTTTGAGCCCAAATACACTACTGCATGGTCGACTGTGCTGCCCTGCATTTTATAGACGGTGGATGCCCATGACAAAATTAAGGGTAACATCCTTCTTTCAGCCGTACCATAATTGAATTTTGCTGGAAACTGTATGGCTTTCGGGTGTATAACGTGCATGCCGTCTCTGCCAAAGTCAATCCAAACTGATGGTACATCTGTTTCGTACATTTGGGTTCGACGGAACTGAGGCCAAACCAATATAGCACCATTTACCAATCCTTTTGTAACGTCAATGTTGGACCGCAACATTACTTTTGCTCCTACAAATATTTCAAGTACTGATGGTAAGCCTCCAGTCTTATTTATATCTGTTGGTATTATATTTGCTAAATTACACTATTTGCGCTCGTGTGGCGTCAATTAGTTGGTCCCGTGCTTTAATGGTATAAATTCGAGATCCCTTATTCCGGAACAGATTTAAAACAGCAGCGTTGTGATTGTTTACTTGCTGATTAGTGGGGTATACCCTTAACGCTTTGTCTGTTGCAAACTCATCTCTTGGGTTTTTAAGTTCCCACGAGTAATGGACATTTTAACGGTCGACCCCCCAGAAGAGGGGCAAGGCTATAATATACAACAAGATGCGCCCAATCTTGAGGAGAAAATCTAATCACCTATTTTTTTTTATCTGTCCTTCTAACGTCACACAATCTTGGACACAACTGTTCTGGACACGACTACTCATGCCCTCACCTAATACGCCATTTTGTAACGACGTCCATCTTGGATTTTAAATTTTGTCATAATCACAGTATTCTACTAGTGTAGCCCTTTCATTTGATACCCATATTGAGGGGGTTGTGGAAAAATATGAAATCCGCCATTTTGTACCGGCGGCCATCTTAGATTTACAATGTTATTGATATTACTATATTGTATTGTCATCGGAACTAAAGGTGTGTACCAAATTTCAGATCAATCTGACAACAGGAAGGTACTTAAATTTCAATTTCTAATTTTGACCCAAACAAATAAATAAATACCGTACGGGTCGAGCTAAATAAAACCGTTTAATAAAAATAAAACCGTTTAAAAATAATATTCTTGCTATCCACAACGAAGTTACAGGGGTGGTCAAAAGTACCGTTAGTTGCTTCGAAAATAAAAACATTGACAAGTTAGTTTTTTGCATTCTACGCAGTACAAAAAATACCTTTTGTTTCTAAGATTTCTTTTTCATGGTGAAATACCCAGGCTTTTTCAAGAAATGAACCCGCCACAAAGACACACATTATTTAAAACTTTATTGTTTACGAAACAATTTCAATTAGTTTATTTTTATCAATTAAATAAGACAGAGTGAAAATATTATTGAAAAACATCTTATGATTCTAAATGGAGTTAAAAATAGAAACTAAATTGTTATCAAGAAAAATCTGTTATGTTATTAATATCTAAATTAAATAAATAAATGTGAAATGTTGTGAAATAAGTATGGCATGAATTATTAATTTTTGTAAATTTTTTTCAGCTGGTTTTTTTAATACCCTATTAAATTCAAAAAAATTATAATCCATTGATAATTTACACCAAAAATACTTGGAATACTCCATGTATGGAAATAACACAAAATGAGTTATCCTATGAGGTATTTTAAATTGATAGGATATGACGACACATAGAATATGACGACAGTTTTATGTAAAATACTCGAGCAATAATATAGCAGATATTAACAATACTTTTATAAGTATACAGGGTGGTCCGAACTGTATTCCGAAAACTTCGGCAGCATATTCTACAGATAAAAATTGATAAAAAAGATCGTATAAATGTATGTCCTAAAATGCTTAGTTTCGGAGATACAGGGTGTAGAAGTTTAACGTCAGTAACGTCAATATTTGGATAAAAATTGGTGTCTGGGAGTTTTTTGACATGAGAAGTTTGATTTTGATAACAATGTTTCGTACTTGTAGAGGGCGCCACCTACATATTTTTTAACTGGTTTGAAGAGTAATAACTTTTCGTCCGTACCTGTATAAAACTAGTTAGTAAAAAATATACATTTGCGACGTTTTTTAAGTAAAAAAGGTATCTTGGAAAAAATCGCTACGAATAATGGTTCTCGAGATATTTGGAATCGAAATTATCAATACCTGTCATCAATGACATAAATTAAATATGTTGACTAAATAGTTTGAAATGTTTTTGGGTCAAAAGTTCAACAGAAACTGTTTTGTCATCAGTTGTTCGAAGAAAAATTTATAATTAATTAAAAAAAAATAAAAAGTTCCCAAATTTATCATTTCAGTCAAATAACTATCTACTCAACAGGTTTATTTTTAGTCAATAATGACATGTATTGACTATTTCCGTTGTAAATATCTTGAGAACGGTTGCTCGTTGCGATTTTTACTAAGAGATATTTTGTACGTAAAAAATAACGGAAATGTATATTTTTTCACTTAGTATAGTTTTATATAGGTACGGACGAAAAGTTATTACTCTTCAAACAAGTTAAAACACATGTAGGTGGCGCCCCCTGCAAATACGAGTTATATTGACATCAAAATTAAATTTCTCATGCCAAAAAACTCCAAGACACCAATTTTAATCCAAATATTGACGCTACTTATTTGGAAAAAATCGAAATAAAATTGAAACTTCTACACCCTGTATTTCCGAAAGTAAGCATTTTAGGACATACATTTATACGATCTTTTTTACTTATTTTTATGTGCAGAATATTCTACCGAAGTTTCCGGAATATAGTTCGGACCACCCTGTATAGGATGATTCAAATGGTAGTTTTAAAACACTATAGTTTAATAGTTTTTCAAGTATTGCAACGTTGTATTTGTTTTTGCTCAATTTTTCTGCACAGTTAAAGCCCTCTAAAAGTTATAAAATCGCATATTATTGATGCTCTTTAACTGGAAGAATTTTATGATAGTATTTTTGAAATCTAATGCATAATATCAACGATAATACTAAAATACTATTTTTTTGGTACACACTGTGTCCCCACAAAAGAGTGCACGCTACAATACATATAATATAATATTCAATACCTACATATTATTAATAAAAAATAAACATGTTGAGTAGATAGTTTTATTGGACTGAAATTATATATTTGGGAACTCTTTATTTTTTTAAGCTTCGTAAAATTATGATAAAAAAGTTTCTCTTGAACTTTTGACATAAAAACATGTTATTGTTTGCTAACAACATGTTAGTCAACATGTTAGGTGGCACCCTCTACAAGTAGGAGTGATATTGACATCGAAGTAAAATTTATCATGTGAAAAAACACTGAAGACACCACTTTTAATCCAAATATCTACTATAGTTCAGAAATTTTTTGGAAAAAACCGAAATAAAAATGGAACTTTTATAAATTTATCCGAACTTTTTTACATATTTTTATTTGCAGAATATACTGCCAAAGTTTCGCAAATACAATTTGGACCACTCTGTAGATTATCTAATTGCAGTATTAACAAATTTATTGTTTGTTAAAAAATACACACAGCATTCCATTTAAAATAGAAAAACTTTAGTGCAAAAATATATTTGAATCGCTCTGTGTCGCACTATGAAAATATGCTTAAAATATGCACTAACAATGCCTGCATATTTTTTACAAATACTGGAGTAACAATTTCAAATAAAAACCCAGATATGGAGCTTTTTTCCATACTGGATCACCCTGTATAAGTATAGTTGGTAATTAAAATAGCCCAGTAGTACTATTACGTAAGAAATAGTATATAATATAGGATATTTTTTTTTAATTTCATATAATTATTAAATAATTATTAATGAAACAAACCGCAGCTAAACAAGACGTCAAAATAGAAATAAACATTTTATTGTAAAAATACATTACTGTTTTGTGTGATGTAATAATATAACGTAAGTAAAACATGTCAAGTTGCCACATTTATTTATTTATTTATTTCATGACATTGCCATCCCTTTTGACACCGTAGTTTTGTATTACAAGTTTTTGGTTTAAATGAATTGTGTTGTGATACTTTAAGCTTAAATGTTTTTGCTAGCAGAACTTGCAGTCGAACATTGTTCTTTGAACAGTACAAAATAGCTTAATAGCCATAAAAAAAACTCATCGCAACTTTATTAGAATATTTTTTTTAGTTAGGTTAGGTTGTAGATAATGGCCCTTTATTAACAAGGTGAGTTTTGTTGATGTAAATGTTACGCACAATACTCAAATTCGGGTAATGCCCGAAAAAAATACACAAAACTAGGTTTGAGCAAAAAATATTTCCCAAACCCGAAATTGTACATTTAAACGGGCATTGCGCATTACAAAATAGCAAAAACTAGTATTGTGCATTTTAAATTGTGAAAAACTAGTTTGGTGCATTTCAAAATGACCAATACTAGTTTTGCTCGCTTTCTTTAAATATGGCGGCAAAAAGTAGGGTTAGCAGTTTCTTTAGGTTTTAAAGGATTCTTATTTTGATTTTGTTGTGGGTGGAAATAAGCAATACTTGGTAAAATGAAATATAAAAATGCAAGAAAAAATGGAAGCCGAGTTCGAAATTCAAGTAAGTCGATTGATGATGGCTAAAACACAGAAACATAATCTTATGTCGAAAAACCAATACCTAACGATATTGACTGAAGTTAAGAAAGCAAATTTTCTTAAAACTGATTTAAAACCTTTGTTGAAACAATATAGAAGGATAAAGCGTTTTGATATAATAACAGTGGGTGGTGTGGAAAAATTGATCAAGAAGCGCCAAGCCTTGAAAAAATAATGTTATTTGCAACTCAAGTGCCACCATTCAAGTTCCTGTTCAAATAAATAATATAATGCAACCAATGACTAAAGAATCCAAGGACAAATAACACCCGAGAGCAAATTGTGACGATGCCATCAAACAGTGCCGTGGCACATATTTTTCTTAACCTAGCTGTTTGAAGCAATATTTATATTTTTTGATAATTGTTTTGACTACGCCTATGGTGTATCATCCTAATTAATTACGAAAAAAACGTATTAAAATGTTAACAAAAGGTACAAAACTAGTATCGACATATAGCACATATCAAGTACATATAGATATTAATTGAAATTGAAGAATAATTATCGAATTCAATAAGAAAACGCTAAAAAGTTGGAGTGGACTGTTTATTTACCTATGAAAACGTAACTCCTGGCTCTTTCTTATCGCTGCTGCTTTTACACTTGAAAGCTGAACAACTAATCACCATTATAATAAAGTTTATACAAAGTTTACTACACACAAACTATTAAAAATCGCTAAAATTGTCGCTGGTGACCAAATCATGACTCATTGTTTGCCACCAAAACAAAAAAAAAGGTCACAAATTCTGCTGCAGCCCGTATAGGGGCGTTACATGTCCTTATATTCTTTAGTCATTGAATGCAACTGTATAAATATTCATATAGGTACCTATATTATTATGCATTTATCCATTTATAAAATATTTATGAATAACGTTTTATTTTTTAAGTATTTTAATCAAACACATTCATAAACAATCCATTTTTTGTGTTAGGGCGTTATTATTCAAATAGGACAAGCAAAACTAGTATTGGACATTTTGAAATGGACCAAACTAGTTTTGCGCAATTCAAAATGCACAATACTAGTTTTGACTATTTTGTAATGCGCAATACCTGTTTAAATGTACAATTTCGGGTTTGGGAAATATTTTTTGCTCAAAACTAGCTCTGTGCATTTTTTCGGGCATTACCCGAATTCGAGTATTTTGCGTAACATAAATAATCACTGTTTATATATTTAAAAAGAAACATAAAATCTTATTCAAATAGGAATAACGGTTCTTAAAATATTTTAAAAAATGGGTTGATCTTTTTAAATTTTTATGCCCCCTAGCGGACAAACGAAGCAGTTTTGTATAGAGGTAAATTGTGTCCAATGAACTTATTTTGATTCCAAAAATACGTATAGTAGTTCTATGTCCAAGGAATATTGGGACACCCTGTAATTATGTTTGTGTCATCTTATTGACTTACCAGTAAAATAACATAGAATAACTAAAATATAACTAATCATTTTATGGGTATTCTTGTAAAAAAATAACTGTAACTATTAGTTAGTGTAGGTACTCTCGACTACCGATTGTTGTTTGACACGGTTAAACGAAAAACTGTGCAAAGATTATGATTATTTTTATTAAATAGATATTTATCACACTCGGTGAAAAAAATACTATTTCCTGTGATTCGGCTTCGAGTGGATCTCGTAAGATGATATAAAGGTAGCCATACACGTACAGTTCACAATGGAGGTAATTACGTCAATCTAGTTACACAGGATGATTCACGGCGATCGATGGTTAGACGCTTATGGAGACCTGGTGGGTTTAAACTTAGGTGAACTGTTGAGGTTTGAACTTAGCTGGGTTTGTACCGGGGTAAATCAAAACGTTGTTTTTTGCAATAAATTGAAAACACCCTGTGGAAAAAATGAGACGGGCATTTTGGATAAAAATACTTTCCTGTAATCTTAGATGTATTCCTAACATTTTATTTTTTGAATTATCCCATTATCTCTATTCTTTTATGAGCTACACATTTTTAAGTAAAGTATTGATTTCAGAGATTCATTTATTGACAAAAACAATAATTTTATAATAATTTTAATAGGTCTTCGTCGTATCGAATGAATAAGAGTAGTTATTCTTTCTTGATCTATATCTTGATAAATAACAAGCTATAGATTAAGAAAACCCTTTACAAGAGCTAAGGCTAGCATTAACGGAGCTATCTAATATGCTAGCCAAAGCTTTTGTAAAGTTTGTGGTGGAACAGGACGACGACGAACAGCTCTTTTAAGTTAATCGCACAAATGTTCGATTGGATTGAGGTCGGGACTACAAGGAGGCAGTTCCAATCTTCGTAGTCCAACCTCCAACTTGGAGGCCATCCGCAATATAACGGTGAGCATTGAGAGCTCCATTTTCAGCAAATTTGAGATTGTAAAAATATCAGTACTTTATTTAAAAATGTGTAGCTCATAAAGGAATAGAGATATTAGAATAATTAAAAAAAACGAAATGCTAGGAATATATCTTAAGATTACAGGAAAGTGTTTTTATCAAAAATGACCGTCCCATTTTTTCCACAGGGTGTTTTGAATTTATTGCTAAGAACAACTTTTGATTTACCCCGGTATAAACCCACCTAACCGCAAGATTAAACTTAGCAAGTAAAATCTAAGTGATACATATAAAGTTTGAATATTTGTCATAGTAACGATTAAACGAAACAATTATTTATTATATTTTAAATGGCTTTACTGAAGAAACCGAATCACTGAAAAAGTTATAAGTAAAATTAACAAACCAAATTGAGATTTGTCTAATATTATGTGTGAATTGACCTTTAGTATTTTCTGAAAAAAAACCTTCATCAAAAGAAAATTTTGGGTTAACCCTCTATACAGGGTGGTCCGAATTGTATTCCGGAAACTTCGACAGCATATTCTGCAGATAAAAATAAGTAAAAAAGTTCGTATAAATGTATGTCCTAAAATGCTTAGTTTCGGAGATACAGGGTGTAGAAGTTTCATTATTATTTCGATTTTTTCCAAATAATTTCTGAAGTAACGTCAGTATTTGGATGAAAATTGGTGTCTGGGAGTATTGTGACACGAGATTTGATTTTGATGTCAAAATTACTCCTATTTGGTAGGGGGCGCGACCTACATGTGTTTTAACTGTTTTGAAGAGTAATAACTTTTCGATCGTACCTGTATAAAAGCACTGACTAAAAAAATATACATTTTCATGACTTTTTATGTAAAAAATGTCTCTTGATAAAAATCGCTACGAGCAACCGTTCTCAAGATATTTAGAATGGAAATAGTCAATACATGTCATTATTGACAAAAAATAAGCACACGTTGAGTATAGTTATTTGACTGAAATAATAAATTATTATTTTTTTAAATTAATCATAAGTTTTTCTGCAAAAAAATGATGATTAAACAATTTCTTTTGAACTTTTGACACAAAAAGATTTCAAATTTATGATTTCAGTTTAATTACTATTTAGTCAACATGTTTATGTCAATGATGACAGGTATTGATTATTTCGATTCCAAATATCTCGAGAACCATTACTCGTAGCGATTTTTACCAAGAGACCTTTTTTATGTAAAAAAAGTCGCAAATGTATATTTTTTTACTCAGTAGTTTTATACAGGTACCGACGAAAAGCTATTACTCTTCAAAACAGTTAAAACACATGTAGGTGGCGCCACCTACAAATGGGAGTCATATTGACATCAAAATCAAATTTCTCATGTCAAAAAACACCCATCCCCCAATTTTCATCCAAATATTGACGTTTCTTTAGAGATTATTTGGAAAAAATCGAAATAAAAATGAAACTTCTACGCCCTGTATCTCCGAAACTAAGCATTTTAGGACGTACAGTTATACAAACTTTTTTACTTATTTTTATCTGCAGAATATGCTGCCGAAGCAAAGACATTATAAATATAGACCGAACATCTCATTCATAAATACTCGTTGGTAGTGTATCAAACATTCCAATGTGTCAAACAAGGACAGAAGAGACAGAGAAGTCTAAAATTTCCGACCCCGGCAACTAGGCGCATTTGGATTGTTCTAATGGCCAGTGGCGTCTCGTTTTTTGGAACGAATTTAATTAGTAAAGTAAAAGTAAATTAATTAGTACAATTTTTACTCCATATTAATATACTACATTAACAGTTTTTCATCAGATGAGTTTTGTTATAAGGTCTAATATAATAATATAATTAATATCCCACATATACCTATGTTGAAACGTTAGTAGGTGCTTTTCGAAAATCGCTCCTACGTCGATTTTCAATTTAAACTTTCAGTTACTTCTATATAAACTTTCAGTTACTTTTGAATATTTACAGGGTGACTCAGGCTTCCGAAACAGTTCTATATTAGGTGTGTGGTTGGTGACTTTTCTTTCAATTTTTTTTCAGAATATGGAGGCAATGGTAAAGCACATTTTAGACATTTTTGTTAACATAGGTGGCCGGAACATATTTTCAAACTAAAGTTGTAGATTTGCCATTAAATTTCCATTCCAGAAATACCTAGGGTTGCCACCTGTCCTTTTTTGAAAAGGACAGTCCTTTTTTAGAATAACTTGTCTTTTTGACTTTTTTTTTACTTAAAAAGTTATTTTTATTTTCTTATTTTCCCTGAGAAAATTACCTACAGCAAACAGAAATATTATTTTCGTCCAAATTTAATTAGAGATGTTATAAAACTTATAAATAAATATTTCTTGTTTAGAATAGGCAACATTATTTAGAACTTCCCGTTTAATCTCAAATGATAATTTAGGTTTTAGTTTTACCTTTTTTGATCTTAAAAAGAACTTTTTAAAATTAGTAATTAGTAACGATTTAGTCAGTTCGCAATCGATAGCTTCCTGTAAAGTACTGTGTAATAATTGTTTAATCTTGTATTATTAATAACTTCCTATACCTAAAATCAATATTTAATGAGAAAATTGTGTCTTTTTGAAAATATAAGACAAGATTTGACTCTCTTTCGGTCTTTTTCTTGTATTATGATGGCTCTGATACGAGGCAATTATCTTTTAGTCTCTCAATAGAAGGCATTTATCATTAAAAGTATCAAATCTGTGTGCTACAGTATGGGATTTCTGTCGCATAATAATGAATATTACGTTTATTTACAAATCCATTACTTTTAAAGGTAGCTTCATCAGACAATCAAATTTTAGTTAAATGTCCCAATCTTCATGAACTGTATTAAGCATATGTATTGCGGTTTGAATCACCCCGAGAATCACCCTGTATGTTGACAAAAATATTTTGAAAATGTGCGCTACAATGGCCCCCATCTTATGCAAAAAATTGAAATAAAAATTACAAACCAAGAACGTAATAGGTAAAAGGCTTTTTTGGAGGCCTGGGTCACTCTGTATATATAGGTATGTATAAAACTAGTAGCCTAAGAATTATTTACAATTCGTCCCATTCGAAAAAAAAGGTAAACACACCGTACAAATAACTCTAGGAAGAGGTATTTGTACGGTGGTAAAAAATTGTTTAAACGAGGCCGAAGGGGCAGATATAATAATGCAATAAAATGTAAAAAAGGGCGGGTAAACACCTTTGTTTATTTGTTGAGCTAAATTTCTTTAGAATATCGTATATAATGACCAAAATATGACGCAATTTTAAAGAAAAAAAATGTCACTTTCTGGCTTATAATAAAGTTTCAAATGCAACGTTTATATTCAAATTTGTTATGATCTACAACAGTTAAGTAGTAATTGAGACGAATTATAATTTAATTACCGGCTACTACGTTCTTGTTTTAATAGCTCAAAATTCAACAAATATAATTAGAAATTATTTTAATTGTGAGAGGCTCCCTTGTAGGACGCCTATGTACGGCGATTACGCCGCGGCGGAAACAATACCTACCTGTGAAAAGACAAATTCGGGTAATTTGAGCTTATTTTTCCCCACATTTGACACTGTCGTACCATATTGAAAATTCGCAGATTCAAAAGTACGTTAAACAAAAGCAAAAACTACTGAAAAACACTGAAAAGTTCACTTCGGACTTGATTCCGACTTCAAACACACCGTAAGCTAAAACGTATTACGCTATAACGGACCAAGGGCCGTCGCGAGGGGTGGTGGGACGGACGGCTCATTTCATTCTGGAAGACTAGCAGCAACGTTGCCAATAGTTCTAGACGTTTCAGCACATTAAACAGTAAACATGTCCATTAATAGTAACACATATATCCTCTGGTTAATAACATATTATTACGCATGCTTTTTTAAAAAATTTACTCAGTAGTTTTATACAGGTACCGACGAAAAGCTATTACTCTTCAAAACAGTTAAAACACATGTAGGTGGCGCCACCTACAAATGGGAGTCATATTGACATCAAAATCAAATTTCTCATGTCAAAAAACACCCATCCCCCAATTTTCATCCAAATATTGACGTTTCTTTAGAGATTTCTACGCCTTGTATCTCCGAAACTAAGCATTTTAGGACATACATTTATACAAACTTTTTTACTTATTTTTATCTGCAGAATATGCTGCCGAAGTTTCCGGAATACAATTCGGACCACCCTGTAGATAGGGCAGTAGGTACTAATTATTTTTGATCAAATTGACTTGAAAAATATATAAACTAGCACAAAGGGAGCATATCTCTTAATATCATTTTTCAAAAAGTTAACAAATAAGCAGTGCCGGACTTAGACATACAGGGCCCCTAGGCACTTAACATTTGTGGCCTCCCCATGTCATAGCCAATTTGGAGCTTATATATAAAAGTTGCGCGCCACTCATTGCATGGGGCCCCTAGGCTCGGGCCTTGCAGACCTAGGCAGAAATCCGGCCCTGCAAATAAGGGGGTGATGGTCGCTTTTTTAACCAGAGACTGTTAAAACAAATAGATAATATGTAATGATCTAATGTATAAACTGTATGTATCATCCAATGTAAGAAAAAAGAGTAAGTTTATTTTAATCATTTTTGTTAGCTCACTACTCAAAAATAGGCCCATATCAAGTAGGTAAATCAAAATTTGTTTTTCGAGAAACTCGCATCCTACGAGAAATGATCGAAAATATACATGCTCACTGGTCGAATATTAAAAAAAGCCGCTTACGTTAACTTCTCGCGCCAATTCGGCCAACGTATAGATATGGTTGATTAAATGGCCCAAGCGCGCATAGAAATAAGCATAGCAAACAAACTGGTCGATAATACACTTACACGCGACTGATTAGTTGGTTAAATTAAAGTGGTCGATTTAGCGACCATCAACCTATAAAGGGCTAAATCATGCTTACCTCGAAACAAGTACAGAGAAACTAAACTATAACAAATCATTTAACAAATAATAATGACACTTATAAGAAAATTGTTTTTGTTTTGACACGACTAAACGAAAAACTGTGCCAAGATTGTATTAGTAATCTTAATAAATATGTGTGTTTGTTGTAAACAGTTGAAAAAAAAACCCTTTTTATTTGTATAGCGGTGGTCTGGAAGATATCTACGATCTTCGACGTTTGGTTTAAACGACAATTTATCAATTAAGACTAGGCGCTGTCAAGCAATTTTCAGTCGGTCGATTATTTAGTTGCACAATTAAACCAGCCAAGAGCGGCAAAGTATTAGGGTAATTTTTAATTTTTTTTGTTAGTATACTAAACTTGAATATTACAGATGTTTTTTTTAATATCCTTAGTTCTGTTATCGTTATTTGTTTATTAAAACCCGGACTGTATCGTTAGTCTTTAACGTTTTTTTTTAAATTTAGTATAGAGTATCCAATGCAGGTGTAATATGACGTTACGACAATAGTAACTTTGACCCATCTCGTCATATTAAAAAAATACATCAAAAAGTATTGATAATTAAAAAAATTGCAAATTTATCGTTATCAGTTTATTTTGGTCTTAAAAATTAACCAAAGCATATATTGACACGAATCAAAAAAGAAAATGCTCAGGAGTCATTATTCTGACCAAAAATTATATTTTAGGAAAATTTACAGACTAAATTATTGCACAGGGTGTTAGGGTAAAAAAGCAACCCTTCGAATAACCCTGTATAATATGCCAAGCACTAAAGTTTATAAAAAGCTGAGTTTACGAATTAAAGTTGATATAATTATATACAGCTTGCTAAAAAATTCATGAAAATAGGGCTAAAAATAACAAAAATATAATATTTTAAAACTAAACGTATGAATGAGTTGTGTAAATGTTAACAGCGCTAACTAATTTTATTTCTTCCGAGTGGTTGTACTTCCTAGGTGACTTTTGTGTGAGTATGCTTTTATTTTAAAGAACACAAGTTCAATTAAATTAAAATAAAAAATAATTCTTCTACATATATAAATTAAAATAAATATTAAATTTCTAAAAATTAAACTAAAGTAAATATTAATTTTCTACAATATATAAATTTGAAATATAAATTAAAATTCAACATATACTAATTAAAAAATGAAAAAAATAAACATAATTCTTAACTAACATAACTAAAAAATTTATCTTACAAAATTGAATATCAGCATATACAGATTGAAATAATTAATTCTCAACTTACTAATACAAAAAAAATATATAAAAAATATATCACTCAAAATAAATTTAACTAATGCTTAAGTAAATTTCTTTGAATTGTGCATTGAGGTATGATTTGATTATTGCCTTGTTCTTTCTTTCAATTTATCTAATTATAGTTGATTATACGGCTCCCCTCACCTTATGATTTTGGTCTAGTTGTTTTTAATTTTTCAAATTTAGCATACCATATTGTTATCTGTTTTTTGTGATAGATATAATTTTTTGACTTTGTAAAAAAAATTTTTGGACTTTTTAACTTGTGATTGTATTTTATAAATTTGACCTCTGTAATTGTTTTAGCTTTGGGCCTGATGATGGGAATAGTTTAAATTCCCGAAACATGTCGCCCCCCTTGCTTTTTTAAGCATTAAAATTTAAATTAAACAACTTAAAGATTGTGAGTTATTGTCTTTTTACCCTCCTTCAAAGGTTTTGCTTTGATAATATTTTAAATTTGACAAAAATTTCTCTGTAGCGTTTTTTTTTGCCTCTGAGTGTATATTAATATAATTAATAACTTACCATGACATGTCAATATTACCCAAATCAAGACACAAATATTATAACACATTTTATACAAAATATTAAGTAAACCACACTAAATATCACAGTATATCACTTTTGGTTAGATTCACAGGCTTTTGTAGAAGGAACTAACTTTTAACAATTTTTACATCTTTAAAATCTCTTTAAAACTAAAATTCAATTAGAACTCATTGAATTGGCAAATTTAGCTTGCGTTTAAGTCTTGTTTCTTTCTACATTTGATACGAATGCTGTTAATACTGAAATTTTTGCCTTCGAATCCTTAACTATTATATTATATAGTTTATCCGCGCGGGATATGCTGAAAGGAGGGGTACTCGGGTAATCACAGACACATATTATTATATAGCCGCGGTCATTAACGTATGCGAGGTTGAAATGCTATCACTTGGTGGCTTTTGCTTTAAGCCACGATCTCACTGGCAAATATTTTTCTGCCTGTTGAATCTGTTGAATTAATTGTTCATCGCAAGAAGTCGTTTTTGAGGATTCTTGGTCCCCCTCACCCCTGGTAATAATGCAAGAAGCGATAGCCTCTACTATTTAACTTCTGGTTAAATCCATTTATTTCTCATCTCGTTTTGATGCCTTAATTACTTTATAAATAGTATATTGTTTTATTAGTGGTAAAAATTATACTTCTTGTGGCGAGCTTGTACGTTTGAGAGCCCAGACACAAAAAGCCATTTTTACTCCGAATAGAACATGCTATTTTTTTTCAAACGCCATCAAATAATTTTTTAAACGATTTCAAACATTCTAAATAATATAAAAATACTGTATGATCGAAAAAAAAAACGTCATCCAGTTGGCTGGAAAATGACGATCGATGACATTTTGCATATAAAATGACAGCGATTTTCATTTCATAGCCATCGCAGACGCCGTTTTTTTTTTCGATCAAACGGTATTTAAAAGTAATACCTTGTAAGTAATTATACAGGGTGGCCCATCGAAAACGTTCCGCAAGGCATAACGGCCAGGGTAATTTTTTTTCAGAAAATTCAAAAACACGTCAATTTTGTTTGTGAGGGGGACTTTTGCCCCAAAAATGATTGCAAAATCTTCAACCCTCTAAGCGGGGGTGTCATCCCCCAACTTTTTTCAAATGGGAAGGGGGGTCAAGTGGTACCGCAATGAAAAGGGCTTTTTATTCTCTATACTTTCCCGCTTCGTTTTTGAAAATCGGTCGAGTCATTTTGAAAATATGAAAGACTAAAATTTGAAAAGTACTTTTGTTGCAAAAAACGCATAAATTGAATTAATTAAAAAAACTTATCTTATTAATGAAGAAAATGCTGAAAATGTTGCCCGTCAACCTCCATACAGTAATACAAATTATTTTCAACCCTTTCTAGAACATTCTGAAGAACATTCGGGGTCACTTCGCAACAAACATCAATAATTCGTCTTCGCAGGTCTTCTAATGAGGCGGGTGCAGTGCTATACACTTTACTTTTTATGTGTCCCCATAGAAAAAAGTTTAAAGGAGTCAAGTCGGGTGACCGGGGAGGCCACTCAATTGCACCCCTTCGTCCTATCCACCGAACGGGAAAGTTATTGTTTAAATAATTACGCACATTTTGGAAGTAATGTGGAGGTGCACCGTCTTGTTGAAATATTAGTTCCGCTTCAACGTATCCAGGATTGTTCTCTATGATGTCAGTTAGGGCTGGGTCGATGGTATTTTCCAGTAAATCCAAGTACATATCACCTGTTAGATTTCCAGAAGAAAGAAAGTACACTCTACCTAACCCGATCGTTCATCCTTGTGGCAAGTGAGAAAATGCGTAAACATCTAGAAATAGTAAGAAAAAACAGCAAATTGGTCGAAGGAATTTATCCTTATCATTTACTCTGATAAATGTTTAAATAAACTTTTCAAATTTCAATCCTTCATATTTTCTCAATGGCTCGACCGATTTTCAAAAACGAAGCGGGAAAATATAGAGAATAAAAAGCCCTTTTCATTGCGGTACCACTTGACCCCCCTTCCCATTTGAAAAAAGTT
Source organism: Sitophilus oryzae (assembly GCF_002938485.1). NCBI lineage: Eukaryota > Metazoa > Arthropoda > Insecta > Coleoptera > Curculionidae > Sitophilus > Sitophilus oryzae. The sequence continues at coordinate 801,072 of NW_022145617.1, read as the reverse complement.
GGGGGATGACACCCCCGCTTAGAGGGTTGAAGATTTTGCAATCATTTTTGGGGCAAAAATTGTCCCCCTCACAAACAAAATTGACGTGTTTTTGAATTTTCTGAAAAAAAAATTACCCTGGCCGTTATGCCTGGCGGAACGTTTTCGATGGGCCACCCTTATATCGAGAAACTATGGTTACGCTCGTTGAATTTGCCCACTTTATGTCAGTTTAATCAGATAATACTTTTATGCCTAGGCGTTAAAATTACTTTTTTATATTGTCAATCACGACGCAAAAATTAATAGTTTCGTGACGTTTGAAAAAAAAAACGAATTTAAATATCGTCATAAAATTAATAAAAATATTTATTTTTGATTTGTTTTGCCTATAGTGGTAACAGCCGATAAATCTTAAATGTATTGCCAACCCAACGAACATAATCAGAATAGCCTCTACTCGTTCAATCACTATGGATCGCTCTGTATAATTTTTGAATTAGTTCTGTATTAATTATAACATTTCTTGTTTTTATTGCAATAAATTGATTTTATTTTTTATCACATGTATTTTTTTCTTTTGAAGCTACGCATATTGAATACCAAAAATGTTTTTACTGTAAAAGCTGCCATTATTAGTGGATACTGCCCTTATCAGGGTAAAATATTTTCTTATTTTATTGTATTACACATTTGTTTTTTGCCACAGTTTTTGTTACCATACACCATACACCTCCAAAGTTTTTAATGAAATTTTATATGTACAGGGTGGGTCAAATTCGACGATTTTAAATGGAAACACCCTTTTCTATAGGAGATAGACTAAAACTAATATCGGTGTCTGGAGCTCAATTTTTGTCAAAAACATGATGGTGAAAACCGCATATCGATATCTGTTACCGTTTCGGAGTTACATTCAAAAATTTGCATTTCTAACAAATCGCTGTAACTTTTTTGCTATGGAAAATTTTGTATTTTTATGAAAACATTTCCAAAGCACCTTTTTACGTAGAATTTAATTGTTTAAGTATAATTTTTTTAAAATTAATAATTTAAGAATTATCAACAGAAAATTTGATTTTTTATATGGGACACCCTGTATATTTTTAATTTATTGAAAAGAATTTAAAATTACCTTTCCAAAAATATAACACACTTGATATTTTGCTCGATTCCTCTTCGAGATATAGAGTATATAAAAATTCGCCCGCTTTAAATAAGTAGGCTTTGAACGGCACCGGCTGTAATGCAAAAAAATTCTAGCTGTGAGCATCAATTAAAACGAAAATAATATTTGCTATGAGAGATGAATTTAAACTATATTTAGCTAACATCAACACATTTAAACTATATCTAATAACAATAAAAATAAATAGCAAACCAAGACATGAGATTTTGCTACAGGTGTTCGACTTATCGACAGTCTTCTGTTATGGACAGACGGGGCCGTTTTTGAACATTTCTCGCGGAATTCATTAACTCAGTAAGGGTGAAAGATACCCTCTCAGAACTGCTCAGTATTTCTAATTCTTGTCTAGATTATACGGAAGAATAAGGAACCTTTATTCTCCCGCAAATATATCCATAGGATTAGATCCATGGGCACTAAGTCAGGCGGCCTCGACGGCCAACGGCTGGGATCTTGTTTAGCTCTTCAATTATTCTTGAAATTGGCTGCAAAAATTTGCTGATAACTTCAGCGTTCAGAGGCGGTGCGTCGTCTTGCTGGAAAAATATGTTTTCGAGTTCCATTAAGGGCATATCATCAATAAGGGGCCCAAAGCCTACTAGTTAAAAGTGGCGAACTTTTAAAAATTCTGTATTTCGAAGGGGATTATAACAAAACATCAAGTGTGCTATATTTTTGGAAAGGTAATTTTAAATTCTTTTCAGTTAATTAAAAATATAGGGGGTGTCCCAAATAAAAAATCAATTTTTCTGTTGATAACTTTTAAATTATTAATTTAAAAAAAATTATACTTAAACCATTAAATTCTACGTAAAAAGGTGCTTTGGAAATGTTTTCATAGAAATATAAAATTTTCCATATCAAAAAAGTTACAGCGATTTGTTAAAAATGCACATTTTTGAAAAACACCCCGTAACTCCGAAACGGTAACAGATATTGATGTACGGTTTTCACCATCATGTTTTTGGTGAAAATTGAGCTCCAGACACCGATATTAGTTTTCGCCTATCTCCTATAGAAAAGGGTGTTTCCATTTAAAAGCGTCGAATTTGACCCACTCTGTACATATGTATATTCAGTAGATCTGAGAATATACATATGTACATATACATATATAGTTTTACACTACACCATTTAAAAATCATGTTTAGTCTATACATATGAAAATAAATTACCCTCTTTTAAGGTCAACGTAAGCGCCATTAAAAAATAATGAAGAGTACGGGTCAAGTAAATGATGTCTAGAGCTTGGCCTCGCCAAAATTATCATCGATTGTCATTCCCCAACCTTCTATGACGCCGTTTTTTTATCGTATGGTATTTTAAATGTTTTAAATCAACTATCAATATCAATGATAATCATAATAAATAACTAATTTATTTTTATCGGTAAGATGATTTCATTTAAAATATTAAGTCCGGCTCTGTTATTGTATTTTGGCACGAATTTATCATGTCCGCTACAAAATGTATCATTTGCTTTGCAATGTCGAAAACGTCGTCTACAATACACGCATTTTCCTACGCGCTTTTCAAAAATAAGTCGTATTTCATATTCTTAATTATTGCTAGAAATGAAAAGAAAATTGTCTAAAAAGGTAGGTACATATATCTACTACATAAATTTTATACATATTAAGGAATAATATCTGAGTATGAGCTATTCATGATGTACAGGGTGAGTCTTAAATAAATGGAAATCTTTTCAGGGTTGGTAGATCTCGATAAAAGAAACATATTTTATTTTTCGCGAAAAGAACTTTATAATCGTGTTTCTGGTGTCGAAATATACTACCCCTAAAAATATTGGCACTTATATTTAAGACTCACCCTGTATATTCAGTGCAAAAACCATTTTTAAGAAATTATTTATTGGAAATTTATTGGAAATCTGCATTTGAAAATATAAATATTGCTTTCAGGTTAATTTGGGTTTCTGTATTCTAAGGTTATAGCCGTGAAATAATAAAATTCTTGTTGGAAACGTGGAAACGGGGTTTACCCTTGTTGTTTCGTTGTTCTTATTTAAGATATACAGGGTGTCCCAGAAATAAGTGCAGATATTTTAAGGGGTGGTAGATTTGGTCAAAAGAAACATATTTTCTTTTTACATAGTAGATATGTTAGTTAGTTATTAAAATTGTTATAAAAATATAAAAAATAAGTCAAATTGACGTATCTAAATTCTTTGACATCTAATCTTTGACAAGTAGTAAATAAAAGCAAAAATGCAAGAAAAAATATATAATTACTTAATTTTAAGTGAATTTCATATAAATGATCGGTTTACTACAAGTATACCTATACAGGGTGAGTCTTAAATAAGTGCAAATATTTTCAGGACTGGTATATCTTGATAAAAGAAACATATTTTCTCTTTACCATTTTTCAAATAAATCCAAAATAACCGAGTTATTTAAGTTTGAAAATTTAAAAAAAAAATAATTTTTTTTGGAAAAATTTTGAGAGCCACCGGCTTTTTTCTGTATTTGCATCCCTTTTAGTGCCGTAACCATAGAGTAAAGCTGTAACTATGGTAATATCAGAGATTAAGAAATTATACCGTGGGAAAATTTGCGATGAACAAGCAGTTCTAAAAAGTTTTCGAAAAATATACAGAAAGAATAAATTTAAAAGAAAATGCACGATTTTCAACATCTTTTTTTGCGAAAAAAACCTCATAGACGTGTTTCTGGGGTCGAAATATACTACCCCTGAAAATATTTGCACTTATTTAAGACTCCCCCTTTATAGTGACTTACTAGCGAAAAGTTGTTTCATTATTTTCCTCGATTTTTTGACCGAGATCTACCGCACGCTACACAACCAACTATTTTACAGTCTTTTTCGATAAATCACAATAGTGTCACTGTTAATTTAAGTTCTGCCACAATTTTCTTCTAGATTTACTACCTGTGCTATCTTTGCAACAATGAATTCTAATTCACCTGTTCCACACTACCTTTAAACAACTATAAGTAGTAGCATAAATAATAAATAACATAAAATAAGCTCAGTAAAGACAGACAAATCCACAAAATTTTAAATCTAATTCAAATGTGTCAAATGAATCGTCAAATAGAACTGTCAAGGATCCCCACTCTAGGGCCCTTTGTCCGTTTACCTTTCATGAATACATGGATAACATTATACTTTTTCTTTAATCTTTTTATTCGAAGTTTACTGTTTTAAAAAATTTTGGCGCTTTTTTCAAATGTAGAACTTTTGCTACAGCAGCGCCATTTTAATTGTTCCCTTTATGATGACCACTTTTCAATACACGAATATAATTCTCCTTACCATTTAAAAAAAACTAAACTGTTCTTGAATAGTTATATTTAGCTATTTTAAATAGTCTTTTTCTTTGTGTTTTTTTTGCTTCTGACGACTAGAGGAGATATAAATATACCTCCTGAAATGTTAAGAATTTTTTGGCGGACATTTTTTCAAATTCCATACGTCTATTATTATTATTAATCTATAAAACAAACAAATCTTGTTTATCATTACATATTGATGAAGTCATCGTGAGCCAAGACAAATTTGGTGACAGTGAAAGACTAATTTAGCAATATCAATATTTATTTATTATTGTTTCATCATTTTTCGGGGATTTTTCAAACACTCGAAAGTATAGCCACATAACGGAACTATGATCATATATGGCAATAACGATACTCGAAAAAAAAACAATAATAATTATATCCCCATTAGTTATTTTAATAATAAAGATTAATTTAAAAAATATATAAACAATCATTCGACAGCGGAATTTTTGCCTCATCACCTTCTGTTATTCACCATGTTTTTGCATCTACTCTTTTTTTGATTTTAAACAATTACACGCATATTATAACATAGAAAGGAATGTTGTACAGAACGAATTCGTCTTTTATTTATTTTTTTATACCGGGTGGTTACTGTTTCAACGCCAAACAGTCTTTTATATTTTAGATAAAGAAACATACAGTACCGGCCAAAAGTGGAGAAACTTTTAATATTTTTACTATGTCAAAATACAGTTTACTCTCTGCAGAATAGGATATCAAGAAAATATTTCGCATTTAATCTGCTTTGTATAGCCGTATAAAAACTGCTTATTTTGTGAATAAATTTGCAGGCAAAAAATGATTTACAAATTCCAGCGGACATAAGTGGAAAAACCTTATCTTCTTCTTAACATTCTGTGAGAGATTCTCTTGTTAAAGTGTCTAGATCGTGGTATTGGGTTCACAGTGCGTTGAAAATATGCCGCGCGGGATAAATTTGTCAGATCAAATATAAAAAATCATAATTGAGAAGTATCATTCGGGAATTACACAAATTGATATTGCTAGACACTTAAATTTACATAAAAGTGTTGTGTGCAAACAGATTAATTTGTATAGAAATCGTTGGGACAACTGCCAGTATACCCAAGCCCGGAAGACCCAAAAAAACAACTTTGGCGACAGATAAAATAATAAGAAGATATTCACTTAGACATCCATTTTGCACTGCGGAGGATATAAGGAACGAATATCCCTTTATTTCAATATCTGTTAGGTCCATTACACACAACTTACTGCCAGAACAACTTATTGCACAACTTACTGCCAGTTTCCATTGGAACATGCAAACTTCACAATTTGCATTGGAACATGCAAACTTCACAATTTGCATTGGAACATGCAAATTGGACCTACAAGCAGTGGAAAAATGTACTCTGGTCGGACGAAAGCAAGTACAATCTATTTGGTTCGGATGGTATTAGGTGGGTGAGACGTCCTGCCAATGAGAGATTCAGTCTCAGTATTTGGTTGCATAGCCTTTACTTTTGATGACTGCTTGGTACCTTCTAGACATAGACTCAAGTTCAATCAAGTTCTTTATTACATCCCCGGATATTTCATTCCATGCTTGTAATAGGGAAGCGAACAAAACATCTTTATTTTTAAATTTGTCCCTGTTTTTACGCCGAACATCGACTTCTAGTTGATCCCATAGGTTCCCTATAGGGTTCAGGTCGGGGCTTTGAGCTGGCCATTTGATCACTTCAACTTGTTTCTCGGTTAAAAATTCCTTAATAAGTTTGGCAGTGTGTTTCAGATCATTATCGTGCATAAATTTCCAGGTTAAAGGGATAGAGGATTCAGCATAAGGTACCTACCATTGTTTCTTGCAAAATATTTAAATACATATAACTATCCATAATTCCATCTATTTGAACAAGGGGCCCGACCCCATGCCCAGAAAAACAACCCCAAACTAGAACGTTCCCACCTCCGTGTTGTATGGTGTACTTGGGATTGAACCTCTCATTGGCAGGACGTCTCACCCACCTAATACCATCCGAACCAAATAGATTGTACTTGCTTTCGATCGACCAGAGTACATTTTTCCACTGCTTGTAGGTCCAATTTGCATGTTCCAATGCAAATTGTAGTCGGGCCTGCCTATTTTTCTTAGAAATAAACGGCTTTCGGGCAGGTCGTGGCTTCGTGGCATTTAGTTTTGCCTGTTTCAGACGCCGCGCCGTCTAATGGACATAACAGATATTGAAATAAAGGGATATTCGTTCCTTATATCTTCCTCAGTGTAAAATGGATTTCTAAGTGAATATCTTCTTATTATTTTATCTGTCGCCAAAGTTGTTCTTTTTTTTGGGGTTTTTATATGGCTATACAAAGCAGATTAAATGCGAAATATTTTCTTGATATCCTATTCTGCAGAGAGTTAAACTGTATTTTGACATAAAATAAAATAGTAAAAATATTAAAAGTTTCTCCACTTTTGGCCGGTACTGTATAAAATATGGTATTAAACTCATTGAGGCTCCCATGCACTTCGGTTATTTTGCACAGTTTTAACCGAACGGGTAGATATATTAACAGTATAGTGTTTTCCACATGATAGTGTATGCCAGTGGCGCGACTTTATATATTTTTGCATTGCAATATTTGCTTCTATTCGTTTTTTCGATTTTCTTTTTTACTGCAATTGCCGTCGCCACTGCTAGGAAGTTCGTTGTTTCTCGAATCCATCGTTCTTAAATACGACATGGGTAAAATAAACTGACCAAAATGAGACAGTGCGGTTAAAACCGAGCAAAATAACCCCAAAATAATAAAGTGTATGAGGGCCTTTAGATCAACAATACTATTTTTTTATTAGTGTATTGATAATATCAGCTAATAATTACCAATAGGAATTAAAAATTCCCAGGGTAACTAGAATTTATTATTTCATTAAAATATAGCTCGAAATATATGGTAAACATATTTTACTTTTGAATCACACTTCCCTATAAAAATATGTGTATAATTTCTCTTATTACTAAAATAATTATTTGATGTCAAAATTACAGTCGTTTCGGTTATGGTTTCATTTATTATTATGGTCAAAAATTACAGTTATTTCTGAAATAATTTCGTTGTGCAATTCAAAAATAATAATTTACTTAAAATGGCGGTAATTGCGACTGGGGGAAAGTAAAAAACTTGATAATGATCTTTGTAGTTACATCAAATACATTAAAATAAATAAAATCATATACCGGATGACAACGAAATTGTTGCATCAGCTATCATTTATTTGCCTTTTATCAAATATATTAGCACCAATCAAAACCTAAGTTTTACTTATTAGTATGTTATGTTCACGGGTCCATAGTGACGAAAATTGATTTTGACAGTTTTGCTATTAGAGGGTAATCAATTTAAACTTAATATAGGTTGTAAATTGGTTCCACATTGCAACATACATTCCTCTTTTACAATTTCCTGTTAAATGTTTTCTTCTCTCCAAAAAAAGCCTATGTGGGTATTTCGCCACTGCACTGCAAGAAAAAATACAAAATATAATAGTTATTTTTTGTAAACACTTCTGGCGTTAAACCTAAACGGACACTACTTGTCAGAAGTTATGTTTACAGTTATATAAAGCTGCAAAACAAAGAAAAAAATGCTTAACGCTTCGGAAAGTTTATCTCTTTCCGTCGTCGGAAGCAAAAAAATACAAAGAATAAAGAAAAAAAACTTAAAAATATTTAAATTCAACTATTCGAGAACACTTTACTTTTTTAAAACAGATACGTCTAAAAGAAGTTAAACTTCAAAATTAACAATTACTACCTGATAACAATAATTACTTAATAAGACGTAAAACCAAAAAGCCCCAAACTTTCTGTACGATTATTTTTAAATTTTACGTATGTTATGTTTATTTATGTTATGTTCTTTAAAATCAAAGAAGCGATTGCCATACATTAGTAACATCTACAGATGCATGAGCAATACATTTATTTTTATTAGATTAAATTAAAAAAGCCTCTTTTATTTTTCTGTTAGAGGCTATCGCTTTTTTCATTATAATTTTGGCGTTATCAAAATTTATTCTGTGCCCTGTGTCCTATGAATGCTGACAAATCTTAGATTTGTGAAAATCATCCTTTCTTAAATAATCTTTATGGTCTTTAATTCTAACATTTAAGGGTCTAGATGTTTCACCAATGTAAAATTTATCGCATTCACAAGATATGTTTTCTTATTATATCAGTAATAATACTTTTATTTGGACTTAAAATGGTTTTGCTTTGTTCATTTTGGCATAAGTAAGGACATACTAGTAACTAGGTATGTACTAATTTGTAAAATCTACACTGCTAGTTATTGCTCTAAAACTTACTCAATTGCATTGAAAACTCTTGTTTGGTTGTACAACCTTCTTGTTCCAGTAATGGAATCAGCAGATTTGAGGTAAATCCCCAATTTTTAAAAAAATTATTTTAAAAATTTTAAATAATGTATATTAAAAAATAAAAATTATACGAAGTATAGTCATTTATTTATATATGTATTACAACACACAATCCATTTAACAAAATTACGCTAACTAGTTTAAGGGGATTTTTGTAGAATCAACAAAAAACCGCAATTCATAGTAGGTATGTTGAATATTTCAAGACAAACTAATCAATCAGGAACATCAGCTAATGATTTTTCTTATCCAATTATACTTGAGATCATTAACAAATATCATTACTTTATTTAAAGCAAGATTGAAATCATCACAGTGGTTTCGTATATAGTAATTGCAAAAATATTGTGTTTTTATCTCGGTTTTTATATTCGATGACTACAATAGATTTATGTTTTAGTAAGAACTCATAGATATGGAGGGTCCTGCAACAGTGCGCCGTGTCAGGCATCTACACTCACCGGCACGTTAGTGGATCGATTTTGTTTTTTATAAGCAATTTGTAGCTAAATTATTTGCTTTTTAGTCCCTTTTTAAATTAAAAATTAAACACCCTATCTGTCTATTCTCCTTCTTCTTCCTCAACCCGGATTCATCCACTCCTGGATATAGGTCTCTCCTATCCTTTTCCATGTCTCCCTGTTATGTGCTGTATTTATCCACCGTTTACCTGCCACTTCCCTATGGTGAGGGAAGTTAGCAACTCATTGAAAGCAGGAATTATAAAATACGATCCTGCTTGGGCTCCTACAATCCTGCTTTATCCTGCTTCAAATCCCAACCCAGCAACACCTACCTATTTTGAGCTATAGTTACTTCTATTTTGGTTGCTGACTTCCCAGTTGACAACACATGGAAAGCAGCATCACCAAAACTGGATACAGCAAGTTTAAGTCTGATTGGTGACGTTACACATAGCAACATAATAAAAGCAGGATGGCTGAAACAAGTTCCTGCTTTGGCTGCCTTATCCTGCTTCAAACCCCATACCAGCAACTCTTGAACGAATCGATTCCTGGTAATCCACTCGCACATTAAGATTAAGAATTATTTTTTTTAACTTGATAAGTTTCCGCTTAGGCTGCTATTTTTTTTTGCTTTATTTGTCTAAAATATGTATAAGCATAATAAAATACGGCAGGTTCAGTGTTCTCAGGAGTAACTTTAGAGTTTTTAGCGTGACATCCGAGAGCGCCTTAACGTACCCGCGAATCATAACCTCAAATTTTCCAGTTTTCTACAATGAATTTGAATTCATAATTATCACAAGTGTGATTTGTGTTATTTTGTGTTTTTAAAGAAACGTAAGTATTTTTAGTTTTTTTACGTTTCGTTCCGTGCCCTAGCGGACAAGTCAGCAACAAGCTTTTATATCATATAAATTGTGTAATGAGATTATAAGTTGATAGTAAAAGTGTTACAGAAAATTATTATCCTTAAACTTTTGTGAAAGGAATCATTAGAAGCATTTTATATTTGATCTTTTACAGGTTATATGATTGGAAAACTCCAATTCCCCAATTCCCGATTTCCAGTAATCAAAACGAAATTTGCTGTATTTCAAAAATGGCAAGAGTGGCTGGTATAGGGTTTGAAGCAGGATGAGGTAGGATTATAGCAGCAAAAGAAGGAACTTGTTCTTTTATTGTGTTGCTATGTGTAACGTCACCAATCAGACTTAAACTTGCTCTATCTTAAAAACAGCAAGTGTTGCTGGGATGAAATTTAGAGCAGGATGCAACAGGGGTATAGCAGCGCAAGCAGGAACCAGTTTTGGCGATCCTGCTTCTCATGTGTTGCCAACTGGGAAGTCAGCAACCAAAATAAAAGTAACTATAGCTCAAAATTTGTATATAGGTGTGGCTGGATTGGGATTTGAAGCAGAATAAAGCAGGATTGTAGCAGTCCAAGCAGGATCGTATTTTATAATTCCTACTTTCAATGAGTTGCTAACTTCCCCGATCTACTTCCCTAATGTATTAATATTAATATGGCCCGCTTTTGAAACAAATGTCCCATCCATATTTTTGGCAACACTTCGAGAACGGATAACTTTCGTCGGTTTTGGTTCATCTCGAAACAGCCGATTGACGCTTATTTTCAGGTTCATAAGAGTAAATCCAGGATTCATCACCAACGACAATATGGTATAATTTTTTGAGTTTCCTGAGTTAAACCGGTGTAGAGTTTTTTTTTGACACCAATTGACTCTAAAATAATTGCTTTCTGTTCTTCCATCAACAGATAGGGGATTCAACGAGAAACTATTTTTTTATAGATAATTCTTCAGGTAAAACTTTTTCTGATTGATCTAAAGGCCCTAATACACTTGGGTTATTTTGCTAGGTTTTAACCGCACTGTCTCATTTTGGTCAGTTTATTTTACCCGTGTCGTAGTTAAGAACGATGGATTCGAGAAACAACGAACTTCCTAGCAGTGGCGACGGCAATTGCAGTAAAAAAGAAAATCGAAAAAACGAATAGAAGCAAATATTGCAATGCAAAAAATATATAAAGTCGCGCCACTAACATACACTATCGTGTGGAACTGTACGGTTAATATATCTACCCGTTCGGTTAAAACTGTGCAAAATAACCGAAGTGCATGGGAGCCTCAATGAGTTTAATACCATATTTTATACAGTACCGGCCAAAAGTGGAGAAACTTTTAATATTTTTCTATTTTATTTTATGTCAAAATACAGTTTACTCTCTGCAGAATACGATCAAGAAAATATTTCGCATTTAATCTGCTTTGTATAGCCATATAAAACTGCTTATTTTGTGAATAAATTTGCAGACAAAATATTATTTACAAATTCCGGCGGACATAGGTGGAGAAACTTATCTTCTTCTTAACATTCTGTGAGATATTCTCTTGTTAAAGCGTCTAGATCGTGGTATTGGGTTCACAGAGCGTTAAAAAAATATACCGCGCGGGATAAATTTGTCAGATCAAATAAAAAAAGATTAAAAAAAGAAGTATCATTCGAGAATTAAACAAATTGATATTACTAGACACTTAAATTTACATAAAGTGTTGTGTGCAAACAGATTAATTTGTATAGAAGTCGTTTGACAACTGCCAGTATACCCAAGCCCGGAAGACAAAAAACAACTTTGGCGACAGATAAAATAATAAGAAGATATTCACTTAGAAATCCATTTTGCACTGAGGAGGATATAAGGTGTTGGAATATTTACAAAATTAACTTATATGTTTTATAAACACAGATATATATTTAGAGCAACGCCCAGTATGTTATGGCTTTAGTTAATATTTGATTATGTTAAGGTTTAGAGCACGAAAGCTACGAATGCGATAAGTTAGAATAATATAAACAAAACTGCAATGTAAGATGATCGGCCCTATACAGCTGTGCCTAAATGCGTTCTTTGTTAGTGAAGTTGTACGTATTTTAAACAGTTAGAGTTAGTTGCATAGATACCTTCCGAGTGCGTGTTTCTAGTAAAAGAATAAATAATTCTTTATTATAATCGACCGTGTATTATTAATCCCATAACCCAACATAAGGAACGAATATCCCTTTATTTCAATATCTGTTATGTCCATTAGACGGCGCGGCGTCTGAAACAGGCACAACTAAATGCCACGAAGCCACGACCTGCCCGAAAGCCGTTTATTTCTAAGAAAAATAGGCAGGCCCGACTACAATTTGCATTGGAACATGCAAATTGGGGACCTACAAGCAGTGGAAAAATGTACTCTGGTCGGACGAAAGCAAGTACAATCTATTTGGTTCGGATGGTATTAGGTGGGTGAGACGTCCTGCCAATGAAAGGTTCAATCCCAAGTACACCATACAACACGGGAACGTTCAAGTTTGGGGTTGTTTTTCTGGGCATGGGGTCGGGCCCCTTGTTCAAATAGATGGAATTATGGATCGTTATATGTATTTAAATATTTTGCAAGAAACAATGGTAGGTACCTTATGCTGAATCCTCTATCCCTTTAACCTGGAAATTTATGCACGATAATGATCTGAAACACACTGCCAAACTTATTAAGGAATTTTTAACCGAGGAACAAGTTGAAGTGATCAAATGGCCAGCTCAAAGCCCCAACCTGAACCCTATAGAGAACCTATGGGATCAACTAGAAGTCGATGTTCGGCGTAAAAACAGGGACAAATTTAAAAATAAAGATGTTTTGTTCGCTGCCCTATTACAAGCATGGAATGAAATATCCGGGGATGTAATAAAGAAATTGATTGAACTTGAGTCTATGCCTAGAAGGCGCCAAGCAGTCATCAAAAGTAAAGGCTATGCAACCAAATACTGAGACTAGCGACTACAAATGTATAAAAAATATCAGTTTCTCCATTTTTGTCCTCATAGAAATTAGTTTAATTTTTTCAAAATTTAATAAATGCTTTTTCTAAAAAAATCTTGTTTGTATTTTTATGAGACAGTTATCCTATGTATAAATATATATATGCTTTATAAACATTTTCGTTCTTGTAAAACGGCCGCAAATAAATTTAAAAAGTTTCTCCACTTTTGGCCGGTACTGTATATTTCTTATAAAATAATTATTATTAGATAAAGTTCTTGATATATCAGATCATTGTCGAAGAATATTATCTTGTGCAAATAGAATTACGAATTTCGGTTACACATAAATTGGGGTTATCTTAAAAATAGTTCTAAATTGTTGTTTATATTATTTTTAATTACAAGATAATTTAAACTGATGTTAATTTTATCTTTAAACTTAGTTAATAATATTAATAATGTTTGTATGTATGTTTTGATAAGTGCATCATGCAAGCTTGATAATTGAAGGGTGGCTGCAATAACCAGACAGTTCCATTTTAATAAATTCTTCTAGCCAAAGTAGGGAGCTCAAAGAGCTGCACTGTTCTTGCTACAACCGGAAACAAGGCAGCTCCAAATAATGTTGCCATTTATGTATTATTGAATGAAGATACCTGATTGTTGCAAAGAACGATCGAACTATTTTTTTAAACGGCGGCAATTCAGTAAATATATAATTTCTGTAAAAAAATGGAGCTGCCTGGTTATTGCAGCCCCTTCAATTGCTAGCAGTTTCTTTACTTTTTTGACAGTCTCAACTTATTAGTGCTGGTCAGTTATGATTTACTGCTTTCTTATGTATACCGTAGGATCGAAAGAAAAACCGGCTTCTAGTTAGCTTGGAAATGATGATCGATGACAGCCCCCATTTTTTTAACAAGTTTTTACATATAAAATGACAGCAATCTTCATTTCATAGCCATCACTGACGCCGTTTTTTTCAGCAATAATCATATTGTATAATATTACCAATGATATTCATCAAGTTTGTTCCGTCATATAAAAAATATTATTGAATGAATAAATTTGATATCTTTTTTTGCAAAATTACTTCACAAAGTAAGGAATACACTTCATGATTAAGGTGCTTTGTTTCTGGGTAGTTTGTTTTTCTTGATTTACCTAAGTAGTTTTTTTGTTGGAGATATTCTCTTTTGAAAAATGCATAACGACTCACAAATTTTAACACTACAAGCATTCCTTTGCTTATCCTAAGTTCCTAAACAACAGACATTGAAAAGTCATTCTATTGTGGTTTCTTAGCATTTACTTTAGCATTGATGGTTTTAAGACCAGAAGTTGACCTCTACCATCTTTCGGAACAACAATAGCCGGTATAACTTCTGGACATAAAATCTTCTTTGCTAGAGCAGCTGCTGACAAACAATAATAGTAAGACTTTTCAATGACAGTAACATTACAAACAGAATTAACACTGTAAAAAAATAATTGTTCCTTATTCTGTGACCAAAGACATGTTTTTAATGCTAAAATTCTTGTAAATAGTTACTGTCTTCTTTAAAAGTGAAAATTCCAACAAAAAAGCTATTGAGATGAATTGGATTGTCCTTGTTTTTACCCAAACCGTCTAGGTCCAATCAAATAATAATACACTATATTATAAAAAAACAAGCAAGTAAGTATGCTTATACGTATAGTGTTACTCTGTTTAAAAGGTATATATAATAAATATATAATATACCAATGACTAAAGAATCCAAAGACAAATAACACCCGAGAGCAAATTGTGACGCTGTCACCAAACAGTGCCGTGGCACATATTTTTCTTAACCTAGCTGTTTGAAGCAATATTTATATTTTTTGATAATTGTTTTGACTACGCCTATGGTGTATCATCCTAATTAATTACGAAAAAAACGTATTAAAACAAAAGGTACAAAACTAGTATCGACGTATAGCACATATCAAGTACATATAGATGTTAATTGAAATTGAAGAATAATTATCGAATTCAATAAGAAAGCGCTAAAAAGTTGGAGTGGACTGTTTATTTACCTATGAAACGTAACTCCTGGCTCTTTCTTATCGCTGCTGCTTTTACACTTGAAAGCTGAACAACTAATCACCATTGTAATAAAGTTTATACAAAGTTTACTACACACAAACTATTAAAAATCGCTAAAATTGTCGCTGGTGACCAAATGATGACTCATTGTTTGCCACCAAAACAAAAAAAAGGTCACAAATTCTGCTGCAGCCCGTTAGGGGCGTTACATGTCCATATATTCTTTAGTCATTGTAATATACAGTATTATATTATATACGTATTCTCTAACTGTGATAATTTTAATGCAAACCTGTCTAGATTTAAGAATGAACTAAGAACTATTCTATTATAAGTACCAACACTCTCGGTGATATTATATACCTACTGATTTTGTTGTACTGTATTTTAATTTTTTGATATTATTTTAATTTGGCATCTTGTATCTTTATTTGAAATTTAATTATTGAGATTTTTTGTATCATTAGTAATTATCTGTACCTGCTTTGTAATTGGAATGTATTTCTGTTAAGCTTGTAATAAATAAATGAATAAATAATATTTTATTAATTACTAATTTACTTATAAGTAATATTTTTTAGTATCATTCCATAACCTTAGCTTATGTCGCACCACACTGATCAAGAAAATATTTTGCACATTTAAACAACTAATAATTAGAACACTGATTTATTTTTAACAATATAAATTTGTTTGTTGTATCATTTTACTATTTTATGTTATGTATGTATAACATTGATGTGAAAATAAAAAAAAAATATTTTTACGCAAAGACATATTTTATGAAATATATCATCGGGGTAACTATTAATTTGTGTACTGATGATTTCATTATTTATATTGAAATTTTATCAATTATTACATTAAAATATTTTGACATTGACATAAAATGTGCTGTGCTCTCCCTTGTGCCATTTCTTCTTCAGATTGTCAAAACCTGCACATGGCTTATCATATTTTTACGGCGTGGCCAAAATTGCAATATTTATAATGACTGATTTTTTTCAACCATAACACCCTGTATATTATTGTTCTTTTAAATGTAGAATGAAAAAACGAACATGCTCTCTCGTTGGTTTTTACAGTTTTTGCACAGAACTTTTTAATTTTTTAATGCCACTCTTCTACATTGATCAGGGGTTTGCTAAAAAAAATAATCGCGCAAGATTGAAATAATACCTTTGAAAAAGGACTCTTTAGTGGTATAAACAAGATACATGTACCATGTAGATTGTAGAATGAGTGGAAGGGGGGTTAATCACCGCGACCTTAAAGATCTATTTCCTCCCCCTTTCTTGAGTGATAAATCATCATACATGTGGATCTTCCTGTCGTAGAGGGACAGGGTATTTCCTATCCTCCTCTGACAACAACTGTTCCATCCCCCGAGAAGTGGACATTACCTCTACGAGTGTATACACCGTTCCACGGTTGGGGTTTAGCCCTTCGTGCCCTTCACAATCGAGGAACTTGTCTCCTGAGGACCTGGCCATGGCCCTCCTTCCTCGAGTTGATGACTCGCCAACTCGACCTCCTTACATTAGAATTGTGGCAAAGCTGATGATACAAGGGTTAGTCTTCTTCCCTTTGACCAGGTCCCGCCATCATAAGATTTAGGTTTTTGGTGAGGTTGTCTCCTCTTGGTCCAGGCGTTTAATCTAAGACCCACCCCACCCTCTGCCCGTGATACATGACCACAGACAGTGAACAAGTACCATGAGTTTATATGAATACTCAAATGGATATGGATCCAGTCTTTTATTCCCGTTTATGGCGTTTAAAGAAAAAGTTCTAAAGGGGGATGTTTTGTGAGTCTGTCCAACGCAATGACTAAAGAATCCAAGGGCAAATAACACCCGAGAGCAAATTGTTACCATGTCACCAAACAGTGCCGTGGCACATATTTTTCTTAACCTAGCTGTTTGAAGAGATATTTAAATTTTTTGATAAATGTTTTGACTACGCCTATAGTGTATAAGGTGGTATGATACTAATTAATTACGAAAAAAACGTATTAAAATACAAAAGGTACAAAACTAGTATCGACGTATAGCACACATCAAGTACATAATATCAGAAAAATCATTATTGAATTCAATAAGAAACGCTAAAAAGGTGGTGTAGACTGTTTATTTACGTATGAAACGTCACTCCTGGCTCTTTCTTATCGCTGCGGCTTTTACATTTGAAAGATGAACAACTAATCACCATTGTAATAAAGTTTATAAAAAGTTCACTACACACAAGCTATTAAAAATCGCTAAAATTGTCGCTGATGACTCATTCGTTGCCATCAAATAAATGGCGTCTAACGTAACAAATTCTGCTGCAGCCTGTATATGGGTGCTACATGTTCTTGTATTCTTTAGTCATTGGGCCAACGAGAGATACATGACAGTGACAGTTTTTGTCTGTCATATTAATGAACAGGTAAATTGTATTTTCTGTCATCGATTGGATGACGTCTGGCGAAATCTTCTTTGACTCGTTAGACAGACTTCTACGTGATATCGTTATAAGCGTAAGTTTATAAAAATAAGCGCAATGTAAGTTTAATTTTTATTTATGTCATTATTGAATCATTGTTTCTTACATTTAAAAATAATCCCATTATTGTTGAAAATTTACACATGCAGTCATATACTGCATTACCGTACATTTTAAAAAAGGTGAGATAATTGTATCTTTTCTGTACATCTCTACAACTTATTGATCACTGTGAACACCCTTTCTAAATGAGCATTAAAGTATGACAAACAAAATTCAATAATTATTGTATGTTAAATTAGGAAATATCTTCCAACAAATGATGTAAAACCTCAAACTATTTCATACGTATTTTTGTATCATTTTTCTTAACATAATTTTCAACTGATTGAATTCAGTTTGAAACATAAACAGTGTATCTATTAATTTGTTCTTATCTCTGTGGTAAATGTGCAAAATATTTTCAGATGATGCTGATGGGCGATGGGCCCCCCAAAGAAAGGGGCCGTCATAGGACCAAAGTCGAAAACGACATTATTAGCAGAAGGGAACGGGATTTTCGCCATCAACAAATGTGGACCGGAGCTGTAGATTACTACAAGCACTGGGGCAAAATCAACACCAAATTTGAGGAATGGACTTCGCCTAGATACTACGAGGATAACAACAAAATGCTCTGCGGTAAGTTTAGTGGTTCTGGTTCCCTCTTTTATGCCTTAAGTGACATTTTAGAAAAATTCGCTAAAATATATTCTTACAGGGTAGGGGTTCGTGGGGAGATTCCTCACGCAAAAATATTTATATTTTATATTTGCATAGGTCCGATTCTGCTTTGTTTCGTACGTACAGGGGGTTAAAACGTTCATTTTTTCGATTTATTATAATTTTCTTCCAAGTACTTTTAGCGATTCGAATGAAATTTTGAGGGTAAAAGTTACTATAAATGCGACATATTTTAATGCTACTAAAAAGTGTCGACACCTGGGACGTGCATATAGGTTATTACTGGAATATTTTTATAAAAAAAGCATGTACGCATGTACGCCACTGACTTTTTTATCTTAATTTGCGAAATAGCTAGTAGTGGGAACTATCGAATGAATACTATCGAAACATTCGATAGTTGCAATTCATTCGAATAATTCGATAGTTAGTAAGAAAACATTCGTTGAAAACTATTCGAATAAAAATTATCGAATAGATCCGTCATCTGCCTTGAAATATTGTATTCTAGTAATTCGGCAGCAAAAACCATTCATTTATAAAATTCATTCATTTATGAAATTCATTTATTCGTCAGGATCGATTATAATAAAATATTAACTGAATTTTAGTTGTCGCCTGGCGACGTAAGTTTCTTTCCGAGAAACCCGACAGCGGTCGGTGGCAATGCTATGAAAGAAGCCGGCATCTTTGATTTTTTGCGGAGTCAGATATAGATAAGGACACATTATTTTTTTTATTGAGGTGCTAGTATTTACACAGAAAATACATTATAAAGGGCGCTGTTGCCATATTTTGGTATTAGTTGATATTAGCAAAGAATATTATTGTTTGGCTTTAGTTAGTTAGGGATATTATGTCTATATATTCTGCATTTTTTTATTAATATTCTGTTGTTACACTGCAATAATACTTGTTATTTTGGATGCAGGAAAATTATTTTTAATGTTTTTAAGCAAATACTGGTTTAATAAATAATAATAACAGTAATAATTTGTTATGCCTATTAACAACAAAATTTAAAATCATTTAATATAAATATTTTTTTAAGTAGTAGCAAACAACAAATTAGATGTCAAAATTATTTATATTAGATCCTATTTAAAAATAATATAGTCTCTAAATTTTTTGTGTGTGGCAACGTTGGTTTATTAAATAATAATAATTACAGAACTAATTTGTTATATTAACAACAAATTTTAAAATCATAAAATATAAACATTTATTAATTTTCTAAGCATGCAGTGTAATGGAAGGAAAATATAAATTAAAAATTAGAAATCAAATTATTTATATTAGGTGCTTTATATTACTATTTAAAAATTATATTTACTTTTACTGGCATTTACTTTAAAAAATAAATGAAATATTTCTTCGCAAAAACTACATGTAAGAGAATTAGCATAAACAAAATACAAACATCGTTAACTTTTTTTTTAAATTGGCACGTGTAAAACTTTCATTTTAATTTTCTCACCCCATAGTTTGAGTTCGATAACCATTTACTTAACCACATTACTTTAATATGATTATTAAGTTCAACTAATTCATATTATTAAAACATCTAAAATACAAATATGTACTTTTAAAATTAATTTAAGTTCATCTCATCTCTCTTAAAAATTGCTACTTCTCAAAATTTCCCATTAAAAAATAGACCATATACCATATAAAATTAAATAATTGAAAGATCGGACTACGGAAAACCACACAACTTTTCGGAAAAATTTTGACCACCTGCACATGCACACAATCGTCAATAAATAAAATTAAAAAATAACTACTATTTTAGTATTTTAACTATTTTAGTAAACGCAAAAATAGCACAGTATTTATACGGTGAAGTTATAAAAATTTGGAAGAACTAATAATGCACTGACGCATACAAAAATCAAACGAATACTAAATTTCATTTATCAAAAGCATTCGATAGTCGTGGCTCAACGATAACCATTTAGTCGCACGGCGAGGTTGTCACATATGCTTTAGTATACAAATGAATGAATGATTTTATTCGAATAAAACAATTCGATAGTTGAAATCATTCATTCATTAACCATTCGATAGTCTAATTCATTCGATAGTTCCCATCGCTAGAAATAGCGTAAAAGTTACTATAAATGCGACATATTTTAATGCTACTAAAAAGTGTCGACACCTGGGACGTGCATATAGGTTATTACTGGAATATTTTTATAAAAAAAGCATGTACGCATGTACGCCACTGACTTTTTTTTATCTTAATTTGCGAAATAGCGTAAGTCGTTTAATGTCGATTAAAAGTTGTCTCTTGATATTTTGTCGATTTCGGCCTCCTTGAAGAGATAAATTGAATTTTACTAATTTGCCTTGATCCAAGTATAATAGCAACCTTTAAAAAAATAATATTATTAACTTGCGAAAGTTTTAAATAAGTACTCTTTGATTCTTCATAAAAATATATGAAAAAAAAGGTCTTATAAACATGGGACATGCATAGTTTTAAAGTTACAGGATGTTAAAACTTTTTAAAATTATGTGTACTTTTTAGCCGACCATTTTACCAATAGGTATGGTAGGCTATTAAGATCGGCAAAAAAAATTTTTTTAATTTCACTCAAAATGAGTTATTTGGGTCATAAATGACCTAAATACAAAATATTTTCATGGTTTCTGTCTGTCTGTCTGTCTGTCTGTCCGTCCGTCCGTCCGTCCGTCCGTCTGTCCGTCTGCCGTCTGTAACGCGATAACTCAAAAACCGCTGAACCGATTTTAACCAAATTTGGCACAAAAATACTGTGGCACCCGAGAATCTGGCCATTAGTTTTTGGTGGGGGTGGGGGGTTGGTAAGGGGGTATGAGAGGGGGTTAAAACTTTTAAAAAATCGTAACTCGAAAATTACAGTAGCTAGCGAAACGCGGTTTTCAAATTAAGATTAGGAATAATATCTGCAACAAAATTTGTAATAACATCAAAATCAGTTAAAGTCGCAGTTTTCGAGATATTAGCATATTTTAATATGGGCGGCTATACGTGCCCCCAGGCGCCATTTTTTTTATTTTAGTTTTATTAATTCTGATTAATCAAATTGTGTTTATCTCATCAAGAAGATCGAAATCGACAAAATATTTATTATTTATTTATTATTATTATATAAGATATAACTTTTAATTGGCATTTTTTTCGAAAATTATTTCAGTGATAGATAACCCATATGCACGTCCCTTATGAATCTGTAGACACTCTTTCAAAATTAAAATATTTAGCATTTATATAGTAACTTTTTCCCTCAAAATTTCATTCGAACCATTAAAAGCACTTGGAAGAAAATTATAATAAATCGAAAAAAAAATAAGACTACAGGGGGGTGTATCTATGAAACAAAGCAAATTCGGGCCTATGTTGATATGAACAATAAATCTTACTTTTACGCGAGGAATATCCCCACGTGAAATGGCGCATGTTTTTAGAAACACTCTGTATACTGGCCGTACCCCTCCTAGACTCAATCTCTAGATGCTCCACTGATTGTCACCTAGTACATAAACACTACATAAATATAGAGATGCCTCTAACCTCTCCATAATATTTTTTTTAAATATTATTGTATTATCGTTTGTTGTTTTTTTTTGTTTAAGATATGAGGACGAAAAGGGACAAAGAGGAACTATTAGAAAAACGAAGAACGCGCCTGAAGAAACTGTTAGAAGAAGAAGAGAAATCTTACGAAGTCGAGCTCATGGTGAAGAAGAATCTCCAAGCTGTACATAAACCGGGAAAATCAAAAGAAGAAGATATCGAGGTCCTTAAAGAAATCAGCAGTAGTTTTCGAACCAAAGAAGAAGAAAGGAAGAGACGGGAAGCTGAACTGAAGTTATACCATCAATGGAGAAACAATAATCCCATAGTAAGACAGTACGAAAGCAAGTATAAGATTGCCGATATGAAATTGTCTTGGTTAGACCAACAAATCGAGAAGAAAATGCAAAAAGAAAAGGAAGAAAATGAACGTAAACTATTTATAAAACAGCAAGAAGAACGGCTGAAGCAAGAACAGCTAAAAGAAGGAAAACGACAAGCTGAAATCAAAGAGAAAAAGTCTCTACTTAGGGAAAATTTAAATAAACAAATAGAAGACCTCAAAGAAATGCAAAAACAGAGTGAAAGTCTAAAACAAATAGAACTAGAAGATATACAACGTAAACAACAAATATTAAACTTAGAGGAAGAAACCAAAGAAGAAGAAAGGACCAGACTGGCTAAAGAATGTGCCTTATACAACGTAAAACAACACAAACTAAAATTAAAACAAAAAGCTCTTCTAATTCAAGAATCTTTAGCTAAAGAGAAAGATCTTATTCTTAAAATGAAACGCTTAGAATTAGAAGATCTTATCCTAGACAAAATCAAAAAGCAAGAAATCAAAAAAGGCTTGCAGGAATTCCTTGAAATTGTTAGAGAGCAAGAAGAGTTAGAGCGATGTAGGCAAAAGTATCTAGAGTTTATATTTGAATCTGAAGCCAAATCGGTTTATGAGAAACAGCTCGAAATATGGAACAAGGAAGAATCTTGCCGTAGGTCGCTTATGAAGGAAGTACTGGACACGGTTAAGGAACAAATTAACTATAAGCTCGATCAAAATAAACAGAAACAAGAAGATATTTTGAAAGAACGCGAAGAAATGATTCAGAAAATTGAAGAGTACGATAAGGAGATGGAAATGTTGAAAGAGGAAGAGCAGAAGGATAAGCAAAGACAGAGAAAGATATTAGAAAAAGACATAGCTTTACAAAAAGCAAAAAAGAAAGAGAGTGAGAATTTAAAATTGAAAGAGATCGATGAAGAATTAGAAAGAGTCAGGAAAGAAGAAGAACGCTTACAGAAGGAGATAATGGCGATGCAAAGAAAAAGAGGTCCACTAAGACCTCCTCCGAGGTCTAGGTTGTTTTATTAGTTGTTATTTAAGTTGAATTGTATTTGTATTATTTTTTTATTTTGATTATGGTGCTGTACTAATGCGTACTAACAATATTTGACTATAATTGTTTATTTTTTTTACGAATAAAACCTTAATTTTAACTGTTGTGCGCTTTATTTCCCTATTGTATTTGTTTTAAGCAAGAGTGGGCTCATATGAATCTCACTGCTTCTAACCACCACAAGAGTTTATTGTAGGGTTTATATTATTTTGAGTCTGATGCTAAAAAGGTTTATAAAAAAAATCTCTACTTTGGAAAGACATAAGACATAAACAAATAGGAGAACTGAAAGACATGCGAAAACAGAGTGAATGTCTAAAACAAACAGAACCAGAAAACATACAACGTAAACAAGAAATATAGACGAAAAATCCAAACTTGTTAAGAATGTGCCTTATTTGACATAAAATAACACAAACTAAAATTAAAGCAAAAGGCTCTTCTAATCCAAAAATTTGCTTATTCTCAAAATGAAACGCCTAGAATTGGAAGATCTTTACATGATCGTCACAATCAAAAAGCAAGAAATCAAGAAAGGCTTGCAAGAATTCCTGGAAATTGTTCGAGAGCAAGAAGAGTTAGAACGGTGCAGACAAAAGTATCTAGAGTTTATATTTGAATCTGAACCAAATCGGTTTATGAAAAACAACTCGAAATATGGAACAAAGAAGAATCTTGCCGTAGGTCGCTTATGAAGGAAGTACTGGACACGGTTAAGGAACAAATTAACTATAAGCTCGATCAAAATAAACAGAAACAAGAAGATATTTTGAAGGAACGCGAAGAAATGATTCAGAAAATCGAAGAGTACGATGGAAATGTCGAAAGAAGATGAGCAGAAAGATAAGCAAAGACAGAAAAGGATGTTAGAAGAAGACATAGCTTTACAAAAAGCGAAAAAGAAAGAGAGTGAGAATTTAAAACTGAAAGAGATTGATGAAGAATTGGAAAGAGTCAGGAAAGAAGAAGAGCGCTTACAGAAAGAGATAATGGAGATGCAAAGAAAAAGAGGTCCACTAAGACCTCCTCCGAGGTCTAGGTTGTTTTATTAATTGTTATTTGAGTTGGATTGTATTTTTATTATTTTTTATTTTGATCATGGTGCTGTACTACCGCGTACTAACAGTATTTAAGACTAGTGAGATTAGAAACCTATTTTGACTTTGCTAGTAAATATAATCTTGACTGATATTAAGGTGAAATTTTCTAATGATAGAAATTTATATTATTGTCTGTTAAAGAGAGTTGATCTCAAGATAAGGAGCTTAGTGTTAAATGGATAATTAGAAGAACTCAATGTCTTGTCATCCCCAAGGATATCTGGAAACCGTATCAAGCGGAGGAATCGTTATGACGCAGGCAAAAATATTTATACGAAAAGACATTGTGAAAAGATGAAAAGGAAATAAGGATTAAATTGAATGGTTTAGATTTTTATTTTAAATACACCCCCCTATTACATCTGTTTCATACACATAAATGACTACAACTTTTGATTTTTAAATGGCACCCTTGGTATTTTTTTACTTTATTCGATAGAAAATGACACTCTGAATCAAATAACATATCATATGTCAACTTTTGACATATTCGCATATGATTTATTTGAAATTATAACATGCTGTTCGTAACGACAATTTGACTCGAATTACCAAATGTATGTATGTATAAGATTTATATTATTTTGAGTCTGATGCTAAAAAGGTTTATGAAAAAAATCTCTACTTCGGGAAGACATAAGAAATAAACAAATAGAAGAACTGAACGAAATGCAAAAACAGAGTGAAAATCTAAAACAAATGGATCTAGAAGACATACGACTTACACAAGAAATATTAGACTTAGAGGAAGAACAAAAAAGAAGAATGGGACCAGACTGGCTAAAGAATGTGCCGTCTGTTTGCGCTATGTGAATGTCCATCTGTTATCATCTATCCATCTCTTCGAATTTAGAATTTTGGGAGCGCATTAAATAAGCAGTAAATTTAGTTTAAAAAATGGTTATATTTCAAGAAGCACCCGGTATAGTAATGACGTTATAATATTTTTGGAATGGAAATTTAATGACAAATCCACTGAACTAAAAATATACAATATTCCATTTAAACATACATGACTTTAGTACATATCTGACTTTAGTTAAAAAGTTTTTAAGTTTTTAGTTACAATTAAGTGAAAAAGAACCTAAATTGGGCGACTCGTTATGTTGTGACAATTTCAAATGATAGCATCGAAAAGGATAACAATTGCGTGGTTGTTGGGTGCATGCAATAACACTCAATAGATCTCTTCCGGAACAACATTTTACAACCTCGCTCAGCTTTATCACACCGATTTGATCGAAAGCAATAGAAGTTTCACTTTAAAAATTAAATAGGCATTATACAGGGTGCGTTTTAAATAAGTGCAAATATTTTTAGGGGTAGTATATTTCGACCTAGCTAGATTTCGACGATATATTTGAAAATTTGGAATTTTTTGAAAACATTTGATGGAAATTTTTTTAGTTTTCAGTTAAAAACATAATTTCTTGATAATATGGCATAGGTAGTAGATTAAATTTACAAGAAAGAAAACCTAGAAAAGATCCAGTGGTTCTCAAAATTTAACCAAAAAATATCTTTTTTCTTAAATTTTGAAAGTAAAATACTCGGTTATTTTGAATTTATTTGAAAAACGACAAAGAGAAAATATGTTTCTTTTATAGATATTTACCAGCCCTGAAAATATATTTGCACTTATTTAAGACTCACCCTGTATATACTAAGAGGATAAAATATAATTTAATCAATATTAATAGCATACCGTGTGCGTCTCAAAAGTGGCTCACCCCTATAACTTTTTTATTTTTTCAGATTAAACAACGAGATTTGGTATGTTAGTATATGACATAAATTAGGATTAATTGACGTATTCAATTATTATCGGTCACTTCCTGTTTCACCGGAAATGACTACAACTTTTGATTTTTAAATGGCACCCTTGGTATTTTTTTACTTTATTCGATAGAAAATGACACTCTGAATCAAATAACATATCATATGTCAACTTTTGACATATTCGCATATGATTTATTTGAAATTATAACATGCTGTTCGTAACGACAATTTGACTCGAATTACCAAATGTATGTATGTATGTATCCAATTATTCGTAAAAAAATGCTTTTTCCAAATAAGCTAATGAGCCACCCTCGTTCCATTTGAAAAAATTGAGATATGATTAAAAATACGATTTGGGCATCTTTGAACCGACCAAGACAAGGTCCTAAAAACATTAGACGATCAAATCTATTTTTCCAAGGCTCCTTGATTAAAAATTAGTGTTTTTAACACAGCCATGGCACTCTAGATTGAAATTTAAAATACAATTTGTTATTGAGCGAATAGGTCAAAAGTTGATGATATGACATTCATGATATGTCATTCGATTAAAGCTTGATTTTCATGCATCCGTTGTCCGACGATACGATGATACGATATTAATTTTATTGGTTGAATTTAAAAGCTTCGATTGGTTAACGAAGTTAGAGTCACGTCTCTAACCAATGGAAGCCTTTAAATTC
The DNA here is from genome assembly GCF_002938485.1 of Sitophilus oryzae. Lineage (NCBI taxonomy): Eukaryota > Metazoa > Arthropoda > Insecta > Coleoptera > Curculionidae > Sitophilus > Sitophilus oryzae. Next base: position 774,069 of record NW_022145617.1, on the reverse strand, counting down.
AACCAATAAAGTTAATATCGGACCATCGTATCAACCAGGGGTGGATGGGAAAGTGGAAACCGCCCCGGGAAAAACAGACAACCGGCCCAAATCCACAAAAACAAAATAACCATAACGAAGAAACATTTTATTTATTAATACAAGGTGACCCAGAAATAAGTGCAAGTATTTTAACTGGTAGTATAGTTGAACCCCAGAAACACGCCTATGAGGGTTTTTTCGCAAAAAAACTTTTGAAAATCCGGAATTTTTTGAAAAATGTTTTGCATTTTTTTTTAGTTTTTAGTTAAAAACATAAATAAATAAAAATAAAAAAAAAACATAATTTCTTGATGATATGGCAACATATGTAGGTAGTAGATTAAATTTACAAGAAAGAAAATTCAGAAAAGATCCAGTGGTTCTCAAAATTTGAGCAAAAAAATATATTTTTTGGAAATTTTCAAAGTAAAATAACTGCGTTATTTTGGACTGATTTGAAAAACGATGAAGAGAAAATATGTTTCATTTATCGAGATCTACCACTCCTTAAAATACTTGCACTTATTTCTAGGACGACCTGTAAATAAGTAAGGGTATTTTTTGCTCGTGCGAAAAAGCTATTTTGCCTCCGGTTTTAAAAAAAAATTAAATTGTCTTGATCAAAATTTTCGTAAAGACCAATATTGGGTCGGACATCTGAATTTTTACTACAAAATGGCTCAGTTTTACAGGGTTCTACTCATAGACTTAAAATAAAATATAGACTACACTATTTACATCTCAACGCGGACAAACAACCTTTTTTGCACACATGTTTACTTTTGGGTACAGTCGACCGAGCCTTCCTCATCCAGCCTATGTTGTCACGTCTTTAATATTATCAATATTTTTTTTCTTGTTATACACATATATTGAGATATTAATACTACAGTTTAATAAAGTAGGTTTTAATATTCCATAGATGTATTAAATAGTCCTTATACTACTAAATTATAAGTCGGATACTGTTTAATAAGGATAAGTCCTTTACAATATGACAACACCGATTAGAGGCGAGGGAGCCTATTCATTTCATTCTTTTATTACCTTGTAGTACGTGTCGCACGTGTGTGGTAAACCTTTGTTGCCGCTATCTCCCCGGCTGTATTAACGCATTTTCTTAGCTGATAGTCCTTAAGTGTTTATTTTATTGACTTTTTCTGTTCAAGAACTATAAAATATGGTTCGACAGTGCCAAATTTTCAAAAAATTTGACTTAAATAATCCATTTAAGTCTTGAAACGACTTTCGACCGGTAGGCAACTCTCAATTTACCTATTAGGAGTCAGTGGCGTTGTTGTAGAAAGGCGCTTATTTAGATAATATTTTAGTAAAATGTAAAATCTGAATTTTTTCTCTTACATTACATTATTTACTTACTTACATTGTAACAAAATCATAATTAATTCCCTGTTAATAATTAATAATGTTTTTATTAAAAATATATTCCGGTTTATTCTAAAATTATCTTCAGAATCTAAAATAACATACAAGAATTTTAAAATGATATTACATTATGAAACAATATTTCTTAATATACCGGATCGTCTCAAAAGTGGCTCACCCCTAATAACTTTTTTATTTTTTCAGATAAAAAAAAAGATTTGTATGTTAGTAGGTATATGACATAAATTAGGATTTATTGACATATTTAATTGTTTTTGGTCTCTTCCTGTTTCACCGAAATGATTACATCTTTTGATTTTTAAAGGCACCCTCGGTATATTGCTACTTTATTCGATAAAAAATGACACTCTGAATAGGATGACATATCATATGTCAACTTTTGACATTGTCGCTTAAAAACAAATCGTATTTTAAATTTCAATCCAGGGTGTCATGGTGTTGTTAAAAACACTAAGTTTTAATCAAGGAACCTTGGAAAAATAGTTTTGATCGTCTAATGGGTTTCGTGTCTTGTGTAGGCCGGTTAAAAGATGTACAAATCGTATTTTTAATCATACATATGTCAATTTTTTCAAATGGAACAAGGGTGACTCATTAGCATATTTGGAAAAAGCATTTTTTTATGAATATATTGATACCACACACTTGGTATTTCGAGTCAAATTGTCGTTATGAACCGCGTGTTACAATTACAATTAAACCATATGCGAAAATGTCAAAAGTTGACATATTATGCTATGTCATTCTATTCAGAAATCAATATTATTATTAAAAATTAAATTGTTATCATTTTGTATCGAATAAAGTAGAAATTACCGAGGGTGCCGTTTAAAAATTAAAAGTTATAGTCATTTCCGGTGAAACAGGAAGTGACCAAAAACAATTGAATGCGTCAATCAATCCTAATTTATTTCATATACTAACATACTAAATCTTGTTTTTTTTATTTGAAAATATAAAAAAATTATGGGGATGAGCCACTTTTGAGACGCACCCGGTATAATAAAGACAGTACCGAGTTATAAATGTAGTTTTTATTTTATCCACTTCCTATCACCTTCCTTGCTTTAATGGAACAGATTTATGTTTTCTCTAATTTACATAATAAGACATCACTTAACCAGAAAAAAAATTACAACAATCATATTTTTTTTCTCTCCCTGTTGCCGATTCTATTATATCTGTGGAATAGATCCTGTTTTGATTAATATTAGGGGTTGTAAATGTTTGACTAAAATTAATAATTTATTATTAATTTCAAAAATTACCTAATTTCGATGATAAAATTTCTTCTATAACGTGTATTTTATTATTTTTATCCTTTTTGGACTCTAAATTGTTTTTTCTAAACTTTTATTTAAAAAATCTTAATAAAATATAAAAAAGTTTAAATACGATATATTTTTAATTTAATTATAGCTTCATTAAAATAAAAAAATTACCCGGCTATGATACGGAGAGTTCAGGTGTACTTGAGAAACGAAAGACAGTGTTGTGTTTCTCGGCAGAGTCGTCAGGGAACGACCGTTATGACAGAGACAACCTATCTATCGCTCGTGTCGCACTCGTTATAACCTAAAACAATAACACAACAATAACAAGACGTTGTCTGACTGCATGTTCCAGCTATTTATGAATGAGATGCTCAGTCTATATTTTATTTTAAGTCTATGGTTCTACTGCTTTATTTCCATTATCGATAACGGTAATTTGATCTTGAATAGGCTACGATTCTGAGTCACGATTTTGAGAAACTTTAAGACTTCCTGATTCATTCAGTTCAGCTGCATTGTAGAAAGAAATTCTCTCTTTTTGCTGCAGCAGCAGCCTCCTCGTGTACATGTGTTTTTAACTGAATGAACCGCGGTCGCCATTAAAACTGGAGCATTTTTTCGTTTATTATATAGTTCTTATAACGAAAGTTTTCCTCTATACTTTTGTACTTTTGCCATCTTGTATGATAATGACATGAAACGAGAAGAACCTAGGCAATACCTAGGCAGGGGATATAAATGTGTTCTGATGTAATGTTATGTTACAGTTCATAATACGAATATTTGAATTTTCGAGACATTAATATTTTATTATCTAATCTAGTTTACACGTTATTTAACTCTTCAATGCTGTCTCAGTAATTTTTAGCAGATTCATTGTAGCAACATTTTAAACAACAATTTAAACTTGGCTTTTAGTTCCGTCCCCAGTTCAAGCCAAGCATAGATATGTTTTCTCCGCCAACCGCAGAGTTCGCGTCAAATTCGTCTACCTTCTTACAAAGGGGAGTTCGAAAAATATTGCACTCAGGCCCCCAGTTGTCAATCTACGCTACGTATTCTTAGTATATATTTAGATCGAGACTATTTAAATTTACCTAATGCTATTCATTATTTTTTTTGCTGCCAGTCAGTCATATTTATTAGTAATTAATAAAAGAATATTGGGTAAAACTATACAGGGTGAGTGTTAAATAAGTGCAACTATTTTCAGGGGTGGTATATTTCGACCTCAGGAACACGCCATTGAGTTTCTTTGCAAAAAAAGGTGTTAAAAATCGAGCATTTTCTTTTAAATTTTTCTGTATATTTTAGAAAACTTTTTAGAACTCCTGTTCACCGCAAATTTTCCCACGGAATTTCACACAAATTTAAAAAAAACAAATACAAAGGGTATATTTTTTTAATTTCACAAACTTTAATAACTTGATTGGACTTATTTGAAACTCGATAAAGAGAATATATTATGTTTATTTTATTGAGATCTACCAGCCCTGAAAATATTTGTTCCCTTATAGACTCACTTTGTAGTATAACATTTTCAAAACCGAACAAAACAACAGATGATTATTAAAATTAAAATGTGTACCAGAGAAAGACATTTTACAATAGTTATTTTACAATTTGGTGTTTATGTTTAAAAGCAACTGACGATTATACTGATGAAAATTGATAAGTTAGTTAATGGAGTCACTAAGGATCTTACGTCACTTTTAGTTAGAAGATTAACCATTTAATTTTGCTAATCCAATCTTTTTTGAGCTTCTGATCGACCGGCCCACTGGCTCATTTTTCCACCGGCCCACCGGTTCATTTTTCCACCGGCCCACCGGTTCATTTTTCCACCGGCCCACCGGTTCATTTTTCCACCGGCCCACCGGGAATTTTCCCGTTTTCCCATATGGCCCATCCACCCCTGGTATCAACGGATAACGGACGCATGAAAATCAAACTTTAGAGTGTCATTTTCTATCGAATAAAGTAAACAAATACCGAGGGTGCCATTTAAAAATCAAAAGTTGTAGTCAGGCCTGGATTAAGGGGGGGGGCTATGGGGGCTATAGCCCCAGGCCCCGTCATTGAGAGGGGCCCCCGAATCAGGAGAATTTAAAATCGAGATTAGTTAAATGAAAATGTACAATGAAAAATACCGATTTGTAACAAAAACTACCGATTTCTCATCACATATTGTTATAAATCATCATAAATCTTGAATTTATTAACAATTATAAAAAAGTAATTAAAACTGTATTTTAAAAACAACAAAAAAGAAAAATCCAGCCCGGAACACCTGCACACATTAAATATAGTGCAACAGACAACTTTTTATTCTCATAATGACAAAATTTGTAAAACGGCAAATTTGAGTTTAAAAAGATTTTTTATTTTCCAAAAACTTCTTTCTATGAACATAGTACGAACTAAAATGCCCAAAAACTTATTGAAGAATTTCCTACTTTGAAAGCTCGAAAAAAAGTATTTTTCATTATAATTTTGGTGTTGATTTTTACTCGCTTTTTATTACCTGAGTGAGTGTATACCTACTACCAAATTACGCTTTTTTGTTCATAACAAAATTTGAGGGTGAGGGCCCCCCATTATTTTGCTCCAAGCCCCTTTGTGTCTTAATGCGTCCTGGGGGCCCCGAGGCTAGCCCATAGCCCCGGGCCCCCTAGGACCTTAATCCGGCACTGGTTGTAGTCATTTCCGGTGAAACAGGAAGTGACTGAAAACAATTGAATCCGTCATCAATCCTAATTTATGTCGTATACTAACATACCAAATCTCGTTTTTTTATCTGAAGAAATAAAAAAGTTATAGGGGTGAGCCACTTTTAAGACGCACCCGGTATTTCTTTTTAATCAACTAGTTCTTAAATTTGGTTTCTAGTTAAATTAGGCTCTAGGATTCTTCCGGTATTTTGCAATTTTTCGAGAAACTACTTATAACTTATAACATACTTACATGTGCCACATATGATGACTGCGATGACTAACACTGTCACAATTAGAATTATTCTTGATTTTGTTAATAAGCTCCTCCAGGAATTCTGGGGGTAATGTGAAGCAACCTGTGATGCTGGGCCAAAAATAATTGTTGATATAGCGCCGTTAGTTAACAAAATTACTGATTAGTTCTAAACCTAGCCGTATGCAGGGTCCAGCATCTGTAGTTCCTAGAATAAAAAAAAACTTGCGCAAACCTAAGAGATGTACGAGGATGATTTTTTGTACCCTGTACCCTGAAAACCCTGTAGAAGTTAAAATATTTTCCTAAAAACATCCTAATACATACTTTAGGTTTGCACTTAAACAAAATTCGTGACTTTTTATTATAGGAGCTACAGATACAAGTTTTTGACTTTTTTTAACAAACCAAGGCTTTGACTTTGACAGCTTAAAAAATTCTAATGCAGTTTCAATTATACATTTTTTAATGTACCTAAGTGATGATATTGTTTATTAATGTTGTTAAAAAATATATTTGTTAATTACATATGTTAATTCTAAGCGAGTTTTATAATTATATAATAACAACACACAATATAATAATCGGTTGGTTTCAATGACTAAAGAATCCAAGAACAAATAACACCCCAGAGCAAATTGTGCCGATGTCACCAAACAGTGCCGTGGCACATATTTTTCTTAACCTAGCTGTTTGAAGCAATATTTATATTTTTTGATAATTGTTTTGACTACGCCTATGGTGTATCATACTAATTAATTACGAAAAAAAACGTATTAAAATGTTAATAAAAGGTACAAAACTAGTATCGACGTATAGCACATATCAAGTACATATAGATGTTAATTGAAATTGAGGAATAATTATCGGAATTCAATAAGAAAACGCTAAAAAGTTGGAGTGGACTGTTTATTTACCTATGAAACGTAACTCCTGGCTCTTTCTTATCGCTGCTGCTTTTACACTTGAAAGCTGAACAACTAATCACCATTGTAATAAAGTTTGTCCCCTTATTATCTATGTCGATTTTTAAACGAAATAGCACGCTGTACCACTAACTGTTTTAGTTTTTTTTGGAATTCGCAGTAATATAACTGTTAATTTAAGATCCGCTATAATATCTTTCTAGATACCATACGACCGAAAAAAACGGCGTCAGCGATGGCTATGAAATGACGATCGCTGTCATTTTATATGGAAAATTATATGGGGGAATGTCACCGATCGTCATTTCCAAGTCAACTGAGCGCCGTTTTTTTTTCGATCATACGGTATTTATACTTATATCTTTCTAGATAAATTTACTACCTCTGAATATAACCATTTATAGAATAATAAATAACATAATCTCAGAAAAGAAATCCGCAAAATTTCAAATCAAATTCAAATGTGTCAATTGAAAATTGAAACGTCAAACAGAACTGTCAAAAATGGGGGTTCATGATGTCGGTTCCGTCTCTAATTACGTGAATAGCATTATACTCTTTCCTTATCTTTTTATTAAAAGCATTGGACATACTTTTATAAGTGTAGTTATTTATTTACGTTCACAACTACATATTTGATATCAAATTTAAGGTATGTATCGCATAAATTTTATATTGAAATAACTTGATATGGAATCAACATAGTTATAAATAACTTACCTATATTTAGTTTGACTTTTTGCTCTTCAATTTCTTCCATTTTTTCAAACTGACACTCGCGCGTGGGTACCGACCGTGACTGCTTACTGGACATACCTTTTTACAGACTTATTACCCTACACTGAAGCCCGAAGGTTAAGTAAATCCCTAAATATTTAAATCGGTCTAAGATTTATCGACTGTATCAATAAACAAGATAAAATAATTGTGGTACTTATAAGACTAATGATACTTTTCGCTGCACTGTCTAAACGAATGTCCTATGTTCTTAGGGATGCGCACATCGATGTATGAATATCGTTACATCGATTAGAGTTAGGAATTCCAGTTCCTTGGAAGGAACTAGTTCCTTAGTTCTAGTTCCTCCAGAGGAATAGTTCCTTGAACTAGGTCTTTAGTTCACATTAGTTCCTGACTAGCATTGACAACACCGTTACTTGCTCATGGGTTTCATTGTAAGCACAAAATATCCCCCTTTAGAATATTTTCTGTAATGGCAATGACTGGAAGTAAAAGATATACTGTGCGAACAAATACTAGGGGCGCTGTTGGTCATTAAAAAGTTAACAAATATTCATTTGTTTTTTAAATATGTCAGTAGTTTTATTTCGTTGTGTTTTGTGAATATTCGGTGTGTGATTTTGGCAATTTCCTCATTAATTACTGGTGTATTTGTACTTATTTTACCAAGTACATTTTATTTTAATTAGGTGTTCATATTTAATAGCAATGGCTTTTTTCGACCGAAAACGCAAACCTGCGAAAAAGAACTGTAGCGTTCCTAATTGCGACAACAAAAATGGCAGTTTTTTTCGTTTTCAAAATCCCCGGAAAGATTCGAATTGTTTTGTACTTTTTTTCAGTTTATTGGTATGTAAAATACATAATAATTTATAATAACATCAATAATCCTTTTATTTTTATAAACGTTCGATCGAGTATTAATTGATATAAACTTTTTTTTATTGTGACAAAATAGGCTATTAAAATTAAATTATATGTTAAATATAAATTACAATTTTTTATTGTAATTTTTAATATACAGTATATATGTCTTAAATAAGTGCGAATATTTTCAGGAGTAGTATATTTCGACCCCAGGAACACGTCTATGAGGTTTTTTTCGCTAAAAAAAGAAATCGTGCATTTTCTTTTAAATTTTCCTGTATATTTTTCGAAAACTTTTTAGAACTGCCTGTTCACCGCAAATTTTCCCCCCACGGTATAATTTCTTAATCTCTGATTATTAGTTAACCATAGTTACGGCTTTACTCTATGGTTACGGCAATAAAAGGGATGCAAATACAAAAAATCCGATGGCTCTCAAAATTATTTAAAAAAAAATACATTTTTTAAAAAATTTTCGAACTTAAATAACTAGGTTATTTTGGAGTTATCTGAAAAATGGTAAAGAGAAAATATTTTTCTTTTATAGAGATCTACCAGCCCTGAAAATATATGCACTTATTTAAGACTCACTCTGTATAATGTAATTTAACTGATAACATACTACGAGAGAACCCGGGAACTAGTTCCTTTCGTTCCGGGGTCGCTATAGCTTATTGGAACTAGTTCCTTCAGGAACTACACACCTCTAACATCGATACAGTGAATACGGTGCGTTCAACAATAGTTGAAATAGTTAACAAAACAGCAACATTGTAAAATCAAGAACAGGGATAGGAGTATTTGGACAGAAAACTAAATACTCCGAACCAATGGACACCTACCCCAGCCTCATTCACGCTATCGAAAAATGCGTACAACTTATGGTGCACGAGCTGAGCGTGCGCGCACGGCATTCGTTGGCGCTCTCTCGACTCCGTTCAAATTAAAAACTTATTTTTCGACGAATGAAGTGATCCATTTGTGCGCGCACAGCAGAGTTGTGTTGGCGAAAATAATGGACGACCAAGAAATAGTCGAGGCTGCAGTCATTGTTCTGCACAGCTTAATTATTAAAAAGGAGAAAAATCGAAAACATCGTCGCTGGTGGCAAACCCAAATTTTTAGAAATCGATATAATTTACTGCAACAACTTTGTGTCTGAGGAGGGCTATGATCAGTTCAAAAACTTTACAAGAATGACCAGGCCCGACTGTGAATATTGACAAATTGCCGGTGCAAACTGAGCGTTCGCGCACACATAAAAATCATAAACCGACACCAGACGGCTCACGTTCGCGGCTGCTCGCGCACAGACAGATTCAGAGTGAGCGTGCGCGCACAGCCGTTTACACTTGAGCATTCGCGGAGGATCAGTGCGTGCGTGCTCAAGTCTAAACGCACCATTAGATAGGAACTATCGGAAACAAGAAATAGCCATTTTATCCGATAGTCAAGCAGAATTAAAAGATCATCTCAGTAACCATCAATTCGAAATTTATGGTTACAGAGTTGATCGTCAATATTATTAATTATAATAGAACATCGTTGGTAAACGTCGATGTTTTGCTATTGAAATATCGATGTTTTAGAAGCATCGATGTATCGTTTGCATCCCTATGTGTACAGGCTGAAAATTAAATGGATATTTGTGACTAGTCAACAAGAAATGTTTAATGTAAAGTTGCGCCTGATGCAATTTCTCCATAGCCTGGTAATTTTGTTTACTTTTTTTCTAAACTTGCCACGTTTGTAAAATCTGTGATTTACCATTTAGTTGTAAAATACCTCCATATTTGCTTACATTTATATACACGGTGTCCCGTATAATAATACACACTACAGGGTTTTCGTAAACCAGAAGAGATACAAAGATGATTTACAACAAAAAATCCGATTATTTCGGAAGATATTTAGGAGTAATATATAAGTCGAAATATATTAATAATTATAATGTTTTTTTTTTCTGACTCTATATACGACAATAATTATTTCCACTAGCCTTTATACACTTCGCGAAACTTTCGACTTGATATAACTAAGACAATAATAGAAGCTTTAACGAAACAAGAGAAACTCATAGTAAAACAGATCATATGATTTATAAATATACAGGGTGTTCCATTCGAAAAAACATAACTTTAGTCCATATTTTCAAAAATATTTTTTTCGTAAAAGAACAGACTACGCCACTGTATTCTACGTAAAAAGTCCTACAAGAATCGATTTTCACCTTCTCGATATCATCCACGATTAGTTCAGTCATTGCGGATCAAAAAAGGGGCCTGCTTGGAAAAAAGTCCGGAAGTTTTGAAACTTTGCAGGTTTATAGGTTTTGGCGTCCCTAACTAAAATCCATAAAATGCACATTTCCAGACTTGCCGCCGGCGCCGCCATCTTGCCAAGATGGCGCTCAAAATCGGTATTTTGTAAATATCTCTAAAACTATGCGTTTTTCGTAAAAATTTGAGGAGAACAAAATTAAAGAGAATAAAATTTTCTATAAAAAAGGTTTTATGAACATTTTCGCTAAAGTCAACCGTTAAGGCACAAAATCCCTGGAAATTTTACAATTTTGCGTAAAGTATGATATATTATGTATAGTCGATTTTCCGAAATCAAATGTCGATTAGTGTTCACTAAAACTAGTTTTAGTTTAGAATTGCAAAATTTTCGAAAACACTCTGTAGCTCAGAAACGAAGAGGGCTTGAAAATTTTGTTTACAGCATCTTCCGTTTGACAAAAAAGTGGGACAGGTTGGTACAAACCGCAACTTTCTATCTTCACTAATAACGGAGATACCGTATGATTTCAACTAAAATGGGACACCCTGTACATACCTTTATACATACATATATCACGAAAACCTTAATTACAACTCATTAATTTAATTAGAATGTATTTTATTGTTTTTCTTTTCTTATAAAGTCTGTTACATTGAAAATTATAAAAGTTTCCTTTGTTTCAATCTAAAAACTTGTCATGAATATAATTATCCTACTTGATCTATTTTAATGTATTATTTAATAATAAACTATTCAATAATTAAGTAATTTTATTAAATATAAAAAAAGTGTAGGCTTATTAGTTAATTAACACAGAAAACATTTTTACTTAATTATAAATAAAAACGATTGAAATTGAAAGTATATACATATAATGGAAAAAAATAATATATAATTTATAGGTCATTAGGCATGTATTTTATTAGATAAAAATCAAGCCTTAAGTAGTTACAAACAAAAGTAAAATAATTATCTAAAAAAACATCCTACACTTAAAACACTGGAAGTTTTTTAAAATACTGCTTAGTATCACAATAAACTTATTTCATAATTATACTTAACTATAACTTTTCTATAATTGTAATAATTAGGATTTCATTCAAACCTATTGTAGAGTTAGACCATAGAAGTTATTAGCAACTTATTAGTGATGGGAAAAACCGATTAATTTCAATAATCGAGTACTCGAGTTTCAAGCGATTGCAATAACCGAGTGATCGCTCAAGCGAAATATCACTCGTATTTAAAAATACGGTTTTTCACCAGCGGTTGTTGTAAGTACTCGTTAACTCCAAGCGCCAAGCAGTAAGTTGCATGCGCAGGACACATATTCTTTCGGTGATAAATGGCAAGTAGCAAGCGGCGAGCGATTCGCTTGATCGCTTAATTTAGTTTATTTCAATTATTTCAAAGCATTGCCGATGTAGGTCGTAAAATTTTGTCTCTCAGATACGCAACGGATAAATATATATATATATATATATATATATATATATATATATATATATATATATATATATATATATATATATATATATATATATATATATATATATATATATATATATATATATATATATATATATATATATATATATATAAATTTATAAATTTGTATAAATATATATGTATAAATTTGCTACCTGCATGTATGTAGAAAATTCGCTCGGCTTTTTATCGAGTATGTCGCATTAAAATCGGATTTCAATTTATTTCATTCTAGGATCGCTTGCTTTCGTCGCTTGGTACTCGTCACTTGCATCGCTCGTTCATAATCGAGCGATGTCGGATATTTCAATAATTGAGTACTCGAGCGAAATTTCGCTCGAGTGATACCATTACTACAACTTATACAGAAAAAAAAAATGAAAATATAGATAAACTACGATACTTTATGGGTGGACAACCTTAAAAAATGAATTGTGTGTGCACTATGTCCGCATATTTGAAGCTTACCAACAGTTATTAAATTGGAGGATTTGAAGGACATGTTTGAAAAAGTAACATATAATGCTGTTTTAAAGTGTTATTTTCAATTTATTTCTGTAATCTCTGTTGTTTCCTCAATCGCCTGCAAATTTTGTGGAATGCCATCCAAAATACACACTTTTTTGCAAATGTCTAATATTAGGTTTGTTCCAACCAGTATTTCGGGATCGTTTGATTTGGTTTCATAACATAGCCCTATTATTTTTGTTTGCAATTTGCAATAATAATAATTATTATTCTTGAAATGGAGAATCAGAATCCAATAATTGTTGGTAAGTGTTGTTTCAACTGCATACTCACACTAACTCACTTACCTATCCTCTCTTTTATGATCCTGTTATGCGTAGTTTCCTGTTATTTCATTGCAGTGGTAGAATCTTTGAACATTATTTTATAAATAAAAAATTAATTAAAATTTCCGAACGATTTAGGTACTCCACACAAACTCACAAGCAAAAGTATAACGGACACGTATTCGAATTTGCAAAAATAATCAAGACAGAAGCATCAGCCGGACGCCGGACCAGAATCAGCTGCTAAAAATCGATAATCCCTGCCATAGGTTTGTTCCAACCCGCCGCAGAACCGTCACCGAACGATCACGCTCGTGCGCAGTAATTCAAATGTGTTCCAACCGAGATTTGACAGTTATCGGACGATCCTATTTGCATACCAACCTACCTTGGGACCGTTTAGTTACGATTTCAGAACGGTAATTTCGGTACATGGTCCAAATTAAGAACGGTTTGGGTTGACTTGCGCATTAAAGCATGCTGGCAGGGATTATCGATTTTTAACAGCTGATTCTGGCCAGGCGTCTGGCTGATGCTTCTGTCTTGGTTATTTTTTACGAATTCGAATACGTGTGCATTATACTTTTGCTTGTCAGTTTGTGTGGAATAAATCGTTCGGAAATTTTAAATTGTACACTTACATAATTATCTATAGATAATAATTAATATTCAAGGTGTGGGTTCGATTCCCACACCCGGCATTTCATCAGAGAGGATAGGTAAGTGAGTTATTGAGTATACAGTTGAAACAACACTTACCAACAATTACTGGATTCTGATTCTCCATATCAAGAATAATAATTACCTATTATTATTACAAATTGCAAACATAAATAATAGGATTATGTTATCAAATTCTAAGCAAAAACAAAAAAAAACTATCGATACACGCACGCTTGACACAAAACAATCCACAAAGCGTTTAATTAATTACGAAACACACCTAATTAATTACGAAAAAAACGTATTAAAATGTTAACAAAAGGTACAAAACTAGTATCGACGTATAGCACATATCAAGTACATATAGATATTAATTGAAATTGAAGAATAATTATCGAATTCAATAAGAAAACGCTAAAAAGTTGGAGTGGACTGTTTATTTACCTATGAAACGTAACTCCTGGCTCTTTCTTATCGCTGCTGCTTTTACACTTGAAGGCTGAACAACTAATCACCATTATAACAAAGTTTATACAAAGTTTACTACACACAAACTATTAAAAATCGCTAAAATTGTCGCTGGTGACCAAATGATGACTCATTGTTTGCCACCAAAACAAAAAAAAAGGTCACAAATTCTGCTGCAGCCCGTATAGGGGCGTTACATGTCCTTATATTATTTAATCATTGGTCACGAAACTATTCGAAATCCGCGCATGCTGACAAAGTGCAAGAAAACCGAGTCGAGTGCGATTTCGAAACGATCCCGAAATGCTGGTTGGAACAAACCTAATATGCTTTAATGCGCAATGCTTTAATGCTACATGGGATATAATAAATTCATACAGGGGTCCTATAAAATATACTGTGAGTACGAATGTTAGCGCAAATGATTTTAACGATTTTTTTGTGAATATAACCGAAAATATTGTAAAGTCTCTGAGCGTAGAAAATCGCACAGCGCTTGACTATATAACAAAATTTTCTAATAAACCTTTAAATCTAAATTTTTCCTTTAGAGAGGTAACTTTCATAGAAAATCGAAACGCCGTAAATTCGTTAAAAAATAAGCATAGTAAAGATATTTATAACATGACCATTCCGCTAGTTAAAAAAGTAATAAATTTATTAATATATCCTCTAACTAAATTATTCAATAGATGCATAAGAGACGGTACGTATCCCAGTTGTTTAAAAATTTCCAAAATCGTACCAGTATTTAAAAAAGGTGATCCTGAAAGTGTGAATAATTATAGACCTATAGCTTTAATACCCACACTTTCAAAAATTTTTGAATGTTTATTGAAACACCAGTTAACACATTACTTTGAATCTAATAACTTGTTCATAGAGAATCAATTTGGGTTTCGTAAAGGAACATCTACAACAATGGCTTGCATTCGTTTGATGGAAGATATAATTGAGGGTTTTGAGAGCGGTAACTATGTTGGTTCGGTCTTCTGTGACCTTACCAAGGCTTTTGATTGTGTGGATCACAACATACTTTTACAGAAAATTTCATATTATGGAGTAAATAATTTGAGTTCGAAATTATTGGCTGATTATCTTGTAAACCGATCTCAACAAGCCGGATGCGTTATGTTGGCCAACATTAGCCAACGGTACGCTCTCTGATGTGAGTGTTGTAAAATATGGGGTTCCGCAAGGCTCAGTATTAGGACCTTTATTGTTTTTAATTTACATTAATGATTTACCTGTGGCTACACTTCAGAATAATTTGATTTTGTTTGCCGATGACACTACTATCTTATGTGCCCGGAAACCCCCTGAAGAAATTCAAACTAATTTTGAATCGATTTTGCTAAATGTTGGTGACTGGTTGTGACAACCGATTATGCCTGAATAACACTAAAACAGAAAGAGTTATTTTTTCTCTTAAAACAAAATATAAAGTAGATTTCTGCAGTGTCCGATTTCTGGGAATAAAATTTGACACAAAACTGAGTTTTGAAAGTCAAGTAGACTATGTGGCAAGGAAGGTTTCCATAAGCATGTATGCATTTCGGCGATTGGCTAAGTGTGTGGAGAGTGATGTGTTAGTAGCTGCCTATCATGCTCTCATTCACTCGGTGCTTACTTATGGAATACTTGTTTGGAGTCACTCAGCTCATGCTGAGAGACTGTTTGGACTGCAAAGAAAAGCATTGAGAATTTTGTCAAATTTAAGTTATCAAGCAGATACAAAAAACGCCTACAGAAGACTGGGAATACTGACACTTCCATGTTGCTATATCCTCCAATGTCTTTTATTTGTGAAGGATAACCTAGAACTATATGCTACGCATGATGAACAACACAATTATGCAACCAGAAACAGAATGAATATAAAGTCTGTTCATTTGCGCCTCGGAAGATCTTGGAACTCCAGCCTTCATTATGCTCCTGCATGCTGTAATAAATTATCTCAAAATGTCAGAAATTTACCAAGACATCAATTTAAAACGACAATTAAAAAGCTACCTTCTTGATATGGCTTATTTTAGTGTTACTGATTTTTTAGAAAGCAGTGAAGGGTTATAGCGTGGTTATAGGTTAAAACATTTACATTGTGTATGTATTGTTTTTTTGTGTACTTTAAATTACTGTTAGATAATTATTGTGCTTATTTTATAATTTTGCATTTTACAAAATATGACTTTGTGTAAGGATACTTGTATCTATTAACATGCAATAAATGATTTGATTTGATTTGCAAGTCAGTTCTCAATTTGGACCATGTGCCGAAATTACCGTTCTGAAATCGTAACTAAACAATCCCAAGGTAGGTTGGTACGCAAATAGGATCGTCCGATAACGTCAAATCTCGGTTGGAACACATTTGAATTATTGCGGGCGAGCGTGATCGTTCGGTGACGGTTCTGCGGCGGGTTGGAACAAACCTAATGTTAACGCTTAAATTTATTTAAGAAAAGAAAAAATTTTGAACCTAACCAACAATTCGTATTTAGAGTGGTTAAAGTAATTTTATTAAATTATACGAATAATCTCGTTGATTATTGGTTTGAAATAAATATGACAATGTCCTCCAATGAAAATGCGAGTTGCGTAACTCTAATAATTCTAATTCTGAGCTAGCAAATGAGCTAAATTCTTTACCTAGACCGTTATTCAGAAACTACAAACCTATCGATAAAAATATGCCTGAAAATTTACTTCTTAGCACACAACCAAAGGATATTGGTACCCAGGTACAGTAGCAAGTTTATTATAATGCTTTTCTTAGCTTTAAATCAAATGTTTTTTTGTTGTTTGCGCGATCCTTACCACTTTTTTTCTCGCTAGCTAAAATAATAAGACTCTTTTTAAGGGTCTTCTTTTATTATAAAAATAAAAAATACATACATATACATACATTTCAAGTTTATAATGGATCGTTTTTGGAATAAATAGAATTAATTAATGAATGGTAAAATTTAAATTGTTTTCTTTTTCTCATTAAATTTGGGTATTCACTTAGGAACTAAAGAACCGCCGCTATCTAACTGTAATTTTTAAACCTTTGGTAAATTCTTTCTTTATGAATAATTTTACCAAGTTTATTTTGAAATTTATGTCAAATATTTATAACTACATTCTTGAAAGGGTCGAAAACATGCGACGTTTATACATATCTACACAGATATGTTGGTTTATGTTACATACATATGTAAATTAACTGATAATTTCATTTTTTTACCTTTTATGTTAAATGTAAGGATCACAGGGTAATCGTTTTTAAAGCATATTTAATTGAGGAATAATTTTTGCGTTTGACGTTCTGACTTCAAACATGAAAATATTATACAGAATATCATAGGTCAATATAGTTTTCTACAAGAATTATAAAAAGATATTTTTATTTCTTTAAAATTGAATCTTTAAATGTTTCTTTTTAGTAAGCCTGGATGCACACAAAAAGAGCAAAACAAGTCCAAAATAATCGAGCTATTCAAGTTTGAAAGTTTAAAAAAAATTATATTTATTTTTGAAAAAATTTGAGAGCCACCGGATTTTTTTCTGTATTTGCATCCTTTTCAATAATGTAACCATAGAGTAAAGTAGTAAAGCCGTAACCATGATAATATTAGAGATTAAGAAATTATACTCTGGGAAAATTCGCGGTGAACAGGCAGTTCTAAAAAGTTTTCTAAAACAGAGGAAAATTTAAAAGAAAATGCACGATTTTCAACATCTTTTTTGCGAAAAAAAACCTCTTATACCGGATGCGTCTCAAAAGTGCCTTACCCCTATAACTTTTTTATTTTTTGAGATAAAACAACAATATTTGGTATGTTAGTATATGACATAAATTGGGATTGATTGACGCACTCAATTGTTCTTCAATCAAAATCAATTGTTCTTCAAAATCAAAAGTTGTAGTCATTTCCGGTTTCACCGGAAATGACTACAACTTTTGATTTTTAAATGGCACCTTCGGAATTTTTTTACTTTATTCGATAGAAAATGACACTCTGAATCGAATGACATAACATATATCACATATATCATATATATATAACTTTTGACATTTTGGTATATGGTTTATTTGAAATTGTAACATGCGGTTCATAACGACAATTTAATTCAAAATAGCAAATGTGTGGTATCAAATTATTCGTAAAAAAATGCTTTTTCTAAATATGCTAATGAGCCACCCTCGTTCCATTTGAAAAAATTGAGATATGATTAAAAATACGATTTGGGCATCTTTTAACTGACCAGGACAAGACACTAAAACCATTAGACGATCAAATCTATTTTTCCAAGGCTCCTTGATTAAAAATTAGTTTTTTTTAACACAGCCATGGCACTCTAGATTGAAATTTAAAATAGAATTTGTTTTTGAGTGACTATGTCAAAAATTGACATATGATATGTCATTCGATTCAGAGTGTCATTTTCTATCGAATAAAGTAAAAAAATACCGAGGGTGCCATTTAAAAATCAAAAGTTGTAGTAATTTCCGGTGAAATCGGAAGTGACCGAAAACAATTGAATACGTCAATCAATCCTAATTTATGTCATATACTAACATACCAAATCTCGTTGTTTTATCTGAAAAAATAAAAAAGTTATAGGGGTGAGCCACTTTTGAGACGCACCCTGGGGTCGAAATATACCACCCCTAAAAATATTTGCGCTTATTTAAGACTCACCCTGTATAATAAAAAAAATAGAATCGATGTATTTAGTACTGTGATGTGGGGGTACTCACACAGTGACGCATTTCATTCATGGACATAAAATCACTTTTATTTGAATAACAAATTTTATTATTTTCCCGGGTATGTATATTTTATGTGAAAATTATCTTTATATGACATAAAAAAATTCAAACAATGGTATACATATCCGTGATTTCTGTATTTCTTATCGGTTTTATAATCCATTTTTAGTAACAATTATTTTCACAGTTTAGAAATGAATTACCTAATAGTACCTACAGAAAGAACCAGTAACACTTTTCGTAGTTTAAGCTACATTCTGGTTAAACTTTATTTTGCTTGGAACTATTTTGTTTGCTAATTTTTACGAAAAAACGAAGGTTTTATTTTTTTTAATGTAATGAAATAATATCGTTTAATTTGCAACTTTGGATTGGCGATTTGATAAACCAAAAAGTTCATTTCAGGCGTGAATTTTTTGGAAGATTGTGCGACTCAGTACTGAATCACACGCCACCACTCGCTAAATTTTAGATTTAATTTCTTAAACGATTGAAGATTAACTAAAATTTATCTTTGATCATAAGAAAATGTTTAATACTGAGAAATGTTTTAAGTTATTGCTAAAAATGTTATAATAGTGAGAAATATAAAAAATAATTTAATATTAACAAAGAAAGGCCTTGCTTAATACTATAAGACATTGACAGCTGGTAGAATTTCGATGTCCTATAGCTCTGGACACTAAATTTTAGTTAGCTAACTGTACTAATACTAAGACATTTTTAAAACTGGCGATTTTTTTCTTTCATTTTTGTGTGTGCTTTTACGCCTAAGGATAAAAGTACGAAAATATATTATTAAACTGACATAAAATGTCAAATTCAACGAGCGTAACCATAGTTTCTCTATATATAATTACTTACAAGGTATTACCAGAGTACCTAAACCGACGAGTAGCGACAGTCCTGTTTTCAATTTTCTTTGCGGCTGCGCGAAATAAGTAGGTTATCTGGTTATCTGTCATACGAAGAAGCGAAGTTGCCACTGTTGCCATTTATCAAATATCTCTATATACTTTATTTCAAGTATTCCTCAGGCAACGAATCGTTTTTCTAATTATTTATTAGCAGTAAGTATTTTATACATTCAAATTTAGAAATAAGGATAAAACAAAACAAAAAAATATGTATAAAACTTTATAATTAATTCCACTTCAAATTGTGAGCAGTGTATACCATGTTTATAGGACCACTTCATAAGTTGAGCAGTTAAATACGTAGTCTATCTGTCAAACACGTCAAAAGAGAGAGAAAGAAAATTTGGTCCCACCACATCAAAAGAGCCGACGGTTTCTGTCGCTACTCGGCGATCTACGTACTCTGGTATTACTTTTAAATATTTTTATATTATTTGGAACGTTTGAAATTATTGTTTAAAAACTTATTTGTGACGTTTGAAAAAAATAGCATGTTCTATTCGGAGTAAAAATTACTTTTTGTGCCTCGGCCTTTAATGTCACCAAACTAAACGTACAACCTGGCCACAAAAAGTATAATTTTTACTCCCAAAAAAATTATACAGTGTTGTTCACCACATACGACACGGAGTATTGTAGCTCAACGATTAGATTTTTACAAATTTTAAGTTTTGGGTTTGTTGAAGGACTATTAGAGCTACAATTTAAAAATATTTTTACAAGATACAGAGTGTCCGAAATAAGTAAAAAATATTATAGTCGTATTTTTTTAAATGGAACACCCTGTATATTGTTCTATTTTTGGATTCTACGATTGAAATAAAGGTAAATTTGATTAAGATTTATCACACTTTAAACCTTACCGTTTTTGAAATATTTTCAATTTTATGAAATTGCAATAAAAATTTTAAGGCTTCATTTCTCCAAGGGTATTGAAGTTTTTAATACTAAATATTTACTGAAGATTATTTATTGATGAAATATTGTGTTGCAATAATAACAATTTTACTACCTCATATAGAGTGTCCAAAAATTTATATTAAATAATTACTAGCTTTAAACGGCAATAACTTGTTTAATTTAAATAGAACACCCTGTATATTTTACGTGAATCAGATGCACAATTTAATTGTCTATCAAATTTTATTATACCATTTTTTACTTATCTCTTCAAGTTTTTGTAGAAAATGCATTTTCTTATAATTTAGACCTCATTTATCACTATACCCATGGAATATTGACATTGCAGATTTTTTTAAAGCAACATATATGTACAAAATTTACAGGTGGTAAATATTGCAAGCCCATTGGTATACAAAAAAAAAACTATTTAAATCTTTGTAAAAGAGTATACCAATTAAATATACCACCGACCAAAAATTAGTTAATTAGGTACATATTTTTAAATTGTTTTAATTAATAAATTATTCTAAATAACTGTCGATTTGGCTCAGAAATCAAGATAATAATAAGTTATGAAAATTAACGTCTCTGTTTTAATAAATAAGCATTCGTCAAAAAATGAATGATAAAATTTATAAGGTGTTACTTTTTACCACACTGTCTAATACACACACTAAATTCAGTTTTTTTAGTATTTGGAGCAATTATTATTACAAACCAAACAGTCAATTAATGTAGCTTGAATACTGGGATCATATTAATCGGTCCCCTTTAACAAAAAATATTTAAACATTTTTTTTTTATTTTTTAATAAAATAAGCAAACTATATTCACAATATTAGTATCTGTACTCTTTTAATTTTTTTATGTCTTTAAAAATAGTCTAAAATGTCAAATTCCATAGGTATAGTGATAAATGAGGTTAAAAATTATAAGAAAATGCATTTTCTACAAAAACTTGAAGAGATGGGTAAAAAATAGTATAATACAATTTGATAGACAATTACATTGTGCATCTGATTCACGTAAAATATACAGGGTGTTTCATTTAAATTAAACAAGTTATTGCCGTTTAAAGCTAGTAATTATTTAATATAAATTTTTGGACACTCTGTATAAGGTAGTAAAATTTTTATTATCGCAACACAATATCTGATCAATAAATAAACTTCAGTAAATATTTAGTATTAAAAACTTTGATACCCTTGGAGAAATGAAGCCTTAAAATTTTTACTGCAATTTCATAAAATTTAAAATATTTCAAAAACGGTAAGGTTTAAGTGTGATAAACCTTAATCAAATTTACCTTTATTTCAATCGTAGAATCCAAAAATAAAACATTTAAAAAAATACAACTAATATTTTTTACTTATTTGGGACACTCTGTATCTTGTGAAAATATTTTTAAATTGTAGCTCTAATAGTCCTTCAACGAACCCAAAACTTACAATTTGTAAAAATCTATTGGTTTAGCTACAATACTCTACTTTTTTATTCTACTCGTAAAAGTTCTTTACTTTCATAGCGTTAATTTTAAATAATAATTTAATAAATGACATTTTTATATTGACAATCGCGTCGCAAAAATTAATACTTTTGTGACGTTTAAAAAAATTGATTTTAAAAAAGTTGCTTTTACATCCAAAAATTAAAAAAAATCACAAATTTTAAAATTGTTTTTAGTTTTTAATAATCGAAAGACAGCCGAAATTCTACTAGCCGTCGTTGCTATAAAATGTATTTTCAGTTCTAAAAATAAAATAACTAACTTCTAGATATTCTAAACAACTCTAAAAAGCTTTATTCAGAATCTCGCAATTAGTGGAATAAATTAGGGGTTTCAATTATACTTTATACTTATGAGTTTACGAGCATTCACAATGTCTAAAAGAGATATAGATAATCCTAACAACAGCTTGTAGTATTTAGTGGTATCCATAGAGAAAACTTAATAATTAGGTTATAAAACAACAAACTTTTATATCTAACCACAAATTCTCTTGACAGATGGTAATGATAGGCCAAAATGACATTACTCGCAAATTTTGACGTATAATTAGTAGAACAATTAAAGTTTGTTAACTGTTTATACTGATTTAAAAGTACTACCACTAATTTTTACAATGAATTAGAGGAAGAAACGTCTGCCCTAACTGAAACCACTAATTTGTTTCACTAATTTCGAGGTTCTAAATGGAACTTCAAAAAAAAAGTTTTTCAAGTTTTTTTACACAACCACATCATATTTCTACAAGATCACACTGGAGATTGGCTAATTTCGTCCAAGTTCTTTTTCATTTCCTCCAATTTTCTCATGTCGCTGATGGAGGAATTACACTTGTCCACTACGAGGGAATGGTAAAAGTTCGCCGCGAACAAAACAAACACTATTAGTACCGGAACCACTATTATAGTCGCCGCCACTGCCGCTGTGAAACTATAGTCCCAGAATTTCACCCAACAGAGTATTGCTACCTCGACCATAAATAAAAATAAACCTGCAAGAAAACGTAAAATGTAATATGAATATGTAAAATATAAGCTATGTTTCAAAAAGTCTTGTATTTAATTGTGAGTAACTCATGAGAGATTTCTTAGCAAATACTTGCTATAGTAAACGCCACGAAAGTTTGGAAGTGATTCATCGGTCGCTACCATGTGAACTAATCTGTTCAAGGTCACATAAGACTTAATTCCAGTGCCGTGCTGTTTCAAGTCACATAATAATCAATATATAATCTGTTGTAATTTGTTGTTTTAACTGTCAAAGTCTTGTCAAAACATATATTTGGTTATAAATATAAAATGGAATGCCCCATTGGTCGCACTGTAAGCGCACCAATGGACTGACGCACAAAAACCAATCAATCAAAGAAACGCGATATAGTATCGTCTTTGTCAATCACGCTAACATTTTAGAATAAGTAGGAGGAGCGCAGGCAGATGATTAGACCGGGCCTTTAAAAACCTACGTCTGCGGTAAAAATTTACGTTTTTAATGTAAAAATGATAGCGCGCGTGTCGATTCTAACTTCATCAAGCGATGAATCACTCCCAAACATTCGTGGCGTTTACTCTAGTGTATCGAACAGTAATATAAATTTTCCCAATATATACTGAGTCTCAAAACGAGATTTGGGCTGTATTCCGTTGCAAAACCAGGCGAACCAGACCGGTAAAGTACGGTAAAGAGCGGTTCCTGAAAAATATCGATTTGATACGGAACGGTTTGGTAAACACTGGAAACGTCAAATGTTGACGTTTTCTAATTTACAATACCTCTATTATAAAATTTATCTCTTATGCATTTTTAATGTACCTATTCTCTGCTTTTATTGCGTTTGCTCTTTCTTTTCAATGGAGTTTAATATTGAAAAGTACTTTATTAATAAACTGTTTAGACAGCTCAAGGGAAGATTTGCAGGTCCAATATTAAAAGAGATCAATAATAAACAAATCTAATCAATATTTATATTTTATAGCTTACAAAACATTCACGATTACTTGTTGTCTTGTTTTTAATGTTTTCTTTAAATGTTCTGACTTTAAAGAAACAATGGCTGCATGATAAGTTTAAATGGTCCTAAAAAGTCATTCTATTTAGTTAATGATATTTATTTACCTTCACTGCCTACCTCCATTGCTTTTGGATGTAAATACAAAATATTATTACAAATTTTAGAAATTAAATGAGAATTTCACTCGCACTTCCAATATTTGCTTGATTTCTGTCACATAAAATGGCATTGATTGACAAACAAAACCAGAAAAACTACTTTCTAAAGCTGTTGGGGCGCTATTCTGTAAAATCGTCGGTATCGGTAAGCTAACGATAGCTCTCGATACGTATTTGTACATAGTAAAATGTGTTAATTGTTGTTAAACATAGTTACCGATCGGTCCTATGGCAGATATCGCAAATTTGTACCGACGAAAATCGGTATCTCTACCATGCCCTTGTCAACCTCACGGTAGAGATACCGAGAGTCGTCGGTACAAATTTGCGATATCTGTCATAGGGACGATCGGTAACTATGACAACAACAATCAACACGACGCTCATTGGCCGTACGTACCGATAGCTGTCGGTAACTTGCCGATACCGACGATTGTACAGAATAGCGCCCCTTTTGGTGACAGTTATAACCGAATTTTTCAGGAACCGTGTTCCGTAATAAGAAAACTTTCAGGAAAGAGATAGAAACGGAACATAAAACCATAACCATGGTAAGGAACGGAATGCACCCTTGGTATATTAGTACCGTATGATCGAGAAAAAACGGCGTCAGCGTTGGCTATGAAATGAAGATCGCTGTCAATTTATATATAAATTTATATGGGAAATGTCATCGATCGTCATTTCCCAGCCAACTGAACGCCGTTTTTTTCGATCATACGGTATATGACAAAAATTAGGATTGATTAACCTATTCAATTGTTTTCGGTCGACAGAAAATAGCACTCTGAATAGAACGACACATGTCATCTTTTGACATTTTCAATTAAAAAAATTGCTTTTTAAATTTCAATCTTGAATGCCATGGCTGTCTTAAAAACATTAATTTTTAATCAAAGAGCCTGTGGAAACATAAGCAATGGTCATAGTCTAATGTTTTTCGTGTCTTATCCTGGCCTGTTAAAAGATACCCAAATCGTATTTTTAATCATATCTCAATTATTTCAAATGGAACGAGGGTGGTTCATTAGCATATTTAGGAAAAAAACATTTTTTACAAATAATTTGGTACCACACACTGGGTATTTCATGTCAAATGTCGTTATGACCCGCATGTTACAATTTCAAATAAACAATATGCGAAAACGTCAAAAGTTGACATATGATATATCAATCATTCTATTCCCAATTCCCAGTGTCATTTTCTATCAAATAAAATTTGAGTCAAAAGGTGTAGTCATTTCCGATGTATCGGGAAGTCAATCAATCCTAATTTAATTAATTTAAAAATTGTTCTATTGGTTGAGTCTAATGTAGGCTTACCTAAAATAGTTGAAAATGCCCAGGCTAGTTCAATGAAGCCTCGCATCCTTTCGTGGGGACTTTCCGTAACCAGCTCGCATATTTCTAGTTTTGCTATCGATTCGATATTGGGCAGGATGTACGTGGATATCATCAAGGCAAAAATGTGAACTGCGACTAGTATGGTCGTGCAAACGGCGAACATCACGAAAAGCCACTCAGGAACATTTGTGGGGGTGTTGATTTGAAGCTCCACCTAGTAATTTAATACTTTTTAGAGTAATTATTGAGACTTCTGGACTATTATTACAGAAAAATTATCGTACACGAGTCATAGGGTTTGCGTATCGAGATGGTTTTATAGAAGTTAGTTCTCCATCTCTGATATCAGCCGTACCAAAGTTTATGGTACGAATAGTCATCACGGCGCCGGCGCACCCAATGATGAGGTGTTCTGGTATTTTCCCATTTTCCCCACACAATCTGCATTCGCCGTTGTTTCTTATCTTCAATCTATTGAGGTGTTCACAGAGGAGACAGTGTCTCGTTAAAAACCCCGTGACAATCTGAAGATTGTTCTTACCTAAATCAAGGAAAATCCACGTGTTGGGGATCACTTAAGTCGAAAGATACATCGTATCTTCATAGATACAGAAATTTCAGCATATAACATAAAAAAGCTAGGAGTTTTCCACTTGGTAAGTTTTCAAGATATACTCGTATTAACTAAATTATACGATACGTCGATTTTAGTATTCAAATGAATCATGTAACAGGAATCAACAAAGTAAAACGTACCATTGCTATCATGGCGAATCCTGATAGTAGTTCCGAGGTAGTAGCTGTTGCCTTGAGTTTCGCCCTCGATTTGTGTAACCGTCGCCACGACAGTCCTTCTGGGGTGTTAGAGATCACTTTGGTACCATTTCTGCCTGTTTCGACGTCGTAACATTTGCAACAACATCGGGAACTGCTGGTACTTTCATCGTCCTGCACCGCTTTCAGCTAGAACAAAAAACATCTCGTGGAATAAATATAACATGCAAATTTAATTAAATGTACTTAATATAGACGAAGGAGGATTAGGGGTTAACTGGCATAGGAGTACGACAGGGAGACGCGGTATCCCCAAAGCTGTTTGCAGCAACACTAGAAGAAATCAAACACAACACTGGAAATAGTGCTATTAGTATAGTTAAATTACCGGGGAATTTCACTATTCGCTATCGGAGGAAAAATTCTTGCTAAAATTATGTCAAACCGCCTACGCCCACATATAGAAAAAATCCTTCCAGAATCGTAAACGGGTTTTCGTAATAACCGCGGCACCGTCGATTCCATATTTTCCATCCGCCAACTACAGGAAAAAGTTAAAGAACAGCAGTCAAAACTTTATGTTGAAAACATTCATCGATCTAACAAAAGCCTTCGACTCTGTGAACAGCATGAGATGCACTTTGGGCAATTATGACAAATTTCGGAGTAACCCAACAAATTTCTTACAGTGTGTAAAAGCCTCCATAACAACAACAAGTCAAGAATCATGGATCACTGAGCGATCCCATCCTAACAAATACAGGAGTTAGGCAGGGATGTGTCTTAGCGCCTCTCCTATTCAACATATTCATGGCACCGCTCTCCATTATAGTGGACAGCAAACTGCAGGAGAGAGAATTGGGTATTAGATACAGATACGACGGCGGTCTGTTTAACATAAAAAGACTCAGGACAAAAACACGTACAAAATTCATCACAAAACTTCAATACGCTGATGACTGCGCTCTAGTTGCAAAAACGGTACAGCAATTACAAGAAATGCTGAACACATATACCTGGGCATACATGCTTTGGGCCTTAAGCTAAACATCGACAAAACTAAAATCATGTGCACTCCCCCGGAAGATGACAACAATGCTATAAAAATCGGAGAAGAACTACTGGAATATGTTGCGGAATTCAATTACCTCGGCAGTTTGATTTCGGAAAAGGTCAATATCGACTCTGAAATTCAGCACAGGATTAGCAGCGCCTCAAGGGCATTCTGGAAATTAAAAAACAGGGTTTTCTACAACCATGACTTGCAGGCACAAAAACGAAACTTGCAGTGTACCGAGCAATAATAATCCCCACCATGTTATTTGAACGCGTTAAACAAGTTGCAACAGAGACACCTTAGATAACTCTTAACAATCAAATGGTTCCATCATGTCTCAAACGTATCGGTTCTTGAAAAAGCTAACTGCGAGAATATTGAAGTCATGGTTACAAAATCCCGACTAAGATGGGCTGGTCACGTATGCAGAATGCAAGGAAACCGCATACCAAAATCATTGCTTTACGGTGAGCTTGTAGGCGGTAAGAGGAGGCCAGGTGGACAACTCAAAAGGCAGAAGGACATTTTCCACGAAAACTTAAAGGGGATGAACGTGCAGAATGAGTAGGAAGAAGAAGCAACTCACAATAGAACTCAATGGAGAATTGTATACTCAGTTAACAGCGATAATCAAAAAGTTAAGAGGAAACAAAGCAATGAGGTTTTTGAATGTCCGGAGTGCGGTAGACAGATAACATCACGTATCGGGCTTTTCAGTCACAGAAAAGCTCATGAAAGAAAACGCCTTGCGTGACCATCTTCTGATGCGTGTCAAATACTCGTCAGCGAGTAATGGCTGTATGTATATGTAGTTTCTATGGAAGCACCTATTTAACAATTTTGTCATAAATTGTTAGTATATCAATATTAGGCATCTTTATTTCTGTAATAATTATAATGACTTGCCAATTGCACGCTATGATCTATTCTACTAATTAAAATACTTTATTCTTAAGTTTTCTAAACTCACGACTGTTTCATGTAAAATTACATAATGCCTCAGTACTATTCTGAGAAAAATGTGCCCGCTGTTTTTTCCGTCCGTCATTGCTTGACTCAAAATCTATCACTCTCAAAGTCACTTTAATCGTTGATTGAAGAAACATTCCCAATTCTTTCAATGAACGCTTTAATATTATAATGTGAATCGACCCTTAAAAGTACCCTGTGTCTGTACTTACCCGAGGAGGTGGCGGTGGTGGTATATACATAGGAGGTCCTTTGTATCCCATCGATATTGTGCTGGAGTTGCAGGAAAATGGAGGAGTTCGTTCTCGCGAGATGGAACTTAACGGAGTTTCCATTCCCGGAGTTGACAAAAGTGACAGGGGACTGTCACTTGCTAATACTTTCGGTCTGTTGAAGGCTTCGACGATATTGAGCGATCTTGGGCGTGTTGACAGGGGTTTTAGCTGTGCCTAGACAACGAAAATACAGATTAGTTTCAATACAATTCATTATAATGTTGCGAAACCAGTCCCGCTTTAATACGACCTAAAAGAGCCTGGAAATTCGTGAACACAGCGGCTAAGAATCATTCAGAACATTCTGGGCTCTCTGTCGCACTCGTATAAATGCCGAGGCCGGTGCGCAAGGGACAGACGATAATAACATAGTATAAGGAAACTAGTAGCTTTACTCCTTGTCAAATCCTTTGTTCTTTTTCTGCCACTTTATATGACCCTGTTCTCGCGTCCCGTGACCACTGACGTAGCTGTATAGTCGTGGTCTATAACTAGGCAAAGTATAGTCGTGGCACTTGCCATAATTTCACAGAGATGTATTTAGGAAAATATGAGTTCACAATAAAATAAAATAAAAAAAATTTATCATCGAGTAAAAATTTCCTTGAAAACATAATATTTTCACATTTCGTGTACCTAAGTAACAATTCTTCTGTATCTGGAAATCTTCTGATGGGAAGAAATGCGGAAAAAATATATAATGACATCTTTTTATATTATTATCTATTTTAAAGATTTTCTACAACTTTTTTTAATTTAAAACAAGTATAATTTTAACTTTAATGTGTTTGTTTTATAGTAATATATTGGTTAGGTGATTTTCATTGGATAACTAATACATTGAACAACACATTGTACTAAATAATAAAATAACATATCGTCGGTGAAATGTGATAAACTGCTAACTCCATTATTCCTAATTTTACAGGAGAACAAAAAAAAAGGTACAAAAAAATATGTAGACATGTAGGAAGTATTTTCATGCGTTAATATGATAAAGAGATAAGAATTTTATTTGCTGGGAAACAATATAACTCAATATTTCGTGTTACATCATTTTTTTCAGACACAATAGGGAGATAGCAGATATTCGTCTTGCAGAAATAAGAAATAAAAATATACTTCTGGAGATAGCAACCTTTATTGTTTGAAATTTTAAAAATGGAATTGAATATTACCCAAACAGATTGAGAAATAATCAATTAAATTTAAAAAATATATGATATTCATAACCATATATTTATAATATCGTCGGTCTAGAAGCAAAACATACAAGTCAAAAACGAATAAATTTTTAATATATTTTTAAAGATCTGAAGTGGCAACATTTTGGACTTAATGAATATGAAAATAATTTAAAAATTAAACTTATAATTCTGAGAAGATATGGTAGAATCCTTCCATGCTTATCCTAATTTTTATACAACGGTAGTAGACCGACCTTGGAAAACAGTGCGCTATTTTATTAAATTTTTATTACTTTCCTCCTTATTTTTTTAATTTTTATAAAAATTATGTATCATTTACGTGGAAAAACGTGGAAAAAAATAAAACTGATTAGGAATTATGGAAATTCTTGTACAAGTAAGTAATGGTTATTTAAACTATTTATAGCACGCCGATGAATTGCTCGTATATAGAGAATTTCATTTTTCCCCTCACCTTTTACGGATACCCCGTATTTACAGAACGGATCGACGCAGGGTCGGACTGGCCATATTATATATATAACTATTAGGGGGGCACCAGCCTTCGCGGTGCCCCCGTTCGTTAATATTTGCTTTTGCATTACATTATGGCATTTGCATTTTATTGGTTTACCTTGCATTAGGGTAGTTCCCTGATTTCTATACAGGATGAGTTTTAAATAAGTGCAAATATTTTCAGGGCTGGTAAATCTCGATAAAAGAAACATAATATTTTCTCTTTACCGTTTTTTCAAATAAATCCAAAACAACCGAGTTATTTCACTTTTAAAATTTCCAATTTTTTGCTATATTTTTGAGAATTATTGGATTTTCTTTCTTGTAAATTTAATCTACTACCTATGTTGCCATATTACAAACAAAGTATGTTTTTAAACTAAAAATTTCCAATTTTTTTTTTAAATTCCAAATTTTCAAAAAAAAAATTTGCCCAAAAAACCTCATAATCGTGTTTCTTGGGTCGAAATATACTACCTCAAAAAATATTTGCATTTATTTAAGACTCACCCTGTATATAATAGGGAAAAATTGACCAAAACGTAAGGCGAAAAAATACGCAAAAAAATCAACACGGGCCCCTTCTTACATTGCCACCCGGGCCCTTTTGGCCTAGTTGGACCCTGGATCGAAGTACTGTCCTAAAGAAATATACCAGTAAGAATCCGTGTGTTTGCTTTAGCGTGATCGTAACGGAAATTATGGACTTAGCAGTATTTCGGTGGCTATTTCAGATCACTGGGAGTTAGCAGATATTATTGAGTTAAAATTGCAAAATTTCTTTAATGGGAAAAAATGTATTTGCTTTCCCTACTTATAGAGTATTTTTTTCTCTTTCTAATGGTATAAAAAAACTTATTAACGTAAAAAATGGAGTTAGCAGGTTATCACGTTTCACTGACGATATTTAAATTTCAATAATTGCTAATAAACATTACAGAAATTTCAAAAGAGAAAAGAAGCAAGAAGAATGAGAAATAGCATCACTACTTTCTCACGTAATAAAAGAATATTTTTTTAGTTATTGTTACCGAGTCCCGAAGGTACCGAAAGAACCGGGAAATAATTTCGAATCCCGGTTCTTTGATATCTCAACAGAACCGGGAATTTCCACTTCTGAACCTTAGTTACCATATTATCAAGAAATTATGTATTTAACTAAAAAAAAAATTGTGCAGAAAAATCCTCATATTTCTGGGGCCAAAATATACTACCCCTAAAAATATGTTTTTCCGGAACCGGAGCTGTTGTTCGGACCCGGTAATTTCAGTACCATGCCTCTAAGGAACCGGGATTTCCATTTTTTTTTTCAGTACTTTCGGTACTAGCAAATTTTAGTTCAATAATCGTGCAGTTCGTTAAACAGCAAGCAAGGGATGGTTGTCAAAAGTAAAATCGATGAAAAATTGAGGTTTAAATGAAAATAATATCAAATTATAAGTAGTAATCAGTCATGAGAAAATTAACCTGAACACAAACATGATCACAAAAAACTCAAAAGCACAATTTTTTGAATTATTACTAAGGTAAGGCACTCATTTTTTGTCAATCCGTCTCTGTGCTGGGACGCAACGCTCCAACCTCGCAGTTCGACGGACGGAACTCAACTAAAACGCTCTGCAATCTGCCGATATTCGACAGATTGTAAAAACTGGCAGAAAATATTTGGGAAACTACTCTTCTGCTATGATACTAAAGCTTACTTCGGGTTTCTCTTATTACCGATTCTAAACCGTCCTAGAACTGTGATGCGTATGCGCAGAAGGAAATATGAAGACATTATTTCATTTGCGCATGCGCTGCAGAGTTCTAGGACGGTTCAGAATCGGTAATAACAAGAACCCGAACAAAGCTTAAGCTACGGTCGCGGCTTAAAAATAAATTTGGTAAATAAATAAGTTTGTAAATAATTTTTGTCTTGTGTTATATTTTTTTTGTTTTGTTAATTAGTGTAAAATAAATTGTGTTAGATAAATTAGACTTTTTATTCACACGGAACCGTAACGAACCGGACGAGAAACGTAACAATAAGAACGAAAATATTGAGGGTTGAGTTGACTTTTGTCGGTTATTGCTACTATTTGAGGAGTAAATAAAAAAAATCAGGGTTTTGTTTATGTGATTTGCGATTTGAGTGAAATATACATAATTTATCACGAATCAACCACAAAGTCAACCAAGGTTTAATCGTTACCACAGCCATATTCATTGCTATGCTAATAGCTCCATTATTTTCTTTTTTACAAACTAAAAACTCGATTATTTCTTTTGAATTACGCACCCAAAAATTAAATTAATAACATAATAATATGTGAAACCTGTACAGGGTGGGTCAAATTCGACGCTTTTAAATGGAAACACCCTTTTCTATAGGAGATAGACGAAAACTAATATCGGTGTCTGAAGCTCAATTTACATCAAAAACATGATGGTGAAAACCGCACATCAATATCTGTTACCGTTTCGGAGTTACGGGGTGTTTTTCAAAAATGTGCATTTTTAACAAATCGCTGTAACTTTTTTGCTATGGAAAATTTTGCATTTCTATGAAGACATTTCCAAAGTACCTTTTTACGTAGAATTTAATGGTTTAAGTATAATTTTTTTAAAATTAATAATTTAAGAGTTATCAACAGAAAAATTGATTTTTTATTTGGGACACTCTATATATTTTTAATTAACTGAAGAGAATTTAAAATTACCTTTCCAAAAATATAGCACACTTGATATTTTGTTATAACCCCCTTCGAAATACAGAATTTTTAAAAGCTCGCCACTTTTAACTAGTAGGCTTTGGACCCCTTATTGATGATATGCCTTTAATGGAACTCGAAAACATATTTTTCCAGCAAGACGACGCATCACCTCTGAACGCTGAAGTTATCAGCAAATTTTTGCAGCCAATTTCAAGAATAATTGGATAGCTAACCAAAATCTCAGCCGTTGGCCGTCGAGGCCGCCTGACTCAGTACCCATGGATCTAATCCTATGGATATATTTGCGGAAGAATAAAGGTCCCTTATTCTTCCGTATAATCTAGACAAGAATTAAAAATACTTAGCAGTTATGAGAGGGTATCTTTCACCCCCACTGAGTTAATGAATACCGCGAGAAATGTTCAAAAACTGCCCCGTCTGTCCATAACAGAAGACGGTCGATATGTCGAACACCTGTAGCAAAATCTCATGTCTTGGTTTACTACTTATTTTTATTGTTATTAGATATAGTTTAAATGCGTTGATGTTGGTTAAATATATTTTAAATTGTCATAAAATTCTGCATCTCTCATAGGAAATATTATTTTCGTATTAATTGATGCTCCCATCTAGAATTTTTTTGCATTACAGCCGGTGCCGTTCAAAGCCTACTTATTTAAAGCGGGCGAATTTTTATATACTCTATATCTCGAAGAGGAATCGAGCAAAATATCAGGTGTGTTATATTTTTGGAAAGGTAATTTTAAATTATTTTCAATAAAGTGAAAATATACAGGGTGTCCTATATAAAAAATCAAATTTTCTGTTAATAATTCTTAAATTATTAATTTAAAAAAAAACATACTTAAACCATTAAATTCTACGTAAAAAGTTGCTTTGGAAATGTTTTCATAAAAATACAAAATTTTCCATAGCAAAAAAGTTACAGCTATTTGTTAAAAATGCATATTTTTGAAAAACACCCCGTAACTCCGAAACGGTAACAGATATCGATATGCGGTTTTCACCATCTTGTTTTTGACAAAAATTGAGCTCCAGACACCGATATTAGTTTTTGTCTATCTCCTACAGTAAAGGGTGTTTCCATTTAAAAGCGTCGAATTTGACCCACCCTGTACATCTCCTTTCTTTGATCTACAGTGTGATTCAGGCTTACGAAAAAACTCTATATTAGGTTTGTTGTTTGTGAATTTCATTTCAATTTTTTCACATAATATGGGGGCAATGGTAACGCAGATTTTGAAAATGTTTGTGTCATACAGTTAACCGTTTGTTAACCATACAGTTAACCGTCGTTGTCAAACATAACCGTTTTTAGACTAAATTTACTGCTTATTTAGAGCCCTCTTAAAATTCTAAATTCGAAGAATTTTAAAAATTCTTAACAGGAAGTACTGTATAATAGTGTCTTCTTCAAAATTCGGTCTACCAAAATTTGCAATCTTGTTGAATATATACAGGGCAAGGCAGAACTAAATGTTGTATTTTTCTCCACTGTTTTCAATGGTACACCCTGTGTTTTGTATCATAACTGAACACGGTTTTGTTTAATCCTTTTGTATAATTAAGCACTTCCTATACCTAAAATCGATATTTAATGAGAAAATTGAGTTTTTTTTTAACTGAGTTAAAAAATATATGTTATTATATATTTAATATGGTAGAACCCACTTCGTTCTAATAAAAAATAATAGTAATAAGTAATTATAATTGAAAAAATTGCAATTTGTCGGAGGCAAGTTTACTAGTTTTCACTTTTAGTAAAAAATAACTAAGGCATATGTGAACATTAGTCAAAAAACAAAATTCTCAGGAGTCATTGTTCTGGCCGAAAAATGCTCTTGTAGGAAAATTTACTCACAAAATTATTGCACAGGGTGTTTTAAAATTAGCTCTTATTAACTCTTCGATTAACCCAAGTTTATAAAAACACTGAGTTTACCAATTAAAGTAGATATACATAGTTTGCAAAAAAAAATCATGAAAATAGAGCTAAAAATAAAAAAATATTTTTTAAAAAAATATTTTATTTCAACCAGTGGCGTCTGTACGGGTTTTACATTGAATATTTTTGGAGAAAAAAAATGGTAAATAATAAATTAGTAATCTATAATTTCCAATATTTAATTAGTTAATGTTAATCTGGTTTTAAAATTTAAATTAGCAAATACGCGGGTAAACATTATCCTACGACATAAAATACCCATATTTTAAACCAATTAATTCTAGTTTAATATACGTATACTTAGTGCAAATAATATTATAAATTCCAATTGATTATGAAAATAAATTCGAACAATGTTTACTAATTATTTTAATTTCTTTTAATATCGAAAAACCAATATTAAAAGCAGTACGGAGAAACCATGGTTTATTGTTGTGTTTGTTCAGTACTATCCGCAATTCGTTGAATATATTTTAATATGTACATACCCATGAATTGCTCAGCGTTCTTATATGTTGGGAATAGATTAAATCGCCAGAAGTGTTGTGTCTCTTCATTTTTCTCAAGTGGTTTCTGGGAACCGTCGAAAAATTGACTTGAGTACCTTGGTCCGCCTTCATATTGATACTCTGCAACAAAACAATAGATTTTTTTAAAACGTAATATGTTTTTATTATTGTTTAAGATGGATTATATCAAATGACTTAATCACCATTCTCAACATTTCTAAAACTAAAGCTTTGTCGTATAAAAACTCGCTGCAGCCTTTTGTACTTAACAACACCACCATTGACATGGTAAAATCTGTAAAATTCTTAGGACTTGTTGTAGACAATTCTCTAAAATAGGACATACATATCGACGCTTTGTCGAAAAATAAAGCTCTGTCTATTTTGCATTAAGATCTGTTTCTAAGGAGCTTAACTTGTCGGTGGCTAGAACTGTTTATTATGCACTTTTTGAGTCGTACCTCAGATATGCCCTTCCATTCTGGGGTACGTGTTGTGCGACTCAATTTGACCGCATTTTCAAGCTCCAGAAGAGAGCTGTTCGATATTGACTGGGACTAAACAGCAGAACTCATTGCCAGGACTTTTTAAAAAATTAAAAATATTAACTCTTCCTTCCTTATTTATATTTGAATCCTTTAAGCATGTATCAGCATCCCAAGAAAGGCCATCTCACACTTATCCACTCAGGAACGCCGAGCAAGATCTTTATCTACCTACCCCACGCACAGAGTTCAATATTATACAACTCGAAAAAATCACCTGCCATTTGAAGTCAAATCCATAACATCATTTTCTTCATTTCGCAAAGCATTGAAATCTTATTTACTAGACAAGGCTTTCTACGCCGTAAATGACATATAATAAATGCCACGAATGTTTGGGAGTGATTCATCGCTTGATGAAGTTAGAATCGACACGCGCGCTATCATTTTTACATTAAAAACGTAAATTTTTACCGCAGACGTAGGTTTTTAAAGGCCCGGTCTAATCATCTGCCTGCGCTCCTCCTACTTATTCTAAAATGTTAGCGTGATTGACAAAGACGATACTATATCGCGTTTCTTTGATTGATTCGTTTTTGTGCGTCAGTCCATTAGTGTGCTTGCAGTGCGGCATTGGGGCATTCCATTTTATATTTATAACCAAATATAAGTTTTGACAAGACTTTGACAGTTAAAACAACAAATTACAACAGATTATATATTGATTATTATAATGACTTGAAACGCCACGGCACTGGAATTAAGTTTTATGTGACCTTGAACAGATTAGTTCACATAGTAGCGACCGATAAATCACTCCCAAACATTCGTGGCGTTTACTATACATATTTTGATAATCGAATTTGATATTGTAAACACTGGTCTAATGGTGCGTTTAGACTTGAGCACGCACGCACTGATCCTCCGCGAATGCTCAAGTGTAAACGGCTGTGCGCGCACGCTCACTCTGATTCTGTCTGTGCGCGAGAAGCCGCGAACGTGAGCCGTCTGGTGTCGGTTTTTGGTCCGTGCTCAAAGGGATTTTATGTGTGCGCGAACGCTCAATTTAGACCGGCAATTTGTTTTGTCTGCGTTTGTGCGTGCGTGTGTAATTCTTTTCGTTTTCTTTATTAAAACTATGGAGTGGATCAATGAATCTTCGTTATTATTGATTGAAAAATATGAAAAGTTGCCTATATTATGGGATATTAAACATTCTTTGTATTATTAAAAAATCAAAAAAATATAACGCATGGCAAAACCTTGTAAATAAAATTAATATTGAATATGTCGATATTAATGAAATTGCTATTCTAAAATTTGTATCTTTTGTTCGTAATTTTTGGTGTTATTAAATTTTGTAAATATTCAAAGTCGGGCCTGGGGTGCAACTTTGTTCATGTTTCAAAGCGATAGCAAAGTAATTTGTAGCTTGATGCACTATGTTCAGTAGCAACATCGATTCGTAGCGATATTCTGATTTCTCGCTTTGTGGCGAGGCGACAGTCTAGACACGTGTGCAAGAGTGTGATAGTGATACCATATTTCGCAGTATTTGAGCGACAATAGTTTTGCAATGAACATAGTATCGATCTGGTTTTGACATCGCTTCTAAACGATCGGTTGCTAACTTGAACAAAGTTGCACCCCTGGTCATTCTTGTACAGTTTTTGAACTGATCATAGCCCTCCTCAGACACTAAGTTGTTGCAGTAAATTATATCGATTTCTAAAAATTTGGGTTTGCCACCAGCGACGATGTTTTCGATTTTTGTTCTTTTTAATAATTAAGCTGTGCATAACAATGACTGCAGCCTCGACTATTTCTTGGTCGTCCATTATTTTCGCCAACACAACTCTGCTGTGCGCGCACAAATGGATCACTTCATTCGTCGAAAAATAAGTTTTTAATTTGAACGGAGCCGAGAGCGCGAACGAATGCCGTGCGCGCACGCTCAGCTCGTGCGTGCTCAGGCCTAAACGCATCATAATATTTGCTATTACCCTTGATTATGTATAAAACAAGGCTATTACTATATTTACTATAAACTTTCAGAATATTTTTGAATCTTATTTTTATTAGCCGACCATACCGACAGGTATGGTAGGCTATTAAAATCGGCAAAAAAAAAGTTTTGTTAATTTCACTCAAAATTAGTTATTTGGGTCATAAATGACCTAAATACAAAATATTTTAATGGTGTCTGTCTGTCCGTCTGTCTGTCCGTCTGTCTGTCCGTCTGTCTGTCCGTCTGTAACACGATAACTCAAAAACCGATAAACCGATTTTAACCAAATTTGGCACAAAAATACTAGGGCACCCGAGAATCTGGCCATTAGTTTTTCGTGGGGTGGGGTTTGGTAAGGGGGTATGGGAGGGGGTTAAAAATTTTAAAAATCGTAACTCCAGAATTACAGTAGCTAGCGAAACGCGGTTTTCAATTTAAGATTAGGAATAATATTTGCAACAAAATTTGTAATAACATCAAAATCAGTCAAAGTCGCAGTTTTTGAGATAAAAAAAATAT
Organism: Sitophilus oryzae; assembly: GCF_002938485.1. Lineage (NCBI taxonomy): Eukaryota > Metazoa > Arthropoda > Insecta > Coleoptera > Curculionidae > Sitophilus > Sitophilus oryzae. The sequence continues at coordinate 735,610 of NW_022145617.1, read as the reverse complement.
CAAGTATGGGCGGCTATACGTGCCTTCCGGCGCTAATTTTTTTTATTCTTTGAGATTATAAACATTTATAAATGTTTATTTTAAACAATGAGACTGACAATGTAATTTGTATACTTGTTTTGTATTCTCTTTTGTTTGTTTGTTTGTTTACTTTACCTTTGTCGACAAATTGTAAAATTTTTTGACAATAAAGGCATTTTAGAACCATTTTTAGAATTATTAGAACCCATTGGTGTATGAGGTTAGAAATAACTAAAAACATACAGAGCGATCAGCAATGCTTGAAATACATTATAAAACATTATTATTTTTATATGCATCCCCAACACTTGATTGCTTTTTGATTAGACGAATTTAATTTTAATCATTTGGCAACGATGATACATTTTTGACTTAACGCGCGTGCAATTAAACAAAATTGTATATTGTTTGTCTATAATAAAGCAATCAGTAGTACATAGTATATAAATTATCTATCTGGTTATTATTACTGCATTAATTTCACATGATTGTGAACATAATTCATTCTGTGACACGACAACTATAGTCCGGAAATGCATATCGAATCTATTACAGGATTCATAATAGTACGTATGGATTTACAATACGACAAAAAAATAAATAAATCAAATCTGTAGCCTTAAAATTAGTAATGCTATTGTTTATTATACTTCAGTTTTCAGATCTGCAAAACAAATAGATATAAGGTATTTCCTGAATTATTAAATATAGCATTGTTTTTTATATTATTTTTTTTTGTTTAAGTTCTTATAAAATTCTTGTATTATTCTTATTAAAATTCTTATAAATAATTTTAGCATGGTTGGTAAATATCATGATATTTATATAAATATCAAATATCGGATATATATCCAATATATATCTGATATATATCCGATATATATCAAGTTTTGATATTTATTTTTGTTTTTATTTTTTATGTAAAACTGCGTTTAGTATCAAGTAAAATTAAGAGCTCAAGCAAATATTTTTATTTCAATTTAATTATTGTTGCTTTACACATAATAGGAACAACATTTAAACAAAACTATATAAAAAAAATACAGAAATTCTAAAAAAATAAACAGAACTTCTAAAAAAATAAACAGGAATTCTAAAAAATAAACAGAAATTCTAAAATATAAACAGAAATTCTAAAAAATAAACGGAAATTCTAAAAAATAATCAGGAATTCTAAGAAATAAACGGAAATTCTAAAAAATAAACAGAAATTCTAAAATATAAACAGAAATTCTAAAAAATAAACGGAAATTCTAAAAAATAATCAGGAATTCTAAGAAATAAACGGAAATTCTAAAAAATAAACAGAAATTCAAAAAATAAACAGATATTCTAAAACTAACAACAAACAAATTTATATTTGATTTATTAGTTTATTAACATAATACTGCGTTTAGTATCAAGTAAAATTAAGAGCTCAAGCAAATATTTTTATTTCAATTTAATTATTGTTGCTTTGCACATAATAGGAACAACATTTAAACAAAACTATATAAAAAAAAATACAGAAATTCTAAAAAAATAAACAGAACTTCTAAAAAATAAACAAGAATTCTAAAAAATAAACATAAATTCTAAAATATAAACAGAAATTCTAAAAAATAAACGGAAATTCTAAAAAATAATCAGGAATTCTAAGAAATAAACGAAAATTCTAAAAAATAAGCAGAAATTCTAAAATATAAACAGAAATTCTAAAAAATAAACGGAAATTCTAAAAAATAATCAGGAATTCTAAGAAATAAACGGAAATTCTAAAAAATAAACAGAAATTCAAAAAATAAACAGATATTCTAAAACTAACAACAAACAAATTTATATTTGATTTATTAGTTTATTATTTTTTTTTTGATGATGATTTACCATTTTATTATTTATCATTAATAATAAAATGGTAAATCATCGTCAGATTCGTCAGAGTCAGAATCAATTGATACTGTTTCTGGCACAAGTTTTTGGTACATTTGAATTGTCCCAGATCCAATCAATATTATCTTTTTTGCTTTTTTCTTTCTGATTGTTGAGTTTTATTTTTTTTATAAATATCATGATATATATCAATGATATATATCCGATATACAGGGTGAGTTTCCTACGATGTTCTCTATGGGTATCTCGGAAATTACTGGAGATAGAGAGTCGGTTAAATGGGGAAAGAATTGCAGTTTTGCGGGGTCATAAATATGCGCCTTTCAGATTTTTGAAAAAGTTCATGGCTTACTGGATATTTCGAAAAAAACAAATTTCGGCTATTTTAAAAATTGTCCGTAATTCCATTATTAGCTATTTTAGACAAAAAGTTTTCAGATAAAAGTTGTAGATAATCACATCCTTAATGAGATTGTGTCCTCCGTTTTTTTCTAAAGCCTGTCATTTTTGACATATGATACAAACATATGTTTTTTTAAATGGAAAGCATAGTTGGCCATGACTTCATAAAAAGCGCCATTTTTTAAGCTTTTCAGCGATATAAACTATGATATGTTTTCTTTGAAAAATTACTGAGTTATAGCCAATTCTTATCATTTTAAAAAATTTACTTAGTTAGCCATGGAAACAAGTTTAAGTTAAATTTAGTTATAGCCAATTCTTATCTTTCTTGACTAAATTTACCTAGATTGCATATGATTTATTACATATTGATTTATTGCATTTTTATTCTGTTATGATTTATAACTTACAAAAAGTCAGAATATATTACTAAACGGTTCTTTGCAATTTACATTGCACAAACTAAAACTTAAAAAAAATAATATAACTACATACACTTTAAGTAATTTTAAAAAATGTTCAAAAAATCCGCCATTGTTTTGAGTTCCATCTTTTTAAAACTGAATTACTACCCACTGAGGGACCGGTCGACTTAATTAAACTTCTCTCGTACAGCGAGTGCCTCTCTTAATTCATAAGTTCTTTTGTAAACCTTATTGTTAACCATACCGCATAAAAAATCTGAAATGGATAGGTCAGGTGATCGAGAAGGCCCATGCAATTGGTCCACCTCTTGCTATCCCTGAGTTTGCATAATTATAATATAAATAATTTTTAACATTTCTTTCATTATGTGGAGGGGGGTATAATGAAAGTCATGTGGGAACCACTCTACTGATGCGTAAGTATCTACACGCTTTTCTTCATTTGAAAAATTCATATTTACAATTTTTGTTTATTTTAATTAACAAAGTTTGAATGTGACAACTTCACATTTCTGAGAGCAACGGCGATTGAACTTGTTTCCATGGCTAACTAAGTGAAATTGTTTAAAAATGATAAGAATTGGCTATAACTCAATAATTTTTTGAAGAAAACATATCATAGTTTATATCGCTGAAAAGCTTAAAAAATGGCGCTTTTTATGAAGTCATGGCCAACTACGGTTTCCATTTAAAAAACATATGTTTGTATCATATGTCAAAAATGACAGGCTTTAGAAAAGAACGGAGGACACAATATCATTAAGGATGTGATTATCTACAACTTTTATCTGAAAACTTTTTGTCTAAAATAGCTTAAAATGGAATTAGGGACAATTTTTAAAATAGCCGAAATTTGTTTTTTTCGAAATATCTAGTAAGCCATGAACTTTTTCAAAAATCTGAAAGGCGCATATTTTTGACCCCACAAAACTGCAATTCTTTCCCCATTTAACCGACACTTTATCTCCAGTAGTTTCCGAGATACCCATAGAGAACATCGTAGGAAACTCACCCTGTATATCATTGATATATATCATGCCAACCCTGAATTTTAGTGTAGGTTTTCTAATGATAATTGTGTTTATTGATATTAAAACATACAATGCGAATCTTGAATGTGAATTCAAAGTAATAATATGAATTGTATACTTGGTGTTTCACCGAGTACTACTTTCATTGATAGGATTTATATACAAATTTTTGGAAATGCCGTTCACAGATAAAGGAAATAAATTTAGATTGGAAAGCCCGTCAAAATATATAATTGTTTTGGGTCGCGACCGTTGTACGCGATCTGGCGCTGCTATATCGGTTCCTAAGAACAACCGCAAACAAGAACAGAAAGAATTTTCTCTTGTAAAAGTCAGAATCTTCAAAAACTATAAAATCTGGCAAAATTTAAACCGCCCTCATTGAAAAAATACCGAAAAGTGTTTAAAGTGTCCATTCTCAAAGTAATTATTGCTATCTTGTGAGTTTAATTTAAATTTTACTTACTCAAACCCGTGATAATTGTGAAAAAGTGGCATTTAAAAACTAAAAAACTGTATTGTGAACTGTGAACTGCAAAAACCATCGTGGATCGTGGCATAACATCGGCACATCGCACAGTGCTTCGTCCCATGGACAAAAATCAAAAAATAAGTTGAAATTTACTAATATCTGAATATATAATTTTATACTTATAGCAATGTTCAACCATCCTGTATATTATTTTTCATAAACAGCGTTTTTGTTAGCAAATATTTTCACTAAAAATAAATTTTGCGATCATTATCTCATCAGTGAAAAGAATAACATTCATAGTAGTTCTGTATATTATGGAGTTAAACGGGTACGTACTTAATTGAAAGCCACTATGGATATTGTTAAACAAGGCATGTACTTTAAATTTATTTCTAAACAAGTTCGTGATTGTTTAGTTTTTATTTATTTTTTAAGATGATTCTTAAATGGGTATAAAAATTTTACGTTTTCAAACTTCAAAAAGGCATTAAAAAAACATATCAAAACATATCGTATTTATTGAATATTTTTGTTGCCATATTCATATACTTTTAATTTTTGTATAGTTCATCTGCGTCTGCTTGCGACGAACTTTATTTTATAATACTTTACAGATGGAGTAAAATTGATAAGCAATGCCGATCTGGCTAATACTTGGCTTGATCATAAGGACAAGAACTCAAAATTATTTGTATTTCAAAAAATATGTTTTTATTAGATATTGATGAACCTTCCAGTCAAATGAGACACCACTTGTGCCTGAAAAAAGTCCACTATGTTGGAGCGAAACGTCGCATAAAAAAAGTGTCCATCTTTCAATTTATTATAAAATCTCATACCCAAGAAAAGGAAAAAATAATATATGGATATGGTCTATTAAAGAGGTAACTATTAACATCCGAACCCCTCATACCGACAAAATGAACAGTAACAACGCGAAAAAGTAACATATTAGAAAATGATGTACAGAAATATCTTATATGTGAGGATACTTCATCTACCTGTAATTTGGATACTATAAATTAGGAAGATTCTGTCAGCAGTGATTCTCCTGAATCAGAGTAGTTACGATCTATGCATTTTGTTGTCCTAAAGTAAATTTATAATATCTTAAGTTTTTCTTTTAATTAAATATAACTTTAATGTTTCTTTTTCATTAAAGAAAAACATTTTTATCTTATATTAGGCTTATATTGTAGGAATCATGTTCTAATGTTATTTCAATTCTTTTTTATCACAGAAATTTATTTAATACTTACACCGTTTTCATACTATAACTTATTATTTTCTTAGATGGAACACAGCTCCAACATTATTATTATTTATAAGATTTTTTTTCATAAACGTGGGACTAAGAACATCATCATTTAGTACAACGAGAGTACTCATCATTTGTGTCAAATAAACCTAGTTTGAATAAATTGTTTACAATAAAAGAGAAGTTTTGGATTTTTGTCCTCTAGAGCCATATGTTCGAAGCACTGTGCATCGGCTTCCAATGTTTCATAGGTATTTCACATACATGTCCTTATCTATACTAATATTACTAATATATAAAATCCTTAAGTGACTGACATACTGATTAATCACGATCCTGCTCAAACCACTCAACGTAAGAAGCTCAATTTTGGCATATAGGTTGATTCTAGGGTGTAGAGGTTCGATAAGAAGGGATTTTTCGAAATTCCAGTTCCAAGAGGGTGAAACCACCCCTCAAATATTACAATATTTTTTATTTAAAAAACGGTCAAGTTTCCGAAAAAATGCTTAAACAAGCAGGGCCGTATCTAGACCAACATTTCGGGGGGGGTTTGGCTTGGATGGGGGGGTACAAAAGCTGTTAGGAAAAACGCATAATAAAAAAATCGCTTTGGACTACACTCAAATCTTAATTCATCTTCTTCTTCTTCTTTTTTGTTTCGTTCTTGCTTACTTACTTAATGATCATTACTTTTTAAAAATTTTCAGCCATAATTTCGGGGGGGGTTTGAACCCCCAAAACACCCCCCCAGATACGGCCCTGTAAACAAGTATATTTTATTTTGTTTTTTACATAATTGAAGATTTTTTAAAAACGTATAGAGGGTGTTTCGAAAAATTTGGTCATTGATTAATCACGATCCTGTTTAAAGCGCTTGACGTAAAGAGCTGATTTTTGGAAAACAGATTGACTTTAGGGTGTAGAGGTTCGATAAGAAGGGATTTTTCTAAACTCGAATTCTAAGGAGGTGAAACTATCCCTCAAATATTAAAATATTTTTTATTTAAAAACCGGTGAGTTTTTCGGAAAAACTCTTAAACACGTATATATTTTATTTTGTTGTTTTACATATTTTAAGATTTTTTATAAATTTATACAGGGCGTTTCATAAAATATGACCATTGAGTAATCACGATTCTGCTTAAACTGCTTGACATTTAAAACTGATTTTTGGCAAACGGATTGACTGTGGGATGTAGAGGTTCTATAAGAAGGGGTTTCTCGAATCTCAAATTCCAAGAAGGTGAAAACGTCCCTCAAATATTACAATATTTGTTTTTTAAAAAACGGTTACTCTTTCGGGAAAACGCTTGGACAAGCATAATTTATTTGGTTTTTTTACATATTTTGAAATTTTTTAAAAAATCATACAGAGTGTTCCAAAAAGTTGGGTAATTTCTTAACCACGATTCTGCTTAAACTGCTTGACGTAAAAAGCTTATTTTTGGCAAACGGATTTTTCGAAAGTCAAATTCCAACGAGATGGAACTACCCCTCAAATATTACCAAGTTATATAATAATATCGCCATAAAGTTTTTTCCCATGCTGACATAAATGTGAGAAAATTTTATCCAGTTTGTATGTTAATGGAAATTCTTGCTTTCCTTTATCATCACCATTACAAATGATTAATTCGACGCGAACGAAGTCGCTGGTACATGCTAGTAACTGTATATACACCAACAAAACTAAATCGTGATAAGTACGAAAAACAAGAAAGTAAATGTTTTATTAACTAGCTATAGTATTTACCTGTTAAATTAAACGCGCGTTTAGTTAAATATTTGTTCACAGCACTTGAACCACACATATGAACCTCCTCACAAACTTTAACGGAATATTTAATTGTTAACCGGCTAACACCGACTCTTTAATCACAGTGATTTACCGGTAATTTTTCCTACGTAACACCCATGTGGGATTTTGTACAAAGTATATTTTCCACCACACGGTCCATTGTTCGATTATTACTATTAATAAACCGACAAACTATCGATATATGCATACGAATGATGTTCATGTGTGCTCACTTCATTAGTGAGTGGATGGTCACGATCGGAATTGTGTTATATAATTGGATTACAACGAACACCATGCAATTCTTCGAAACCATGGAGAATTATTAGATATACCAATGTAGTTTTTCACCACAACCAGATATATAAAAATCAAATAAAAATATTTTAGGATCTAACTTAGATATACAAAAAGAAAATTTAAATTGGAAATAAACTATCTAAAGATTTCTGCGTAACAAAGGGCCTTCGCCAGGGCTGCTGTGTATCTACAACGCTTTTTAAAATCTATGTTAAAAAGGCTTTGCTAAAGTGGAAACAAAAATGTTCGGGGATGGGCACACCCTTAACAGAGAGAACGGTACTTAGCCTACAGTTTGCAGACGATCAGGTAGTACTAGCAGGGGATAAAGAAGAAAGAAGACCCAGGACCCAGAATATATGACCAGTAAACTAAAAGAAATATATGTAGACTGGGGACTAACAATAAATATGGAAAAAACGAAATACTTGTGCATAGGAAGAGAAAATTGTAACCTACAACTGGAAAACTCAGAAGAAATGAAAGCCTGTGATGAATATGAATATTTACGGGTTACGTTTGATAAAACGGGTTCAGATGACAAAGAAATAAGAACAAGAACAAGAGTGATACAGGCACGAAAGGCAATTAATTGTTTGAATGGAATCCTCTGGAGCAAAAGTATTACGAAACGTAGGAAATACAATATACATATATACAGATTGAGTTTCCTACGATGTTCTCTATGGGTATCTCTGAAACTACTGGAGATAGAGAGTCGGTAAAATGGGGAAAGAATTGCAGTTTTGTGGGGTCATAAATATGCGCCTTTCATATTTTTGAAAAAGTTCATGGCTTACTATCTAGTAAGCCATAATATAATGTCTATTTCGAAAAAAAACAAATTTTGGCTATTTTAAAAATTGTCCATAATTCCATTATAATCTATTTTATAGACAAAAAGTTTCCAGATAAAAGTTGTATAGATAATCACATCCCTAATGAGTTTGTGTTCTCCAACTTTTTCTAAAGCCTGTCATTTTTGACATATGACACAAACATATGTTTTTTAAATGTAAACCATAGTTTTTTAACTTAATAACTTTACTTTTTTTTAGAACATAGGTAAATGAATCTTTTTAAAACTGAATTTTTAGCTATTCTCACAGAACGAACTAGGGGGGAGGGTGTCATAATGAAAGTCGTGTTGTTGGAACCCCTGTATTAATGCGCGAGTATCTAAATTTAACTTTTCTAAAGCGGCCCATACATTATCAAACAAATTGCGCAACAAAGCGATGCGCAACGTTGTGTTGCAAAACTGCATTACCCATGCACTTGATAAAATTTTGATCAAACTTTTTATTAAAAGTTGTGCATTGTTCGAGAAACAATCATATCCTCAGTTGCCATTGCGTCAGTTATTATCGTACATAACCTAGATGATGTCGATAAAATATGAAATCAAAAAACGAAAAAGAAAACAAAGAATTTGGATGAAAGAACTAAAATATTGCACAACGAAGCGCAACACACACATACACTATATAACGCGTTGCGCAAACAGTCCTATTGCACAAAAGAATTCAAACATTCTTGAACCTTATCAAACAATTGCGCAACGCATCAAACAGGACCATACATAGGCAACTCGTTGCGCAACAGCCTGTGTTGCGCAATTTGTTTGATAATGTATGGGCCGCTTAACATGTCTTGAAAACTGTTCTCTAAAAAACGTAAGTAACGTTCACCTGTCAACGTATCCTCGAAATTATGGCCAAGAAAAGTTGAACCTACAATAATCCTACACTCTTTTCTTCATTTGAAAAATTCATATTTACAATTTTTGTTTATTTTAATTTACAGAGTTTGGATGTGACAGTTTCACATTTGAGAGCAACGACGATTGAACTTGTTTCCATGGCTAATCAAGTGAAATTAGTCAAGAAAGATAAGAATTGGCTATAACTCAGTAATTTGGTGGAAAAAAACATATTATAGCTTATATCGCTAAAAAGCTTAAAAAATGGCGTTTTTATGAAGTCATGGCCAACTATGGTTTACATTTAAAAAAACATATGTTTGTGTCATATGTCAAAAATGACAGGCTTTAGAAAAAATCGGAGGACACAAACTCATTAGGGATGTGATTATCTACAACTTTTATCTGAAATTTTTTTGTCTAAAACAGATTATAATGGAGTAGTAGTATATAAGTTTTTTTCGAAATATCTAGTAAGCCATGGAATTTTTCAAAAATCTTAAAGGCGCATATTTATGACCCCACAAAACTGCAATTCTTTCCTCATTTAACCGACTCTCTATCTCCAGTAGTTTCCGAGATACCCATAGAGAACATCGTAGGAAACTCACCCTGTATATAACACTCTAATTAAAAGTAATTTGTTATACGGTTCAAAAACTTGGAGAATGACAGAAAAACATAAAAGGATAATAGAATCAACCAAAATGAATGCACTTAGAAGATCGGTCAGAGAATCCAGAACCGAGAGAGTGAGAAATGAAAATATCGCTTTGGACGAAAAAAATTGGACGCTTTTAAAGAGGAACACCTTTTTCTATAGGAGATAGATGAAAACTAATGTCGGTGTCTGGAGCTCAATTTTTATCAAAAACATGATGGTGAAAACCGCACGACGATATCTGTTACCGTTTATGAGTTACGGAGTGTTTTTCAAAAATGTGCATTTTTAACAAATCGCTGTAACTTTCTTGCTATGGAAAATTTTGTATTTTGATGAAAAAATTTTTGATGAAAACTTTTTACGTAGAATTTAATGGTTTAAGTATATTTTTTTTTAATTAATAATTTAAGAATTATCAACAGAAAATTTGATGTTTTATATGGGACATGATAAAAATCCATAAGAGAGCACTAAGTCCGGCGGCCTCGACGGCCAGCGGCTGTGATCTTGGTTAGCTAACCATTTATTCTAGAAATTGGCTGCAAAAGTTAGTAGATAACTTTAACGTTCTGAGGCGGTGCCTCGTCTTGCTGGAAAAATATGTTTTCGAGTTCTGTTAGGGATAGATCATCAATAAGGCGTCCAAAGCCGACTAGTTAAAAGTGGCGAACTTTTCAAAATTCTGTATTTCGAAGGGGATTATAACAAAATATCAAGTGTGCTATATTTTTAGAAAGGTAATTTTAAGTTCTTTTCATTTAATTAAAAATATACAGGGCGTCCCAAATAAAAAATCAATTTTTCTGTTGATAACTCTTAAACTATTAATTTAAAAAAAAATACTTAATTAAACCATTAAATTCTACGTAAAAAGGTGCTTTGGAAATGTTTTAATAGAAATAAAAAATTTTCCATTGCAAAAAAGTTACAGCAATTTGTTAAAAATGCACATTTTTGAAAAACACCCGGTAACTCCGAAACGATAACAGATATCGTTGTGCGGTTTTCACCATCATGTTTCTGATAAAAATGAAGCTCCAGACACCGATATTAGTTTTCGTCTATCTTCTATAGAAAAGAAGCCTTTCCCTTTGAAAGCGCCGAATTTGACTCACTCTGTACAACGAACGGATATAAATATCTATCTATAAAATTGGATACCAACTGCAAAAGCAAATAAAAACCGTGCTTAATTAATTAATAATGCTTTTTCAACGATGTTAAGCATTTTGCCGGTTTACATTTTTTGGCATTCCACCCATTTTTTTGGAATTACACATAACAGTTTTTGTCAATTATTTTGAAACGCCCTGTATAATTTAGTAAAGATGAATCGCACTAGTGAAAACTGATAAACGATTTATTACAGTGTTAAATAACCTTGACTCTTAATTTAATTTCGTTAAAGCAAAAAATTAACCCCTTTTTAGAAAAATAAAAATATACACTGCGGTCCCACTGATTTCGTAATGATTCAGACAGAATCAGTAACCAACAGTGCGTATAACGACGGAAATTGTGGTGACAATTTTATTAATAATAATCTCCCTGCTATTAAAATATTTACCATAAAGTTAGAATGACAATTTTTTTATTTATTAACTATAATTATTAAAATGGTTTTGCTATTTTTGACTTCATGGGGAGAGCACTCTGATATTATGTAACTATTTTTTTTTCGTTGTGGTATTTGATAATGCAGTGACTTCTAATAATCATTATTTTTAATTAATGAATAATAAAATTTTTGGGAATTTTCAATTCTTCCAATCTTTATAGACTTAACGTTAAGTAAAATTCAAAATTTGAAGTTTGTCAGACTTCTAGAAATACCTTAGAATTTTCATGGTCACTGTGGAAATTAAAAAACTTTGACTGGCGATAATTCATAGACTTAAAAGTTTATTACGTTGTACTGTTCGGGTCGCCCTCAGGGGTCGGGTAAAGCAGGTGTGTGGCCGAAGGAAATATATATTATATTTCAGAAATCTGCCTAAGGATTAGCCCGATCCTGTCGTGTTAAGCCACACCCAAAATTCCATACACACGTGCTTTGATTAAGGCTTGATTAAGGTTTGCAGAGCTTCAGCATTTGCCATAAAATAGCGAGCAATTTATAACAAAATCATATAAATTATATAAAAAAATCATATAAATTATATAACAAAATCATTTTAAATTATATATCACTGTAATCACAAAACTTCAATCTATTTCCGTATTGTAACGGAATTTTAAATTATCTCTTTATTTTAGAGAAAATTTAGTCTAAACATAAGGAATATTTTGTTGATGTTTGACCATCACAATCTTAAAAATAAAGAAGTTGTCTAAAAATGTGCTACAAAACGGATATAGTATAAAGCTCCGCGCGCACTGAATAGGTATCGGCGAGAGCGAGCGGCACGTAATTTTCAGTTTACGTTGAAATAAATGTAAGCCCGCGCACCGCATCAGATCGGTGCGCTCGGTGCGCTTCGAGCTATCGGCGTTACTCGCGCCATCAGGCGAAATCAGAGAATGCATGGGAGGGGGCGAATAGTCTACGCCGAGCGACTGTTTTTAGTGGAGCGGTTTTACATTAAACACGTCCGATGAATTATTAATCGAAAGTGTACGAGACCATATCATACTTAATATGCGGTTTCTTATAAAAATTTCTTACAAGCACGTAACCTATATTGTTTACTACACTTATTCAATAACTGAATTAGAAAACCTTCCGATTAAACCCATTTATTTCTCATCTCGTTTTGATTATCTCACATTATTTTGAAAATCGAATTTATATATCGTCAAAAAACTTATCATATTATTTAATTTTTGGTTTGTTTTGACGTTAGTAATAACAGCTGATAAATAGTCATCCTATGTTGATCGCTCCGTAAAAGGTACAAATAGAGAAAATAATATTTATGTTTGAATAAAATATTCGTACATATATCTACCGTATGATAGAAAAAACGGCGTCCAGTTGGATGGGAAATGACGATTGATGACATTTCCTATATAAATTTACATATAAAATGGCACCGACCTTCATTTCATGGTCATCGCTGATGCCGTTCCTTTTCGATAATACGGTACTATAAAAACTATTTATATTTTTTCTTTTTTCAATTTTCTTTGGTTTTTTTATTATATTTTAAGTTTTTAAAATCTTGGTTTTAAGTCAGTAGTGAATAAAACGAAACTTGTGTTTACATTTTGTTTAGTGATTGACGTTTCGACTAATTTTAATTCGGTCTTCTTTAGTATCTACAATATACAATACAATTTTATCACTAACAATGTGTTTAATATATAATTTTTTCTTACCACAAACGTAGAAAATGATTTATACGTATATTATAGATTCTGAGAAGACCGAATTAAAATTGGTCGAAACGTCAATCATTAAACAAAATGTAAACACAAGTTTCGTTTTATTTACTACTGACTTAAAACAAAGATTTTAAAAACTTAAAATAAAAGCTATATATAAATGTTTGTAATGACACTTATTTAGATTAAAAAACTAAAAATAGAAGTTTTATTTGACTATTTTTCATATCTAGCTTTGTTTTTAAAAAAACAAATTAAACTCTTTTGAATTATACCAAATTTGTTAAAATCGGTCAAGCTAAGAGTCATGTAGTATATTTTATCCCCATCTTCCACTCTATTTCACTAATTTTATGTGGTTTGTTAAGATCTAAATATATTAATGTGTGTTTGGTTAAGATCTAAATAATGTTAATTTCCATCATAAAGTATAAAATATAAAAAGTTGCATAAACATATAAATAGTAATAATACATTATAATTTTTTGAAATGCCGAATGAATTTGACTAAATTTGAATAAACCTCTCCTCGTCTATGCTCAAATTTATGCTGGTGACGTACTCTCGACCGCCGATCGTGCGACTCCAGTGCGCGGCTACAATCGACTTTCCGACCGGTGCGGTCGTGTCGGTCGCGCCGCTCGCACCGCTCGCTCTCGCCGATACCTATTCAGTGCGCGCAGAGCTTATTCCTTTATCTTTAATTTTCTTCTTCATTTTTGTAAAAATCCCTAGCCAGTTTTACATAAAACGTTAAATGCCGAACGCGTATTTTGCTACTTTTGCGACTCTAATGGTAAATATATACAGGGTGGCCCATCGAAAACGTTCATCACATACACATAAGTCACAGAACAGCTATCCAACAACTACCGCACCTGATCGTTCAACCTTGTGGCAAGTGAAAAAATGCGTCAACATCTAGAAATAATAAGGAAAAACAGCAAATTGGTCGAAGGAATTTATCCTTATCATTTACTCTGATAAATATTTAAATAAACTTTTCAAATTTCAATCCTTCATATTTTTTCAGTGACTCGACCGATTTTCAAAAGCGAAGCGGGAAAGTATAGAGAATAGAAAGCCCTTTTCATTGCGGTACGATTTGACCCCCCTTCCCATTTGAAAAAAATTGGGGGATGACACCCCCGCTTAGAGGGTTGAAGATTTTGCAATAATTTTAGGGGCAAAGGTTGTCCCCCTCACAAACAAAATTGACGTGTTTTCAAATTTTCTGAAAAAAAAATTTCCTTTTGCCGTTATGCCTTGCGGAACGTTTTCGATGGGCCACTCTGTATATATAAATGGGCTCTTAATGGTAAAAATTAGGACTCTTGCTATATCCACAACGAAGTTACAGAGGAATCAAACCTATGGTACAATAAAACTGTTCTAGACTTAGCAGATAATAAAATTTTATGCAATATAGTCTGTCCAACGAGAAGATCCTTGACAGTGATAGATGTGTCTGTCATTTTAATTTCAAAATAGTTTATTTTATATTACAAAGAAATAAGTTGGTACAACTGGAACTCATAGCGATATATTTAAAATTTGATTGACAAGATGACAAGTGATTACTTCAAAATATTGTGAAAAAAACTGTATAAAACTGAAAAAATGTAATCGAGTTATTTTATTTAATAAAAACGGTATGTGTTAATACAAAACAAACAAGAACAAGACACTACATACCAAAAAAATATAAAAAAGAACTATTATTTACTTTCAAGCTTTATGAAACTACCCGCATTTATGATTATATTTATCAATATAACTTATGTACAAATACAAATTTGTAATATTCCACAGGCATAAATAAAACAACATAGGTAAATACAACAAACTATTTTATTAATAATAACACCTACCAAATTTTATACCTTAAAGGTTGATTAATTAACTTTAATCTTAGTTTTTTTAAACCAGTACCTTTTGACATTATTTTTCTGCAGTACTAAAATCCATTATTTACCTATCGTGTAATGTCGATATTTTACAGCTACTCCAGTTTTTAGTATGTGTTTAGTTTGATCCTTATATACGAGATGGCACTTATCTACGACGAAATGGTATACAAACTTTATCGATGGCAACTTCATTGGTGTATAAGACTTTCTGCCTGGGCAGCGTGTATTAACCATAAACTGTGCTCTGGGTCTACAGTTAATTTTCACTCGATTTTTCCTCCACTTGACTTCAAAAGACACAAAACACACGTAATAATACGAATCAAAATGCATCATCTTCCGAAACGCAGGGTATTTAACAAAAGTTGACACAAAAATATAACCTATAATTTGGCAAGACTTTGACAAGCGTCAAAAATGACAAAAATCTAAAGGCGAGTTCATACGCATCGGCGTCCGTTTGTCGTTCATCGTTCCGTCAAACCATTAAAATTGAAATACGATCTGTCATTTTTTAAATAAACCAATAAAACTGGTTAAAAACAAGAAGACACGACGCATGACGGATTTATATTTAAACTCATCCATAGATAACTTAAAAATTATTAGAAACTTTTTTTAGTAAAATAAATAGATTGGTATGGGACGTCATCTGCTTTTCTTCTGTCATCGTCTGTCGAAATCTTACCTGAGAAAAAAAACAGAGTATACTAGTCCAGGATATGAATGCTTTTATAGTTTTATTGGACACCTACATACTAATTTATGCATCTCTAAGAATCCGAACTGTAAATAAATAAAAATAAAAGTTTTTCAAAAAATAGTACCGGATTGGTTTCAGGAACTCTTTAATTGTTTTTATGGTCTTATCCAATTAGCACCAACCTATTCAATAATTATCTGAACAAATATTTTCGTTTATACTTATTTCCGTATCTTTTTTTCAGATTTTCCTGGCTCACCTGCTACAAATGTCCGAGAGACATGTTTTGAGACATTTTTTCTTCGAAAATATTAACACCCTGAGGCAACACCACAATGTCGTAGAAGATTTTGAATCTTCCGCCGACTTTACGAGTCTACGTTTGGAAGAATATCACGATAAATTGAGTAAAACATCAGAATCAGATCTCAATAAAACTGGGAAAACACTAAGCTGTGATTTTGATAAAGTAGAAAATAGTTTTAGAGGATTTAGTAATGAGAATCTGTCCCAGTTCATATCTCTTACATCTAAAATAACTGAAGTTTGTGAAGAATTAGAATGTACGATAAATAGCTTGATTGAAAAGAAGCATCTGGAAGATCAAAACAATGATTATCATGATGCAGTCCGTTTAGAACTAGAAGAAACTATTCAGGAAGACGAATTGCTCGATAGTTCTCCAGAAAAAACGAACAGGGGTAGTGTAGAAAGTAATTTTAAAGGATTTTCCTGTACAGAGTTAACTGAATCCACTTCAGGAACAACTAGGTTAACAGAAGTATGTCAAAAATTTGAAAATACAATAAATAGTCTTGTTAAAAACAAACGTCTGAAAATAAACCGAGATGAAGAAGTAAATTTTTATGACATAGAATTAAAAGATATTAACAAAACTATCTCTGATAGTTCTAGTCCAGAAAATAATTTTAAAGGGCTTTCTCATAGGGATCTGGCACATTCCATATCTGGAACATACAGGGTGATGGAGGTTTGTCGAAAACTGGAAGATACGATTGACTGGTTGGTGGAAAACAAACATATAAGATCGAATGATGTAAAATCGAAGTATTGGACCAAGCAACAGGAACAAATTCTGAGTAAGCTGGAACTTAGTAGTATGGACTTGAAGGCCAGGAGTCGTCGGAAGTTAAAAAAAGAAAAACACAAGAAGAATGGGACTGTAACTGTTGAAAATGGCATCGAGACAAGTGAAGTCAAGGTGGAAAAATCAGGTAAAATTTTTTCTTATTGACATAGATCCAATTCTGCTTTATTCGTAGCTACAGGGGGTTGAAGTCAATATTTTTTCTTCCGAGTACTTTTAGCGATTCGAATGAAATTTTGACGGTAAAACTTAATATATGTGCGACATATTTTAATGCTAAAAAAGTGTCGATAAATTCATCAGGGACGTGCATCGTGCATGTTGGTTATGACTGGAATATTATTGCATGTTGGTTATGACTGGAAGCATGTACGCCACTGATTTTTTTCTCTTTTTAAAAATAGTGTAAACCGTTTAATGCCGATTAAGAAATGTCTCTTGATATTTTATCGATTTCAGCCTCCTTGATGAGATAAACGCAGTTTTATTAATTTACCAACAACTTTTAAAAAAATTTAACATTAACTTGCTCGAAATTTGGTATGTCGATAGATTGGACCAAGGCCAAGTGACAGTTAGTGTTGACGTAAGAAACGTCAAAAGTTGATGTCGTGCGATCGCGACCAAATTTGGTGGGTAGACTATGTGAGCGACGGTGCACACGAGTCCCACCTTGCAAAGTTGGATACGACGTTTCGTTTACATCTTCATCAAGGTGGGACTAAGGATTTGATATACTGAAACAAAATGTGGGTCGATTTCGGCATAATTGGGGACGGGCTTTAGGATGACGCCTTCGACGTTTCGAACCGAGCGATGCCTCTAAATGGACGGAATCATCAGGAATTTTCTTAATTATGGGTCGATTGGTACCAAACTCGGCTCGTTGATAGAGGTACCCGAATACAGACGGACCGACGGTCATTTTAATATAAATTTTGTGAAAGTGAAATAAAATTATTTATTAATTTTTTTTACTACTTCTTCAACATTTCAAACTACACTTTTTCAAACATGTCTACAAAAATAGCTGTTAGTAAGACGTTTTACCTCAAATATACGCACATAGTGCACACACAATTTTTTTTTTTTCAACTTACTTTACTTGTTAAGCATTACGCATTAAGTTACATCCCATACAGCACGTCCAAATGAAATTACGTTTCTACAAGGGAGACACATGAGAAACAAAATATGTTAAAGTGAACCTAAGTGTTCATCTAGTTCTAACATATACATATGAGATACACGCAGGTTTATATTGATAGAATTGTGTGATACAGTGTTTACTAGTTGTATACCGTATGCACTCAAGATTCTAAGGAGTTTTTGTAACGTAACAAATAATTATTAAAATGATGAAATCTGACGTCGGTATATGAGACATACAATGTATAAGTCATATGTATGTGTGATACTTCGTATCATAGTTGTGCCTATAGTACACACCTTGTAAAAATGTGACGTATACACATAATATAAATATCTATATAGACACTTTGTAATAGTGTACTGTTGTGTCTACATTCTAGCATAAAATGAAGGTGTGCGCACGCGCGGATAGCCTCAGCGTAGATACACCGACCAAGTGTATCTTATGTGTCCTCTCTCCTTTCTCCTTTCTAGGAGTGGTTTGTGTTAGCAGCCATTATTGTTTTATCATTCCGAAGCTCTATATAAATGTTCTGTTTATGTGTAGTTTAAAAGAGATTTTAAGGTAAGCACAAGTTTTTAATTACCTTGTTACACCTTCCTAAGAGTATTATTAATATTATAGCAGCGACTCTTCCCTTACTCGATACCTAATTTGCCAAATTTTGACTCCAATGAATGAAAACTCCAAATATTCTCGTATAATGATAAAGAGGTTAGCTCTGCAATATGATTTTTTTAATTTGGAAATAATAAAAATCTAAATGAACCAGAGAAACAAAAAATTTAAACACTTTAAAGAACTTCTTACACTGATATTCGGTAAGTTATTGATGGATCAATATACAGATATGTTTAATATTCAATAATCAGTTTCATATAAAATTTAAGGGTGAGATTGTTAATCTGGAAATAAAATACAACGAAGTCCAACAGAGTGTTCGATGAATGAGTATGCTAACAAACCAACTGCTTGGAGGGAAAAGATGAGAAAAAAATGACTAAACGAAGTCCACCAAATCGTGGCGAAATACCACTGTTTACCATTATAGTATGTTGTTATACTAGGTACCTACTTATATTTTTAATACATTTTGATACAACTTCTGTTCTTTTACTGTGTTTTCTTTTGGAAAATACAAAGTTTTGCCTTCCTAATTTTCGTTCTGAAAAGATATAATTGGGATCATTGAATAAATAATTCTTAAAAAGAACGAAAAGTTAGGCATCAAAACTTGTATTATTTCCTAAATTCGTTCATAAGAAGTAGTTTTATCTAGCACAAGATGTATATACGAAGCAAAATACATACGTATACACGCGGTAGTCACAACTGCAATGTGTAAACAGAGTTTAAACGTAATACACAAGCACTGTGTATCCTACGGCACACTGTGTATCCCTTACTTTGTGTATACGTAAATGCTATACTGTGGCTACATTGTGAGGCGGACGTTTAACCTTTGTGCATACGTGTTGAACTACAATGTGTAAACGTAGCATATTTACATCGGGGGAATTGTGTCACCCTGTGTCTGCATCTAATAATGTATACACATCGTAAATGTGATTTGATGTGCCGTATGGGATGAAGCATTCTTTTTGACATCGTCGTTTGCAAAAACGTCACTTATTCTACGGTAACTAGATTTTTAGAATAATTGATTATAAAGGAAAATCATATTTATATTAAAACTTTACAATTGAGGATTATAATTAATTTGATTAACGTTACTGGGAAACATGAGAAAATAATAAATTGCCGGAAATTTGAAGGCCTTCTATAAAAGTAATTGTGCATCAACAATTATAAGATATTAAAAATTTATATAGAATATATAGATCGACTTGTTAGTACTTGAAATTCCACATCTGTCTATTAGGTATATGAGGGAAAAGAAAATGTTTTTACACACCCAAATGCAAAAAACGCAACAGAACAATTTTTCGTCAATGTAATGTGTCATCCTATAAAATGTTGTTTCTCGTGTAATAAGGAAGATAATGGAGTAAATAAAAAAACTAAATGTAAAAAAAAGATAAGGCTAAAATGTGATTTCAATTTTAACTTGATACTGTAACTGATCAACTCTACAGGGTGTCACAAATTCTATTAAAAAAACACGTTATAATTGCTACACCCGGTATTAGTATAAAAAGGGTTCCTATCAAAATACAGTTAGTATAGCAACATTGTGGAAAGAATAACCTATCATTCAAAAGAAATCGTCCAAATCGGATAAGTGGTTTTGACAAAAACTTAACTTAAATTTTGGTTATTTTTTTGTGGTGCGTTAATTTATTGGGGAAGTGTATTTTTTTGGAGTGAAACTTTTTTTTGGGTGTAAAAATTCAAATTCGTGACACACGGCCTTGAATGATGACCGTGACGCACGAGCTAGTGAAGCACGTGAAGAAAAGTGATAACGGCAGTGTTGCCACCGCCACCCCATTCGGGGTGGATCTACCCCGCTATCTCGTGATAATCTACCTCGACGAAAAATAAGCTTGTGGCAACACTGGGTAACGATCTGTGCCATACGCGGCTAAGAAAATCACTATAATAAACTTAATACTCTACCAACTTTGATGTGATGTGTACTCATGGTACAAAGAATACAAGGTATGATATTGCGCAGGTTGGTCGCTACGTCACAGGTGATAACAGGCGCTATTGGTCAGCACGCTCCGCGCGCCAGTTCAAATCGTCAAGATATTGTTATAAACCTGTTTTTTTGTTTATATACCGTCATTGAATTATCGCTAAGCAAGTTACTGTGGAGCAGTGCGTAAGGAGTTGGGCTAGGAAGCGAGAGACCGGAGTTCGAATCTCGGCCGGGACATAACTTTTTATTTATTTTTTTAAATACTGTTGTATTCTATAGTTTATTTTTGTAGTATAAAAAAAGAACTATTTATTCTGTTATTTTTTCATCTCCGGTATTAATATAAATTGACTGTTGGTACAATACCTCATTTAATATAAAATAATATCTACTTTTTGAAATGTATCGGGCACTAATTGTACCTAAAAGTAATATATTTTTAGTGATATACCATATTGTAAACTATTTAATATTTCAGTCACTTAAAAAGTTAATTTGCATTGAATAATTGCCTACCATTAAAGGAAATTTGAGCTATATAATCCTTGATGGTCATATTCTGGGTATGCAAATACTTCCTCTAAATTTTGGGTTTCGTTCAACCGATTTATTCTCAAAACCTGAAACATCTACATATAAAAAGAAGCACAGGTCACTAATTATAATAGACTTCACCCTTGGAATTACTTCTATCACAATTACAATACATTCATCTGCATTGGCATTTTCTACTTTTCGATGGGAAACTTCAACTTCCCAACATTTTTTAAATGATGTAACAATTCCTCTTGTGGTTACTTTTCCATAGATATCCTCATCTCTGTCCTCATGTGAATTCAGAGGCAATGAACATGAAAATTATTTACCATAAACATCGCAAACTAAAAACCTAATAAACAATTTTATACCGAATATAGAAATAAATTTAGTATTCTTACCTATTATTATCGTCCAAATCCATGTTAATAGATAATTATTTTTAAATATATTTTTTGGAACTGCTGGTTTTAGTAATTATTAAATTAAACGAACTAAAAAGTCTTAAAAATAAACAATTCTTAACCATAACCCCAAAAAATGCAGATCTCCTGTCAACTTTCTTTATTTTTTATTTATTCCTCATTTTCCTAGTGACGTCACAGGTGGTATGCGCGAACTGAACGAAATTGGAGTCGCTATCGATCATACCTTGTATTCTTTGTACCATGATGTGTACTACGAGTAGTATCCTCTGGTTGTGTGCTAGAAGGGTGCTAGAAAGTAAATTTTCATGCATATTTTCATCGATAAGTTTGTAGGTTCTGAATAACGGTCTAAGTAAAGCATCTAGCTCATTTGCCAGCTCAGAATTAAAATTTAGAATTAGTAAGTCGTATTTTCATTGGAGGTCACTGCCATATTTATTTCAAACCAATAATCAACGAGAATATTCATATAATTTAATAAGTTAAGTTAATTTAAAGTTTAAGTTATTTTTGGTGCAGTTTATTAAGACAGCACGATGGAAAACAACCGAAAAAATCATAAACGAGAAATCCCATAAAACATACGAAAATGTCGCACTCCCTGCTAGTGTGCATTCTTATATAAGACACTGTGTTTTAAAAGTAACCATTACTATATTTGTTACTCCCATTTTACATTTCAGATAACCCTTCGCCTTCAGACAAAGAATTCCACGATAACAAGAACGTTTCACCAATAAAAATGGAAGCAGGGGAACCAAAAACGGAATCAGGCAGCTCTAATACTCCGAAAAAGAAACGAGTCGCATACCCTTTTGTACCTCCCCGTTCTCCTCATAACCTAATAGAAGAGCTACTCTACCACGATCCATGGTCACTGCTCGTAGCTACCATATTCCTGAACAAAACGTCGTGCAGCGCTGCCAGACCCTTCGTTTTTTGGTTTCTAGATGAAAATCCAAATCCACACGTCGTTCTGAAGAAGAACTACGAAGACTTGGAAACCTACTTCGGATTTTTGGGTCTACAAAAAATCAGGTCTATGCAGGTGAGTACGAAAGAAAATTAGAGTAATAATGTAGAATGTTTAGGAGGGGAGTATCACCGCGACCTTACAGATCTATTGTGTGTTGCCCTTTCTTGAGTTATAACGCGTTATAACACATCGTACAGTCTCAAGGCTTTAACAAAAGCCAGTATCTGAGACGGCTCCACGGAGGCCAGCTCTCCATCCTCGACATTAGCCGTTCATGGCACGAAAGGTAGTGGTCTCGGCGCACTCAGTGATAAGGTGTTCTGGTGTTTCACCATTTTCCCCACAGATTCTGCATTTGCCGTTGTTTCTCAGCTTCAAACTACTGAGGTGTTCGTTGAGGAGACAGTGTCCTGTTAGAAACCCCGTGACAATCCGAAGACTGTTTTTACTTAAATCAAGGAAAATCTTATCTAAATGCTGACAAGCGTCTTCAACACTTCCCTCGTATAATAAAAATAATGACATATCCATAGAAAAATAGCTTGACATAACTCAACAATAGGTTATGAAATTCACGTAACATTGACATTTTTCATTGTTACATCCGTCAGTTATCAACTTTTGACTATTACCTACATTAGAAATTGTGATGTTGCCAATATGTGCTCAACGCGTATCCAGAACACGATTCGCATGGCAACGAGAATACCAAAATCGACTGCCTTGCGTTTCGCTGATCGAATACTTGCGCTCGCCGCTTTGAAAGCGTAACGTTTTTATGTCAAAGTTACAGAATACGGGTCCTGCATTTTACTTTAGTAATAGCGTGAAATATGAAGTGTGGCAAAAATAACAATATTGACCTGACTACAATGTCTTTCTAGTGTTTATTACTTGACATTATAGCTATTATTGTTTTATTGTGTATTTAAATCTGTTAACAGTAGGCATTTTTATAGATTTTGTCGTTAACATTAAACATTAATACATTTTTGTACAATCATGTTTTGTTTTTATTTTATGATTTCTGTGAATGTCTATATGAATACCACTTTTATGTAATTTTGAGAATTTCCTATGTCTAATGAAACCAATTCGATTAACAAAAAATAAAATACTTAAAAGTACCACATACAATAAAATAATGAATATTTACATAATCTTAATTATTAAAATTGTACTTTGAATGGTTTGAACCAAGTACGTCAATAATATGAAAATTGATTTTTCCAGCAAATTAATAAAAAAATTAAATGGGTTTGTTAAAAAACCTTACCCTAAACCTAAATACCCTAAAATGAATAAAAATATACATGATATCCTAATATCTAATTTTCAGTTCGCTGGTTTTGGGAAATGCTCTCAACACGGACAGCAGAGGCTCAGATGGGTACCAAAATTGTAGCTGTCAAAAAAGAACACAACGAACTCCACAAGGTGAAGTAACCTCCCCGCTACTGTGGAGTTTGATAGTGGATGAACTAATAAGACAAATTAACTCTAGCGAGAATACATTGATGCATGCAACAGATGACATGTGATGACACGGCACCCTGTGTGATATTATCCAAAGAGGACCCCGTGTCACTAAGAGAGATGGTGCAGGACTTTCGGGCTGAGACCGTTGGTAGTGTCATTCACCAGAAAGTGAAGTCTGAAAATCTTGAAAAGAATCCATCTAGATGAATACTGCCACCACAGGAAGTCAAATATCTTGTAATAACCCTGGACAGTAAACTTTCATGGAACAGGCATATTAAGAACATTACCAGCAAAGCCACAAAGGCTCTCATGATATGCAGAAGATTGGTGGGAAATAGATGGGGTTGAGCTTCTAACATTTTGCGCTGGATGTATGCCATGATAGTAAGACCCATGATTACCTATGGAGCAGTTGCTTGGCACACAAAACTAGAGCTATGTACTTTGCAAAATCTGTGCAAAGGACAGAGACTGGCATGCATCTGCATCACAGGTGCCATAAGAACATGTCCAACAGCAGCAATGGAGGTCATTCTAGACCTAACACCAATGAACATTGTCGTCGGTAAATATACCGTTGCGACAATGATGGTCAAGAATGGTCATTGACGGAAATAGTATTGGGAGAATTGTCAGGTCAGGGGCTTGCAACACAACAAAAGGAAAATTCCACTTCTCCAACTCCCAGTGGATGACATACCAGTGGATGACATACCACAACAAGAAAAATCAACCACAACAAGAAAAATCAAAGAACGAGAAAAAGATCTTTGATTTTTCTCGTTCTTAAGTTATGAGGAACTTTGTCGAGTATCTTAGACCGTTGGAGGACCCATTCCAGGTTACGGATGGAGTCTTTCAGGTTCTTTATTTTTAAGTTGGTTTCCACCACTTGGGAAGCAGAACGGTTCTGATCCAGTTAGTGAAGCGTTCGCTCCTTTTCTAGCTAGATCATTTGCTTTTTTATTGCCTTCTATCCCTTAGTGAGCAGGCACCCAGAGTATAGGGGCTTTATTTTCTATGCCTAACGTGTTGAGTTTCTCTAGGCATTCTTTGACCAACTTCGAATTAATGGTTACTGAGTTGATCGCGTTTATGCTGCTTGACTATCGGATAAGATGGCTATTTCCTCTTTACGATAGTTCCTATCTAAGATAAATTGTACGCATCTTTCGATAGCGTAGATTTCTGCCGAAGGATGGTGGGAAAGGGTGCCCATTGATTCGGAGTATTTAGTTTTCGGCCCAAATACTCCTATCCCTGTCCCTCCTTTGGTTTTGGAAGCATCAGTATACCACGTTATGGTATGGTCTTTTACATGCTGAGGAAGCGTTTCTTCCTTCTATTCCTTTTTGTTACTCAATAGTACAGTGGGTATGTCATCCACTGGTATGTCATCCACTGGGAGTTGGAGAAGTGGAATTTTCCTTTTGTTGTGTTGCAAGCCCCTGACCTGACAATTCTCCCAATACTATTTCCGTCAATGACCATTCTTGACCATCATTGTCGCAATGGTATATTTACCGACGACAATGTTCATTGGTGTTAGGTCTAGAATGACCTCCATTGCTGCTGTTGGACATGTTCTTATGGCACCTGTGATGCAGATGCATGCCAGTCTCTGTCCTTTGCACAGATTTTGCAAAGTACATAGCTCTAGTTTTGTGTGCCAAGCAACTGCTCCATAGGTAATCATGGGTCTTACTATCATGGCATACATCCAGCGCAAAATGTTAGAAGCTCAACCCCATCTATTTCCCACCAATCTTCTGCATATCATGAGGGCCTTTGTGGCTTTGCTGGTAATGTTCTTAATATGCCTGTTCCATAATGCCAAAGTTTACTGTCCAGGGTTATTACAAGATATTTGACTTCCTGTGGTGGCAGTATTCATCTAGATGGATTCTTTTCAAGATTTTCAGACTTCACTTTCTGGTGAATGACACTACCAACGGTCTCAGCCCGAAAGTTCTGCACCATCTCTCTTTGTGACATAAGGGTCCTCTTTGGATAATATCACACAGGGTGCCGTGTCATCACATGTCATCTGTTGCATGCATCAATGTATTCTCGCTAGAGTTAATTTGTCTTATTAGTTCATCCACCTTATCAAACTCCACAGTAGCGGGGAGGTTACTTCACCTTGTGGAGTTCGTTGTGTTCTTTTTTGACAGCTACAATTTTGGTACCCATCTGAGCCTCTGCTGTCCGTGTTGAGAGCATTTCCCAAAACCAGCGAACTGAAAATTAGATATTAGGATATCATGTATATTTTATTCATTTTAGGGTATTTAGGTTTAGGGTAAGGTTTTTAACAAACCCATTTAATTTTTTATTAATTTGTTGGAAAAATCAATTTTCATATTATTGACGTACTTGGTTCAAACCATTCAAAGTACAATTTTAATAATTAAGATTATGTAAATATTCATTATTTTATTGTATGTGGTACTTTTAAGTATTTTTTATTTTTTGTTAATCGAATTGGTTTCATTAGACATAGGAAATTCTCAAAATTACATAAAAGTGGTATTCATATAGACATTCACAGAAATCATAAAATTAAAACAAAACATGATTGTACAAAAATGTATTAATGTTTAATGTTAACGACAAAATCTATAAAATGCCTACTGTTAACAGATTTAAATACACAATAAAACAATAATAGCTATAATGTCAAGTAATAAACACTAGAAAGACATTGTAGTCAGGTCAATATTGTTATTTTTGCCACACTTCATATTTCACGCTATTACTAAAGTAAAATGCAGGACCCGTATTCTGTAACTTTGACATAAAAACGTTACGCTTTCAAAGCGGCGAGCGCAAGTATTCGATCAGCGAAACGCAAGGCAGTCGATTTTGGTATTCTCGTTGCCATGCGAATCGTGTTCTGGATACGCGTTGAGCACATATTGGCAACATCACAATTTCTAATGTAGGTAATAGTCAAAAGTTGATAACTGACGGATGTAACAATGAAAAATGTCAATGTTACGTGAATTTCATAACCTATTGGTTGAGTTATGTCAAGCTATTTTTCTATGGATATGTCATTATTCTTATTATACGAGGGAAGTGTTGAAGACGCTTGTCAGCATTTTCGATGTTTTGAACAATATTTATAGCTGCCAAGTCGTAAATTATCAATTACTTATTGAGGAATTTATAGATGAAGTAGTAATTTTCACTAAAGAGCAAGATAACGCAAAAAATCACAATTTTTTCGATTTTCACTGACAGTTCGACAAGCAAAACGATCCTTTAAGGCCACCGTTTTCAAAGCGCTCAGCGCAATCAGTAAAGACGTTAAGCGCGTCAGACGAGAATACCGAAATCGTTAATTAAGTGCGCGCTCAGCGAAAATTAACGTCATATACGCTGAGCGTCTAAAAGCGCTTAGCGTTTTCAAAGTTACAGAATACGGGCCCATACGTTATTTTTATTAAGTTTCGCATATTAACGACAATTAGGTGTAGGTACACAGAATAATAAAAATATAATAAACCACACTTACTATAAAAACTGTTAAACTATTCTTGTTAAAAACAAAAGACGGCACATGATGGATATATTTATATAGGGTGCTACAAATTCGAGGTACGAGCATTGGTATCTCGGTAACTGTACCAACTTTATTTTTTCCTGTCGTTACTTTTTAGAAAATCAAAAAACTAATTAACAATTCTCATAAGCCCTTTATTAGGGATATCTGATGGTATTTTTAGATTTTCAAATTAGCTAATATTTTGTGAGATACAGAGGTCAACTTTATTTTTTTGAATACGGACCTGCATTTTTTCTTTTCGGTTTTGAATGAACTTGGTCTCCTGAGTACAATGATATGCCACACTTTTTTGTTGGCATTACTTGACGTCATTTGTAAAAGTGAAATCAATACATTTCAACATTTACAATTAAGAGTACAAAATGCATTCGGATTTATAAGAAAAAGATATCTTCAAAAAACTATAAATAAAATTGAACGAAAAATAAATTTGTGCAATAGGGAGGGTGGGAACCCTTTCGAACATGTAGGGCATTAGAAACTAGTTTGTAGAAGTTGATTTATTTATAATAACTACGATTAATATTATGCATATTACTAGATCGTACAATGATTGATGAGTTTTCAAATTCACAATAAAAAGTTATAAATAATATTTTTAAATTGCTGACCTGGATATTGTTTTTTTTTCTAATTTTTTAATTGGTTCAATTTTCCTTATTGAATGTTAATTAGCGCTGATCAATATTGTTGCGATGAATATATAATCAGATTAGATAATTTAAAAAACCAGAGTCGGACTTGAAATTATTTTAAATAATAATTAAATAGTTTTGTTGTTGCTAAGCTACTAAAAACAAAAAAAAAATATAAAGTGTGGCATATCATTGTACTCAGGAGACCGAGTTCTTTCAAAACCTAAAATAAAAAATGCAGATCCGTATTTAAAAAAATTAAGTTGGCCTCAGTATCTCACAAATTATCAGCTAATATGAAAATTTAAAAATACTTTCAGATAGCCCTAATAAAGTGGCTATGAGAATGTGCAATTAGTTTTTTGATTTTCTAAAAAATAACGGCAGCAAAAAATAAAATTGATTTTCAAAAAAAATCTTTTTTTTTTCCAAAAAACTCAGCAATCCTTGAAATTTTTTAAACTTTTTTGATGACATCTTAGTGAACATCCCAAGGAGCAACTTTGTCCCAATTTAACCATCTTCGTATCTATTACGGTTTCCGAGATACCAATGCTCGTACCTCGAATTTGTAGCACCCTGTATATAAACCCATCCATAACGTAAAAAATATTTGAAACTTTTTTTAGTGAAATAAATAGATTAGTATGGACGTCATCTGCTTTTTTTCTCTCATCGTCTGTCGAAATCTTGTCTGTCGTTAAAAAGAATATATTTATAAACTATTTCTTAGTTATTAGTTATTTCTAAGTATGCAGATAAGTTGATTAAAGTCAATTTCTTAATGTACACAGGTATGGCGGATGTCCTACGATTTCCTATACAAAGACTGGACGCGAGTCAGTGAACTCTACGGAGTAGGCCAGTACGGCGAGGACGCCTTCAGAATGTTCTGTTTAGGCGATTTCAGCGTCGAACCCAAGGACAGATACTTGAAAATCTACAAGGCCTGGTACCAGATGCAAGAAAAACAACAGCGAATCGAGGAAATGAACGCGTGAAACGCGCCTTCTATTGTTCGAACCCATCTGAAATGATTGAATATTTGGTTGTTCTGATTTTGCTCGTTTTGGTTGGCAATATGTTTAAGAACTTTAGAAGTGTTCGTAACTGATGAGATTTTTTATTAATAAAAGAATATACATTTACATATGTCATGTTTAGCAATCATTATGATAGGCAATAAAAACATTTATATAAATTTAAATATTACTTGTGTTATTAAAGTGCAAACTTAATGTACTAGGGTGTATTTCAGGAAAATATTTTAACTCCTACAGTTTTTTGACATGAGAAATTTGATTTTGATATCAATATGACTCCTATATTTATAAAGAGTAATAACTTTTCGGCTGTACCTGTATAAAACTACTGAGTAAAAAAATATACATTTCCGTGGTTTTCTACGTAAATAATGTCTCTTGGTAAAAATTGCTACGAGCAGCCGTTTTCAAGATATTTAGAATGAATATAGTCAATACATTATCGGCAAAAAATAATCTTGTTGAGATTTGACTGAAATGATGACAGGTATTGATAATTTCGATTCCAAATATCTCGAGAACCATTACTCGTAGCGATTTTTACCAAAAGACCTTTTTTACATAAACAAACGCCGTAAATGTATATTTTTTTACTCAGTAGTTTTATACAGGTACGGACGAAAAGCTATTGCTCTTCAAACCAGTTAAAAAATATGTAGGTGGCGCACTCTACAGGTAGGAGTCATATTGACATCAAAATCAAATTTATTATGTGAAAACACTCCCAGACACAAATTTCCATCCAAATATTGACGCTACTTCAGAAATTATTTGAAAAAAATCAAGGTAAAAATGACATTTCTACACCCTGTATCTTCGAAACTAAGCATTTTAGGATATACCATTTTTTTACTTATTTTTATCTACAGAATATGCTGCTGAAGTTTCCGGAATACAGTTCGGACCATCCTGTATAAGCTCAATATTTTATAATAATTAACCGAAACTTTGTGTAAGCAAAATAAATAAAGACAATGGAAGTGCGAAATTCTTTTAATTCTCTATAATTGTAAAATCGCTTATTTCTGGGGCTTACTCAACCGGGTCTCACAATGCAAATTCACCTCAAATATCCATTTAGTTGGTCATTGGCAAGCAGGGTCTCATTGTACATGAAAATAACAAAACAAACATTTACTGATCGATAGTTAAATAGTAAAACTCACCCGGGGGTACTCCGCCCCCTAGCCACTGGTATTCTATTCAATATATCCCATTCCATATCTTCCATCTAATTCAAATATTATTCGGATCTATTGGTTAATCTTCAACAACTAGCTGGTGTCACCTGAAATAAGTATAGGGGCTTTCCCCGGACGCAAATCTGCAGCTAAACAGAGTCGCATCCCTAATAGTCAAAAGACTCGCATCCTTAATAGTCATAAAGACTCGCATCCTAATAGTTAATATACTCGCATCCTTAATAAGCTTAAAGACTCGCATCCTAATAGTCAAAAGACTCGCATCCTTAATAGTCTTAAATACTCGCATCCTAATAAGCTTAAAGACTCGCGTCCTAATAGTCAAAAGGCTCGCATCCTTAATAGCCTTAAATACTCGCATCCTAATAGTCAAAAGACTCGCATCCTTAATAGTCTTAAATACTCGCATCCTAATAGTCAAAAGACTCGAATCCTTAATAGTCAAAAAGACTCGCATCCTAATAGTCAAAGACTCGTACCTTTAATAGTCAAAAAGCTCGCATCCTAATAGTCAATAAGACTCGCAACCTTAGTCAAAAGACTCGCAACCTCCAAATGTCAGTTCTGTGACAAAACACAACACAACACTACTTTACACCCGGCCATCCCGTCTACTGCTGACTCGCCGGCAAGCTAAGCCTGTCCTCTTACATTACAATTTTACCTAATCGCAAATATTTACATCGCTTATCAATGAATAATACTCTAATCGACTTTCAACTTAATAGAGTGTTCTAGCATTACTAGATAAATAAATAGAGAGTTTCCGAATTATAAAAACATTATTATAACCAACTTATTTTCCAAGTTTTACATAATATAATCATCTTATTCGTTCATGAATAGTTTAATCAGAAGGTTCAAAGTGAACTTCTTTAATTAAATTTACATGAGACAGTAATATTCTCTTTAGAAGTCTTTGCTCCATTTATTTCTTTTATTTCTTGGTTTCTTCCATTAGTAATTCTTCATTCATGGCGGCAATAATGAAAACTCTGATCGTTATTTTTGAACTAAAGCCAAACGGAACACTGAACTAACGGTCTAAAAGTACCGTCACAATTTAGACAAATGCATCTTGCATGTTGGGTCTTGATCTTGTTCTTACAGAAAAGCTTGGTCTTTCTCTTGCTTCTCTGCAAAGAGTTGTAAGATTTTATTGGTCACAGAATTGCGCAACTTAATCATAATTTAATCTCCTTCGTAATCCCTTATGATTTCCGAGATCCAGATTCGGATTTGACATAACCTTTAACACTGTTACTAGATTGGAATGCTCGGCTTGCCGCCAAAACTTATAATTGTTTTGGAACGCATACGTTGTAGGGCGCTGCTATAGCGGTTGCTAAAAACAACCGCAAGCAAGAACAGAAATAATTTTCTCTTGTCAAAGTCAGAATCTTAAAAAATTATAGAATCTTTCAAAATGTAAACCGCCTTCATTGAAAAAACACCGAAAAGCGTTTAAAGTGTCCATTTTAAAAGTAATTATTGTTATTTTGTGAGTTTAATTTAAATTTTATTTACTCAAACCCGTGATAATTGTGAAAAAGTGGCAAAACTTAAAAAGCTATGTGAACTGCAAAAACCATCATGGATCGTGGCGTCGGTTCCCAATGTTTCATAGGTATTTCATACATGTCCTTATATAAAATATAGTTTGTTATATGCAACACTATATTTTATTTCAAAAATTAACAGAAAATAATAATAAATTTGAATATAATAAATAATATTTGGCGACATAATTCTCCGGAAAAAGCCAAACCGCTCCGAAATGATCAAAAGCTTTGGAGATTGACCGTTGGAAGAATAGCGCCAAATAGCATTTACATCGTCCTTATCGGCACTTTCCAATCTAAACTTGTTTCTTTTATCTATGTAACAAGCCAATACGTCAACAAACATCAAAATATCTATCATAAATGTCAAAAAGAAGTTATTTTATATACATTGAGGATTAGTATGTGTTTCAAAATTTCTTTGCAGTCCTATTTTAATGACTATCTTTAAAATGGAAGCTACATTACAGCGATTACCCGATTACTATGACGTAATTTGTGTGGCAAAGAGAGAAATTTTGGAAAATTTTGTTCACACCAAGAATTCAAGAAAACTGCATATTCTTTCCTGGTAAATCATTATTTTTAAGGTAAAACAAATAATTTTATTTCATTTTCTATTACATTTGTTTGACAATATATAGGTATCTACGTGTATATTCCTATAAAAAGTTTCATTCTAATGTTAAAAAAGCTATTATTTAACCTTCCGTTGTAGCATAGCGTTGTAGATTGTATGTATATCTATATCTATTGTGTCCCCCTTTCTTCACTTATAAATCAGCGTCTCTTTCTCGAGTAAAATAATTTATAAGCTTAGCAATGAGCTCTTGTTCATTTTGGTTAAATCTTTAAGACATTTTTGCAATAAAAAAGTTGAATTTTGTTTTACAGCAACAATCAAATTTTAATTTTGACATTGATCATACATTGATCCATCATTGATCGATGTCCGTCAATAAAATTATAACCACAAATCAAATGAGAATGACAATTACTCTTAGACAAGGAAAGAGAGTGGACAGGTAACACGGCAGCTGAAAGTGAGGCAAGTTGTCACCACGCGAAATTCTCCAAAGGCGTAGCATCAGAAATTAGCTTATACCTAGACGGTACAAAATATTTATTAAAACGTAAACTAATATATCGTTCATTTTTGAGTAATGCATATACAATTTTGTATTTTATAGTCTCACCTTTATAATATTAGAATATCTAAGTCGATAATTCAAAATTTATTTAACAGTCACAGTGGACTGATTATCAAGACAATTATTTATTTATTAACGTGTGTATAATGTATAATTAAATAAAAAATAATGTAATAACATATATTTTAAACGTGTATATACATATATACTGTATGATCGAAAAAAACGGCGTCTTGTTTGTTTGGAAATGAGAATTGAAATGAATATTAAAAACTACATTATTCATTGAATCCGTACGTAAGTGGGAGGGAATTGGCTAGATTCATTATTATACCGTATAATCGAAAAAAAATGATGTCCAGTTGACTTGTAAATTACGATCGATGACATTCCCCATATAATTCTACATATAAAATGACATAAAAAATATACAAAACGACATCGAAAAAGACGGCGTCAGCGATGGCTATGAAATGAAGATCGCTGTCATTTTATATGTAAAATTATATGGGGAATGTCGTCGATCGTCATTTACAAGCCAACTGGACGTCGTTTTTTATTCGACCATACGGTATAATAATGAATAATGTAATTTTTAAGAATATCCAAATTTATCCACAAAAAAATAAAACAATTCTAGAAGCTTTGTGTTATTTTATTTATTTTTAAATTTTTATTAATTACGCATTGAAACTATTATTATACACTTAAATTAGCAAATTTTTTGAAAGAATATTTAAAAAAATATATGTATGTAGTAACAAGTAGCCCACCACAAGTTTGTCCACCCCCAACAAATCTTGGCAGGTAAATTTAAGTTTTATATGACAACTATACATATAGATTTTTTATCACTAGAATTTTTCATTTTTTTATAGTTTGCAATTATTTTACATATTTGATAACAATACTTTATACATTTTTTTACATGTAAAATATATAAAAAAATGTTTATTGCAGAAATTGTATTTCTCTGATTATAATTCCCTACGCCACTGGTGAAATCCGGTCTGAGTAGCAATATTTATAGTTTCAAACATTAATTATAATACAGGATATTGAAAATACTACTTGGAATTATTAAAAATAGTTTGGTTTGGATGTGGTACAAGACATATTAAAAGCATTTTACATATTTTTACTGCTATAATGAAAAAAATGTACATTTTATGACCACATAACAAAAGTTGTGTATCGATTTTTATCTGTGAAATGTAATTCCAGCCACTTTTTTCTCGCTTCAGCCTTTGCAGCCATACGCTGAACATCTCACCATACTAAACAACACAGTTTATAAATTTAAAACAAAACAGTTGTCACAAAAAACATAAAAATTCGCTCGGTGTCACCTCGAAATCTTGTCACCAAATTATGGCCGCCGATCGAATTTTGGCCTCACTAACCGATCACGGGAGAATATGCGTGTTACCCGTCCCCTCTCATTCCTTGTCTAAGCAATTACTAAAAGGAATATGCAGTAATTTACGAAATGCCGTAATGACGTCACCAATCTCTTTCATCTGGTTGGCAAGTGGCAAGTGATTGAGAGAGCTCGACAATATTATAATCTGACGTGACATTGAACGATGACTAAACATTCTATATGTTGGCATTTGCCTGATTTTTACCTGTTCAGTTTTAATTAAAAATTAGATGCAGTTTTTCAAATTCAAATTTGGCATGTGTATTTACCCATACGCCGAGCCATACGCAGACTTTTAAAAAACCTGTTTACGACTTCGCTGTAAAATCAACAGGGGGGTCAATATTTAGACAGTTCAAAATTTCCATGGGATTTCCTATATTTCCAAACGACGACATATAAAAAGTATCGTGCTAATGATAAAAACTATTATTTAAGGTTGATTTTTGTAATATTATTGCATACTATTCATTGCTTTGTGCTAACTGTAAATATGTATCCATTTAATGATGGTTCTGGTGCGAGAATAGGCAAAACAAAACGATTTTCTATGCTTCCAACCGGATCTACAAAATATTAACCTCTAATTATGTTCAGTTTGACGTTTTACGGTTGCAAATCCCTCAATAAAAAAAATATTCGCGGTTCAGCGAGTTTGCCACCAAAAATTTAAGGTGAACCGTATACGGGAGGATGCGATGGACTGCGACACGATCTGCATGCAGAAAAAGTTGGAAAAAATCCAGATTTGTCAGGATGAGTTGAAAGAGGAAATTCGGAAACTGAAGGATAAAAAAGCCTTTTATATAAAGCACCAGGGAATGTAAGTTATATTTAGATTTTTTTATATTTATAAATACATAATATACAGGGTAGAACCTCTCATTTAACTCGGACTCCCCTAGGAGAACGATATGAATGTGCCCCCCCATTTTTGAGTTACAAAAAGCCAGTTTTGAGTTATTTAAAGCCAGTATCTGAAACGGTTTTACAGAGGTTAGTTCTCCATCTCCGTTATCAGTCAAGTTCTGGTGTTTCCCCATTTTCCCCACAGAATCTAAATTCGCTGTTGTTTCTTAGCTTCAATCTACTGAGGTGTACATTGAGGAGACAGTGTCTTGTTAAAACCCCCGTGACAATCAGAAGATTTTTTTACTTAATGGTAGTACTTAAGGTAGTAAAGGTAGTACTTAAGGTAGTAAAAGGTAGTACTTTTTACTTAAGGTAAATCTTCGATTTTTCTCGGTGGTAAGACGTGAGAAATTTCTTCGAGTGTCTTAGACCGTTGGAGGATTTCCATTCTAGGTTACAGATGGAGACTTCCAGGTTCTTGAGTTCTGTTTAAGATGGGTTTACACTTGAGAAGAAAAACGGTTCTGGTCCAGTTAGCGGAGTGTTTTGTTCCTTTTCTAGCTAGATCGTTTGCTTTTTCATTACCTTCTATCCCTTGGTGGGTTGGCGTCCAAAGCAGAACTTTATTTTCTTCGCCTGATTTGTTCAGCTCGTTCAGCTCCTCTAGGCATTCTTTGACCAACTTCGAATTGATGGTTACTGAGTTAATCGCTCTTAAGACTGCTTATAGCAGACTCTTGAAAATATCCTGGACAGATCATGTACGCAATGAAGAGGTTCTTGAAGAAAAACGGTTCTGGTCCAGTTAGCGGAGTGTTTTGTTCCTTTTCTAGCTAGATCGTTTGCTTTTTCATTACCTTCTATCCCTTGGTGGGTTGGCGTCCAAAGCAGAACTTTATTTTCTTGGCCTAATTTGTTCAGCTCGTTCAGCTCCTCTAGGCATTCTATGACCAACTTCGAATTGATGGTTACTGAGTTGATCGCTCTTAAGACTGCTTATAGCAGACTCTTGAAAATATCCTGTACAGATCATGTACGCAATGAAGAGGTTCTTGGGAGGCTTAACAAGGAAAGGGAATTACTTGCAAATATAAAAAAAACGAAAGACA
Organism: Sitophilus oryzae; assembly: GCF_002938485.1. NCBI lineage: Eukaryota > Metazoa > Arthropoda > Insecta > Coleoptera > Curculionidae > Sitophilus > Sitophilus oryzae. The sequence goes on along the minus strand of NW_022145617.1, from coordinate 698,888 downwards.
GCATACCTGAGCCAGGTCATGCGCAATAGCGGAGCAAAGCTTCTGAAGTTGATTATAGAAGGAAAGGTAGAAGGCAGAAGAGGACTTGGGAGACGCAATCACTCTTGGTTGAGAAACTTACGAGACTGGACTGGACTGAACTCACACAAATTGTTTCAATTGCACAGGACAGACAGTGTTTCGCAGCGATTGTTGCCGACCTTCATTAGAAGATGGTGCTATAAAAAGAAGAAGGCTGCTTGAGTATCGGATAAAATGTCTATTTCTTGTTGCCGATAGTTCCTAAGTATCTAAGATAAGTTGTATGCATCTTTCGATAGCGTAGATTTTTGCCTAAAAGACTTTGGGATAGGTGCCCATTGGTTCGGAGTATTTAGTCGTCGGCCCAAATACTCTTATCTAGTGATGTAAAGGGTTTATTTACCGGTAATTTTGGTAATATTACGTAATATTACCGCAAGATCGGTAACATTGGAAATATTGCCCGCTCTACTCTTTTCCTTTTTTTGGTGAAAACAAAATGGAGCTGCTTTGTTTCTTGTCTAAACCTAGCCCAACCTTGCATAAACCTAGCCCAGATATTTCTGATGTTTAAAAGTTTTTACCTCCTTTCTTTTAAATAAGGTCTATATATTATGTAGCAAACTATCAGATTCATCCGTTGCTATATTGGCCCTGTATTTATCTAAAGAAATATGCGTAGTTTGATGCAGTTGTATTGTTCGCACCTTATTAAAAGACCATATAAAATTTGTTATTTACTTATAAAACTTTACATCCTATTCGTGAAATAAAAACGTATTTTTATATTGATATTTTTTAGTGTGCATTGTTCGCCTTTATATTATATTTTGCAGTATTATTTGGTTTGGTTTGGTTCGTCACTTTGAACAAAATAAGTTTTTGAAATTCAATTATTTACTTAGACTAGTTCTAAGTAAAACTATAGAAAAAAACGAAGTATAAATTATCGCTAGTACCTATTCATTTTGTGAACATACATATTGTAGAAAAAATAGTGATTAATGAAATTGTTTTTCACTGAACGAACTCGTAGACATATAATTTTTCATAAATCATTAATTATTTCGATAAGTTAGTCATACCAATCAGATTCATACTCTTTATACAGTATGTCCCCGGATTGTCTTTAGAAGAAGAAAAACTTTTAGTACATTTGGTACTAAAATGTTAATTGATATCAACTATATAGTTCCCAGATTATCAATTTTATTAAGCATTATTTTTAGATCTTGAGTTTGGTGTATAAAAAAAGAACTTTTTCAATACGAGAGAGATAAGAGGACGGTATGATCAAAAAGAGGACTGTCCTCTGGAATAGAGGACAGTTGGCAACCCTAGTATAGCCCTCATAGATGTTGACGGAATGAGACTGAGACGGTACGGTAACGGAACTGTGTGAAAGATGTGACTGACGCGTGTGAATAGACCTTAAGCGTTCAATTACTGATGGCAGAGTATAATTATTTTTTTTTATAAAAGAAAAGAACGTAATTAGTTTAGGAATATCATAACATGAGTTTTCAATTGATGAAATATTGAACAGTACCTACATCATGGTACTATATTATTATCCAAAATTATAAGTCATCAGATATTTATAGCATATGAAATACTAATTTGTTGATAAAGATCTTTCACGATAGACCATTTATAATATTATTATTTTAAAATTTTAATTATATGATATTATCGTACACATCAGTTACCAAAAAATTAGGAATATCTCTGGACAAAAATGAATGGGAATGTATCGATGTTCATTTCCAAGCCAACTGGGCGCCTTTTTTTCGATCATTCGGTATAATACGGTCAGGAACATGCAATGTAAATTTATTTCAACGTATGTTTAAGGCATTGCTAGTCTAGTTTGGTCTTAATCTTCTTAATCTAGTCTTTTTTTAGCCGACCATACCAACAGGTATGGTAGGCTATTAAGATCGGCAAAAAAAGTTTTTTTAATTTCACTCAAAATGAGTTACTTGAGTCATAAATGACCTAAATACAAAATATTTTCATTGTGTCTGTCTGTCTGTCTGTCCGTCTGTCTGTCCGTCTGTAACACGATAACTCAAAAACCGCTAAACCGATTTTAACCAAATTTGGCACAAAAATACTGTGGCACCTGAGAATCTGGCCATTAGTTTTTGGTAAGGGTGGGGGTTGGTAAGGGAGTATCGGAGGGGGTTAAAAATTAAAAAAAAATCGTAACTCTAAAATTACAGTACCTAGCGAAACGCGGTTTTCAATTTAAGATTAGGAATAATATTTGCAACAAAATTTGTAATAACATCAAAATCAGTCAAAGTCGCAGTTTTTGAGATAAAAAAAAATTGGAAAAATTCCTTTACTTTGGAACTAAACGAACTGGCTACCAACTTTTTATTAACATATTTTAGTATGGGCGGCTATACGTGCCTCCCGGCGTCAATTTTTTTTAGTACACCAAAAATACAAGTAAAGCATCTTACTCATGGATCACTCATGTATATTATATAAATTAAAATATCCTTAAAACTCAGGCCGATATTCAATAGTGTCTACTCTATTATTTAAAATATGTAAAATAACATCTTATTTCCGCTCCTTAGGGGTAACGGCCTAGCTACGTTAAAACACCGGTTCCCATTAGAACACCGAAGTTAATTAAAATATCCTTAAAACTCAGGCCGATATTCAATAGTGTCTACTCTATTATTTAAAATATGTAAAATAGCATCTTATTTCTGCTCCTTAGGGGCAACGGCCTAGCTACGTTAAAACACCGGTTCCCATTAGAACACCGAAGTTAAGCGACGTAAGGCGATACTGGTGGATGGACGGGTGACCGGTTCGAAACGCTGTTGTTCACGAGAAAAGTGTAAAACCTATTGATACACACTGCTCATTCACGCCGGTTCGAGGCCGGATGAGATCTGATATCTTGTGAGTAAGAGTTAATTTAGACACTTCCTAAATCGGTTGGCCACTGACCATGATATGGCCGAGGACCGCGGTTCGGATTCCGCGTAAACAAAGTAGGCCCCGTCAAGATTAGCCCTGGCAGCAAAAAGGAGACGTTAACTGAAATCTTTACTTTCTTTACTTTATTTCCGCTCCATTTATATCTCCAAGAAGAGCAACTTCCAGTACTTTTTCCATTTTTCATAAGTAAAGGGAAAGTCGGACAAGAAAACAAGAATATGCCGGAAATGTGAACATAAACGGTGAGAATCTTAAGTTAGATCAATAATGTTATAACGGTAACGGATAGATTTACGATATATTCCGAGAAATCTAATTTATCCCTCAAAATACCGTATTTATTACGTTGCCATATTTACTTTACTTTACAGGCACGAGAACATTCTATTTACATTTTTTAATAAGATATCATGAGGTCATATTATGCTCACTGGCAAAACGGTCTTTCCGAGATTCCGGTGTGTCCAGTTTTCCGGTCCATCATGTCCAACCGGTCTGCCGGTCCAGCCGGGTTGGAACCGGTATACCGGTGGTGGGACCGACTGAAATCTTAAGACCGAACATCCCTACTTTCAATGAACGTAAGTATAAAGTACTTTGAATGAGTTAGGAGATTGCCGTCCTAATTGGAAAATGAAGAAAACTACAAAGTTTCACGAGATTTCGCAACTTTTTGAAGTGAAAGAACTGCAAAACAATAGGTCAGAGGAGTCTGTTTGGGCGTATCAAATCATCTATCAAGCGCTTCAAATTTGTTATTTTTTAGATACCTTTGATCGTAGATTCGGACTTGAACCTTGCCCACGCGTATAAATCTCTTACCTGCATGTTTCTTGTTCAAAGGTCGAGTTGTTGTTCCTTTAAACGCGAGCTTTTAAGAAGTCCATAACGTAGAGGAATTTTAGCCGGTATTTCCCCACCTGTGTGAGGACACAGTTCAATCTGTTTCCTTTTATAACGACTAGATGTATTGATTTATTGTTGCGATCTGAAAAAGATATGAATTAATTATTATGATTTATAGAACGGGAATACCCTTAATTTGAAGTTTGGACTGAGATTGTGCAAGATGGCTGTAGATAAATACATGGTGTTTCAAAAAATATGTGTCATCTCCCGTCGGGAGATTCCTCGCGTAAAAATAAGATTTATTTTCCATATCAATATAGGTCCGATTATGCTTTGTTTCGTAGCTACGGGGTGTTAAAGTCTTAATTTTTTTACTTATTATAATTTTCTTACAAGTACTTTTAGCGATTCGAATAAAATTTTGAGGGTAAAAGTTACTATTGTTACATATTTTAGTAGTAAAAAAGTGTCGACATATTCACCATGGACGTGGCTATGGGTTCTCACGTCAATATTTTCTCAAAAAAAAACATGTGCGCCACTGACTTTTTTTCTCTTGTTAGTAAAATTGTGTAAGGCCCGGTTGTACCAACGAAGTTCACCGACAGATCAACTGTGAACGACGATCAAAGCAAAGTCGTTTAATGCCGTTAACCGGGGCTACTTCGTACAGCACGGGTAAATTGGGACAACGGGTCCTTGAAAGAGAAAAAAATTGAGGGGGGTAGCGAAATCATCAAAGCGGCCGCGTGTGGACTGGAACGTGTTTAAAACAGGTGCCCTCAGACCAGGTGGATGACACTTCTTACGGGAGAATTGGCAATGGTTCAAAACTTGACTACAAGCGATTTTCTAGGAATCTTCCTTACCGATAAATTATTGACAAGAGTGACAGATAAAACCTTGACGTTCTTTCAGTATTACAGTTCATCTCTTTTTCTTTCTAAAGTGTGCGTTGAAAGGAGACAAAAACAATTTTTGGTGACCCATAATTTGATATTCGAACACCACTTTTCTCCTTGTCGGGGCCATGTCGGGTCGTTGACGTTGACTTGTCGCCATTTTATTTGTTTTGTTTACACGCTGCAGTTTGCTTTGCAAAGAATACATAAATTACTTAGGCAAATATAGTTTTTTGATAAAACTCCTCGGACTAACGTGTAGGTAAGTGTTGTTAAATATTTTTTTTTTCGTCTTAACATGCTCATTGTCATTCTCCTGATTTAGGTGACAGAAAAGGATCATCAAATCAAATTGAATTTTATATTTTTTTCATCCCAGGACCGATAGTAAAATGTATATTTTATGGATACCTTCCTAAATATCAACGAGATGAGCCATCGGAACAAAGGGACCATAATACAAAACAGAAAGGTGATCTTTTTTCTTTCCACTTAGGATATTGAAATTATTATATACTGTAGTCGTGTTCGGCATTATGCTCTGAGAAATATAGATAAACAAAGAACAACAGATATAAAGCATCCCAGAGGAAAAGAGAGGCAATACCTGTACTCTCTCTGATATTTGTGAAAGTTACGGCAAAGTATTGTTGTAAATGTCATCTTTTTGATCGACCTGAAAACTTCGAGCAAAAAGATGACACCTTCAACAATACTTTGACAGATATCAGAGACGATACAGGTTTTTCCTCTCTTTTCCCCTGGAATACTTTTAATTTATTATTTGTTCATCTAGATTTCTCAGAGCACTATGAACGAACTCAGCTTGTATGTTTGAAATAATCGTCCAGTTGGCTTAAAAATGATGATCGATGACATTTCCCATATAATTTTACTTTCAAAATTACGATATATATCTTCATTTCTAAGCCATCTGAGACGCCATTTTTTTTTCAGTTTTATTATAATTAATTTTGTCTCTTGATCTACTTGTAACATTATTCTTTTAATTTTATTAATTTATTGTGGTGAAATTAATTTCTGTTATATATTTGATATTGATATTAAACATATTTTAAAAAAATGGTGTATTTTTTGTGTTTTTATGTATGTCATAATTAAAAATAAATGAAGAATTAAATTTTTTTATTTTTTAAACTTCCCGCCATGCGTGACATTCTAGTCCGTAGTTCCTACAAGCGATATTGGGGGCGCTAGTAGCAGTAGACTTGTAACAGTGTCAAATTTAAACGTCAATTTCACTTTCCAATATTTAGCAAGGCGCTAACACTTCTCCTTGTGTATATGTTTTGTGCTTCAGACGTTTCTTAAGTACCGAGTGTTTCTCGGGCCTGGCGTATTTTTTACGCCAATTTTTGTAAGTATGCAATTTTTGTTGTTTTCTTAAAGTGGAAAAAGTAACTGCCATACAACTAAACCTATTATTCATAAAGTCGTACTTGTTCCAGTATTCAGTATATAGGTATATTATCTGAAAATGTTTTATGTAATTTGAAGATTTTTAATCGTTCAATTTTTTTCCAGATGGTCGTAAGCAAAAAAATCATATTTTGAAGGCTAACTTCGGACATGGTTCGAAGTTACAAAAAGCAACTGAGGAGTTGCCCCTACCAAAATTATTCACCCGAGAGGTTACAGTAAGCAGTAGCAAATGTCAAAGCCAAGCGAAAAACCTTAAGGGGGGCGGCTGAGTATTATAGGATTCCCAAATCCATAATTGGGGATAAAGTTAAGGGGATTCATGATAAGAATCCAGGACGGCAACCAGTGCTGAGTATCGAGGAAGAGGCAAAATTGTTGACTGATATTTTTATCAATCAATCTTTTTTAATAAAAATGTCTTAAATAGTGTTTGAAGTTATTAATTTTTTGAGTTTTTATTAAAAAATGAACTTGATTTTTTTTGAAAACTTATATTTTTGTCCGAAGTTTCCTTTTAACTGGTATAAGATCAAATTTACACATTTTTAAAGGCATGTCTGAAGTTACCCCACCTATGGGGATAACTTCGGACACTTTTCAAACAAAAAAATATATAGGTACGTCAGAAAAAGAAAGTTTAACATTTTTTTTAGTTAGACATAGGGGAAGGATGTAGTAACCCACACAAAAAATATTGGTTGAATTTGAACACACTTAGGTCAAGAAACTTACAAAAAACCTCAAAAACTGTCCGAAGTAGCCCCGTTTTACGGTGCCGATTAAAAGTTGTGTAACGGTTGTGTCTTGATATTTTGTGGATAAGATACAGAGTGTCCCAAATAAACAAAAAATATTATAGTTTATTAATTATATTAATTATTATAGTATTATTACAAAATATTATCATATTTTTTTAAATGGAACACCCTCTGTATTATTCTATTTTTAGATTCTACGATTGAAATAAACGTATATTTGATTAAAGTTTATCCATTTTTCACACTTAAACCTTACCTACCGTTTTTGAAATATTTTCAATTTTGTGAAATTGCAGTAAAAATTTTAAGGCTTTATTTCTCCATGGTTTTTAATACTAAATATTTACCAAAGTTTATTTATTGATCAGATATTGTGTGGCAATAATAAAAATAATACTACCTTATACAGAGTGTCTAAAAATGTATTTTAATTGTCTATCAAATTGTATTATACCATTTTTATTTTATCTCTTCAAGTTTTCGCAGAATTTTCGCATTTTCTTATAATTTAGACCTCATTTATCAATGTACCCATGGAATATTGACATACTGACAGTCCAATTGATTTGTAAAATACGAGAGAAAAATCATTGGGTGGCTTTGATAAAACTTTACTGTGGAAAATGCCATATGAGATATAAAACCGCGATTATCTGCGAAACCGTTAACAATTTTGAGTTACTCTAAATCTAAATACAAAAAAATGTTAATATTTAAAAAAAACGAAGCAAAATCATTTTATATTTTAGAAAGTTTGGCGTAGAATTGTAAACATCCTGTATGATTTACGATTACCATATTTATAGCAAAGTAAAGTACAGACCATAATATACATAGTTTTGATTTCAGGACAGTTCTTGTATTTTCAATATTTTTTTTAAGAAAAGCTGAAAAGTATTATTTTTTATTTATTTATTAATATCTCTGAAACTATCGAAATATATTTACTCATATCTTAGGATTATGGAACGTGATCTGAAAAGAAGCCAAAAATGCAATAATATACAGGGTGTTCCATTTAAAAAAGTAATCCCGATCAACTTACACTTTTTTGAGCCACTCTATAGAAGGTATACACTCTATATATAGGTACCATTGCGATAAGAAAAAAGTAGTACAAGAATTAGTAGTCTCAGATAGAACTCCTTGTCTATAAGGATATCGAGAAGTGGTTATCGTCGTCACTATGAAAACAATACAATTATGCCACCTAACTTTTTAAGCGTTACCATGAATTTGGTAATAATTGGTATACGTGGCGAAATAAAAGTATAAAAAATTTTCCTACCTTTTAAAAATATTTTATTATAGACCAGCAGATTAAATCATATTTTGTTGTACTACTTTTTTTTTTGATCGCAATTGTACATACTTTAGGCATGCACTTAAACAAAATGACCAAGTTTTCATTCTAAGAGCTACGGATGCCCGACGCACTATTGCCGGACCCTGTATATTGTATATGTTTACGGGTATTGACTCAAAAAACATAATTTATCGCGACAATTTAAGATTTCTCAAAAAAAACTAAAAATTATATTAAAATATAAGAATAAATAATAGAACCAAAATAAATTCTATAAAATTATCTTAAACTTTCTCTACAAAAAATATAAACAAATACAATAAACTCTTCTTTAGTAGTAATATTAAGTACACTATTAGTAATAATATTAACAATTATTATTGCAGTGCCTATATGAAATATGAAAGAAGTAAAAGTACTGTACTTAGACTTTGATAGTTCAAGAAATTCTAATGTAATTTCCCATAATAACTGATTATCCGTCATCATACAAAGCTTCTTTGATTATAAGACTTTTTGGTCAATGGTACTAATATAATTTTTATAACTTAATCTTATTTAAAAAAAAGTACAATACTGTAAGTAATTTAAATACATAAATAGAATAGCTTTAAACAAAGAATCCAACATTAATCTCTAATGTGTTAATATTTTCCATCAGGTAGACTAACTTTGACTGAAACTATTTTTGTTTTGATTTTCTTATACCTGCTTTCCAAAGCTTTGTTTTATCCTAGTGTTAAAAAACTATATCGATGTTTAAAACCATCTTTTATTTAAACGTTTCTGTTAAAACCCTATGTAAAAAAGGAAAAATTAAAGAAATATGATTGTGTTGTAGTACCTTAAACGACTATAGGCATAACATAAATAAGCACTTTCACGAATGTTTCTTTAATCGTGGATATTTCGACTTCGATAGTACCTTATGATAGTACCCGCGTAACCCGTCTGTCTGTAGAAAGACACCGGCTCGCACTGAACAAGTCGCGCTTTTACTGTGAGTTCACGACACGATGATGGTACCTACCGGTTTATCAGTACCATTTTTCATCGAGAAATGGGAATGCAAAAATGACTTCGGAATCCCAGTGGTTTTATGATTGTTAGTTAAATTAGTTTAACAATAACAGTACTCATCTGGAAGCTATAAAGTTTGTTGTCAAAATGAAATGGTTAACGATAGATAAGAATTATCGGAAAATTCAATATTTATATATCGGGTGACCAGCGGCGTAGCGTGACGTCAATACAAGGAGATGTAATAATAAGTAGTACCAACACAATAAAGTTTTTTTCTTTTTTTTTATTAAAGTCTTTAATTTTGAAGTTACAAAAATCAAATATGCAAAAATGTAACAGGTTAAAAAAATTATCAAACCAATTTAAAAAAGAAACTAAATTTAGGAAAAAACAAAGCTGTGAACGTATCTGTTACATAAAATAGTGAAGGCCAACAAAAAAGTTTATTCAGTGCCCTACAACTTACAACCACATAACCAAGGTTTACTTTTATAAACATTTTCATTAAAACGACGAATAAACGATTTTAATTTAGTATAGGCTTGGTATTCTCCGCCGGTGCTGCCACCGCCGGAGAATATCGTAAATAACGAATACATACAAATACACGGGTTTAAATGGCAAGTAATATAATTATTCTAAAAGTGTTAGAAAGTATAATTTGTGGAAATTCTAAGCAAAAAAATAAAAAGGTAAATATTTTGATATCTTCAGAAGGTCTATAACTTCCATTATAATTTATTATTCCAGTTAAAAAATTATTTTAGACGAGTTCAACGGTAGCGAGAATAGTTTTTTATCACCGGTTTTGCTAGTGAGGTATAATTGGAGCTATTTCGGCTATAACGAATTTTTTTAAAGGTACATAATTATAATGTTAGAAGATGTTCATAAAACATTTAATCGCTAGTTGATTAAAAAAGTATACCTACCATTAATATTGCAAATTATATTTTATCATCTCACCTCTCATAGTATATTTCTATTTAATTTTTTGATTATGTAACGAGCACTTTGTTTACTCACTTGTTTCGTCGAACTGCTTGAATCCATTTTTGCTTTTGATCAAATCGGTGTGAAAAACTATGAATCTATAAAATGTTGTTTCGGGAGAGTTGAATATCGGGAAAGTTGAGTTATTGAATGTTGTTGCACCCAACAACGCCCTCATCACGCTCTCCTTTACGCGTCAACATTTTTTCGGCAATTTTATTAACATTTGAAATTGTCACAACACAACACGAACGCCTAGTTCCCATATAGCACGTCCAAATGAAATTACGTTTCTACAAGGGAGACACATGAGAAACAACATATGTTAAAGTGAACCTAAGTGTTCATCTAGTTCTAACATATACATATGAGATACACGCAGGTTTATATTGATAGAATTGTGTGATACAGTGTTTACTAGTTGTATACCGTATGCACTCAAGATTCTAAAGAGTTTTTTGTAACGTAACAAATAATTATTAAAATGATGAAATCTGACGTATATGAGACATACAATGTATAAGTCATATGTATGTGTAATACTTCGTATCATAGTTGTGCCTATAGTACACACCTTGTAAAAATGTGACGTATACACATAATATAAATATCTATATAGACACTTTGTAATAGTGTACTGCATGAAGGTGTGCGCATGCGCGGATAGCCTCAGCGTAGATACACCGACCAAGTGTATCTTATGTGTCCTCTCTCCTTCCTCCTTTCTAGGAGTGATGTGTGTTTAGCAGCCATTATTGTTTTATCATTCGGAAGCTCTATATGAATGTTCTGTTTGTGTGTAGTTTAAAAGAGATTTTAAGGTAAGTACAAGTTTTTAATTACCTTGTTACACCTTCCTAAGAGTATTATTAATATTATAGCAGCGACTCTTCCCTTGATCGATACCCAATTTACCAAATTTTGACTCCAATGAATGAAAACTCCAAATATTCTCGTATAATAATAAAGAGGTTAGCTGAGTTAGCTCTGCAATAAGTGCAATATATATTTTTTTAATTTGGAAATAATAAAAATATAAATGGACCAGAGAAAAAAAGATTTAAACATTTCAAAGAACTTCTTACACTAAAGTAAGTTATTGATGGATCAATATACAGATATGTTTAATATTCAATAATCAGTTTCATATAATATTTAAGGGTGAGATTGTTAATCTGGAAATAAAATACAACAAAGTCCAACAGAGTGCTCGATGAATGAGTATGCTAATAAACCAACTGCTTGTAGGGAAAAGAGGAGAAAAAACCTGAAAAAATGACTAAACGAGGTCCACCAAATCGTGGCGATATACCAGTGTTTACCATTTTAGTATGTTGTTATACTAGGTACTTATATTTTTAATACATTTTGATACAAATTCTGTTCTTTTACAGTGTTTTCTTACTTCTGGTTTCTACAGTGTAAATAATTATTATTATTGTGTTATTTGCGCTATTGCGTTCCATGATATAAAGAAATATAAGAATTTTATTTTTTAACCACTTAATCCATTTTATGGAAGAAAAATGGTACATTTAATACAAAACAAAAATGGAACAATTTTAAGGCTACTTCTCTTGAACTTACGATCGAGATACTTTTGGAAAATACAAAGTTTTGCCTTCCTAATTTTCGTTCTAAAAAGATATAATTGGTATCATTGAATACATATTTCTTAAAAAGAACGAAAAGTTAGGCATCAAAACTTGTATTATTTCCTAAATTCGTTCATAAGAAGTAGTTTTATCTAGCGCAAGATGTATATACGAAGCAAAATACATACGTATATACGCGGTAGTCACAACTGCAATGTGTAAACATAGTTTAAACGTAATACACAAGCACTGTGTATCCTACGGCACACTGTGTATCCGTATCCCTTTGTGTATACGTAAATGCTATACTGTGGCTACATTGTGTGAGGCGGACGTTTAACCTTTGTGCATACGTGTTGAACTACAATGTGTAAACGTAGCATATTTACATCGGGGGAATTGTGTCACCCTGTGTCTACATCTAATAATGTAAACACATCGTAAATGTGATTTGATGGGCTGTATGGGTTCGAATTCTTTTCACTTTTATTTTTTACTACTCGAAACAGCGTTACATCACACAGACCTCGTACCTGAGTGGTTTATAGTCTGAATAATTGCACTAGCAAAAAACTAAAATACTTAAATATTATGACAAAACCACGATTTCGATATTATTTTAATGCGATCAAATGATGGCGGCTACTGATAATTTCAGATTTTTGCCGTTGAAGCGCTGCGGTCGGAATTTGTTGAATTTAACTGAAATGCACCAAAAGCTTATAAGAGATCTCAGTAACTTTTTTAAATAAAAACGTATAACAATATTTTGACTGGATGCGACGCATCACCCGCATCAATTTTGCCGCTGGTTTTGGTCGAGTTAGTGGAGTGTTCGCTCCTTTTCTAGCTAAATAGTTTACTTTTTCATTACCTTTTTTCCCTCGGTGGGCACCCAGATTAGGAGGACTTGATTTTCTTTGCCTAATTTGTTCAGCTAAAAAGAAGATTAATTTTTTAAAGATTAAGTTCCAAATAAAAATATTAGGTCTTATATAATGATTGACAACAATTTTATAGAGAAATACGTTAGATAATATTATGTGATATATGCAAGATCGTTTTAAATACAGCGCGAATATCTTTTAATTCAAATAGATTCCTGTTTGTTCAATTGAGGTTTCTCCGTAGTTTCCTGTTAGGAGATTTGTCGAGATACTGGCTTCCATCGATAGATGGCACTACTATTCATTTTCTTTTTTCATAAACTTGTGCAAGTTTTTGAAATCTGCCAATGTCAACTTAACAATCACTTACCATAAAGTCGATTTTTGCGAAACACAATTCCGAGAAAATATTCCTTGACAAATGACACGTAATGTACGAAATTCCATTTCCGTAATATCTGTGTATAAAAGTGAATAAGACGAGGAACCGCACGTCTTTTCTTAACGCCGATTGACAATTTGACTGAATCGTCCTCTAAACGTCCTTTAAAAATTTCAGTTCAAAATCTACCCCGGTTTAGTTAGGGTGTAAATTGTTTAGTGCAAATTAAAACAATAAAAGCACGTAAGTACTATTTTTATTTATAGTTAAATTTATTTTAAATTAAATAGATACAGAGAATATTGAATAAATCGAGGGGTTTCTTGTGTAATTTGTATGATTACGTGATAGAAACGATATGTTCATTTATCATAATCAAATACAATCATTAACCTACCATTAAATATGATTTAATTATGTTTTAAATGCTTATTTCTTGTAGTAGCAAGTTTCAGAAATTGATATAGCATTTTTTTATTGTACTCTATGCAAGTTATTCCATAGCCCATATATCAATTGTATTTTTTTATTATTATGGGTATTTATTATTTCCCTTGTTTATAAACATTTCTTTTAAGGGATAGGTTTGAATTAAAGAAATGAAATTATAACAGCATTCTTACAGGTGATATATGTATAGAAAGTTTGTTCTAATGATTTTGCTATATCATGTTTTATATAATAATTAGTACTTATTCAAAAAATGCATTGGTATATTATAAGAATTGTAAGGGTAATTAACCAGACTAAATTAAACGATTTGACCTCTATATGTCCTTATTTGGTGCTTAACTTTTACCTCTGAATCAAAAACAGTTTATTAGTAGATTTTTAATATTTTCATATTAGTATTTATTATCCTGATATAAAAAACACTTAACCAATTTAATGTAACACTTCAAAATTACAATTTACCTTTTTTGAAATATTTTATGAATTATATATTATATCCATTCTGTTCTTTTGGTTATTTCTTCATATCAAGACACTTATTGAACTGTTCTAATCATACTTTTATCTTCTAATATTCTTCCTTTGATCCACAATAACTCCTTGTGACTGGTATGCAGGATCTTTAGTAACATCCCCATTGGAGACTTCAGCTCAAAAAATATCCATATAGTCTGTCCATTGAAAGAACACTTGACAATTGTTGTCTGTCATTTGAATTCACAAGTAAATTGTATTTCTGTCACATTTTGGATATCGCCTGTCGTAATCTGCAGAGAGTTGTTGACACAACTCTAGTTATTATTATAATATCATTAATATTAAGTAGATAGATATTTGAGGTTGCTATTGGCCTGTTCTACTACGTCCTTTTCAGATCTATTGTGATCCTCTTCTGTGGTCCTCTTATGTGAATTTCTCCACCAATCTAGAGATTTGGTATTATCGTGGGTATTAGGTACTATCATGTAATTTTGGTATTGCAAAATCAATAATCAGTAATTTAAGGTTGAAAAATTAATTTAAAGTCAAACATAAATGAAAATTATTATCAAAGTGCATTTCTATGCATTAATTAAAATTAAGTAATACTTAATAACTAAAATTATCTATACAGATACAATAGAAATGATGTTAATTTTGCTAATATTCTTTTAATTACAGTTATATTTATATTATTTAGTATCTATATTATTATGAGAGCATAGTCTTATACCTATGTATTATAATCGAAAAAAAAAGTAAACTTGATGTGCATTTGTGCATTGGCAGAAAAAAATACCTGTATAAAAAGTTGACCTCCATGTGACCTCGACTATTTTTTAATAAATAAAATGGAATTATATAATGAGAGATACAGTACCTAGTTTTAATTGATTAGACGATTAGACTAAACAAAATGTTATCAAACTTTTAAATTAGAACGTACATATTTATATAAGGAAAATTTGTAGACTTCTGAATATTGGAAGGTGTCCAAAATGTGATGATGGGGTCATTGATAGGACAAAAATCATTTCATTACTGTATGTTTAACAATAAAATTTTAAAAGATATTTAAATGATAAAGAATTAACCTTGTACCTAATTCCATCATATATCGGATAAAAATGAAAGATTAATTTGTTTTAAGCTATAAATCAGATAAATAATGAAGTTATGTAGTATACGATTACTGTTACGATTCTCACAGACTTAAAAATTTGAAGTCTGTGAATCTAATACAATACGTACATAATTATAAAATTGAAGACTTGAAGTAAATAATATGTATGTATGTTAAGTGCCAAAATTATTATTTCGAAATAAACAATATTTATTGTTCTATAACCAATGTTTTAAAATGGGGGGTATCTCGGTTGAGAACTTTTTTTCAAAGCAATTTAATAGCCGTTGCACATACTGCTTTATACTTTTTCTTCTTCTTCTTATCACGCCTTCTCCTGCCGAAGGTTGGCGATCCAAATGGCAATTGTGGCTCTGGAAACTGCAGCCCGGAAGATTTCCGCAGACGAGCGTTCAAACCATCTCCTTAAATCTTTTAGCCATGAGTACTGGAGTCTTCCTACTGATCTTTTCCCTTGCACTTTGCCCTCTATTATGAGGCGCAGTATTTCGTATCTATCACCTCTCATCATATGACCCAAGTATTGCATTTTTCTTTCCTTGATGGTATTCAGTATCTCTTTTTGTTTTTGCATGCGCTGGAGTACTTCATCGTTGGTAATCCTTTGTACCCATGAGATTCGCAGCATCGGTCTGTACACATACATTTCGAAGGCTTCTATTCTCTTTTCAGTCTGTGAATCCAGTGTCCAGCTCTCACATCCATAGAGTAACACAGAGAAGACGTAGCATCTGGCCATTCGAGTTCTGAGTTCCGCACTGAGGTCTCGTCTTGTAAAAAATGATTTCATACTCACGAAGATTTTTCTCGCTTGCTCAATTCTTGAAAATATTTCTCTTTTCGGGTCCCACTGACTATTGATGTTAGCTCCTAAATACTTTATTGAGGTCACTTGTTCGATTGTTTGTCCCTTGACACGCAGGTGTGCATTTATTAGAGTCTTAGAAAAGACCAATAGTTTAGTCTTGGAGACATTGAGATCCAGTCCAAACATCTCACTATAGTGGACTACGGAATCTATGATGTCCTTTTGCAGTTCTTGTATATCGTTGGCTATTATAACCAAATTATAACCGTATCATCGGCATATCTGATATTGTTTATTGGGATTCCATTGAACTTGATTCCGCCCTGGATTCGATCCAGTGCTTCTCTAAATATAGTCTCCGAGTACAGGCTAAACAGGAGCGGAGACAAGACGCAACCCTGTCGAACAACCCGTCTGATTTGTATATCTTCCGATGTTGACTGCTTCATCTCAACTACCGCCGTTTGATGCCAATAATGTTCTGATATGAAAGGTAAGTCATGTTCGTCAACTCCGGTTGTTCTTAGAATTTTGATCATCTTCTGATGATTAACATAGTCGAACGCCTTACAATAGTCTATGAAGCATGCAAATACATTCACATTCATGTCCCTACACCTCTGTCTCATTACATTTAGGAAGAAGGTGTAGAGTGCTTCATGCGTTCCGAGTCCGTTTCTGATGCTAAACTGGGTGTTGTCCATCTGACTTCCGTACTTCTTGTAGATTCGCGTGGGAATGATTCTAAGAAAGGTTTTGAGGACATGGAACATAAGACTTATTATCCGATTGTCATCACATTGTGAGGCGTTGGGTTTCTTTGGCAGAGTTACGAATGTTGATTTAAGCCAATCTGGTGGTATTTTGCTTGAGCTATACAGGGTCCGGCAATAGTGCGTCGAGCATCTGTAGCTCCTAGAATAAAAAACTTGAGAATTTTATTTAAGTGCAAACCTAAAGTATGTACCAGGATGTATTTCAGGAAAATATTTTAACTTCTATAGGGTGGCTCAAAAAAGTGTGAGTGGACCTGGATGATTTTTTTTAAACGGAACACCCTGTATATTATTGCATTTTTGGCTTCCTTTCAGATCACTTTACATAACCCTAAGATATGAATAAACATATTTCGATAGTTTCAGAGATATTAAAAAATAAATCAAAAATATATATTTTTCAGCCCTTCTTAAAAAATTATTAAAAATACAGGAACTGTTCTGAAATCAAAACTATATTAGGTATTTACTTTAGATAGTCTGCACTTACTTTGCTATAAATATGAAAATCGTAAATTATACAGGATGTTCAAAATTCTACACCAAACTTTCTAAAATATAAAACAATTTTTCTTCGTTTTTTCAATGGAACACCCTGTATATTATTTTATCAATAGACGGAGAATTAAAAAATGAACATTTTTTGTATTTAGAGTATTTCAAAATTTTTAACGGTTTCGCAGATATTTGCAGTTTTATATTTCATATGGCATTTTCCACAGTAAATTTTTATCAAAGCCACCCAATGATTTTTCTCTCGTATTTTACCATATGAAATAATACTGCGTGTATCTGCGAAACTATTAAAAATTTTGAAATACTCTAAATACAAAAAATGTTCATTTTTTAAGTCTCCGTCTAATAAAAAAATAATATACAGGGTGTTCCATTTAAAAAAACAAAGAAAAAATATTTTATATTTTAGAAAGTTTGGCGTAGAATATTGAACATCCTGTATGATTTACGATTACCATATTTATAGCAAAGTAAGAACAGACCATCTAAAGTAAATACCTAATATAGTTTTGATTTCAAAACAGTTCTTGTATTTTTAATAATTCTTTTAAAAAGGGCTGAAAAATATACATTTTTGATTTATTTTTTAATATCTCTGATACTATCGAAATATATTTATTCATATCTTAGGGTTATGTAAAGTGATCTGAAAGGAATCCAAAAATGCAATAATATACAGGGTCTTCCGTTTAAAAAAAATCATCCAGGTCCACTCACACTTTTTTGAGCCACCCTATAGAAGTTATCTGCTTAAATATATCAACGTTTATTTTATCGGGGCTTTTCCTCTTTTCTCTGTTTTTATTGCATGAACAACTTCGTCTTTGGTTATTGCTGCAGCCTTTTCATTCAGTATCTGATCTATCGGTGGTGGGGAGCAAGGTCTCTCATCATTAAAAAGTGTTTCGATATATTCTTTCCATCTCGCAAACTTAGCCTTTACTCCTAGAATTATCTCGTTATCGTCTGTTAGGATTGCTTCTTGGTGTTTTCACTGCTTTATACAGGGTGCCAATGTTCCGTGGAAATACGACTACTACGTATTTTTGGAATCAAAATTAGTTCATTGGTCACAATTTACCTCTATACAAAAATGCTTCGTTTGTCAGGGAGAGGGCATCAAACACAAAAAAATAAACACATTTTTTCAGATATTTAAGAACCGTTATTCCGATTTGAATGAAATTTTGGGTGTCTTATGTTTTGCTACCAGTGGCGCATCTAGAGATTGAGTCTGGGAAGGGTAGTGACAATATTTAAATAAAGTACTAAATTTAAATTATATTTTCCCTGAAAGGTATTGTGACTGTGGAAAGAAATATACTTTTTTTACATAATTGGTTTGGATTCTCTATTTTGATTGGTATTATTAACTTTTTTTGAGACAATTTTATTGTATAACACATTTTCTCTTATTCATAAATTTCTTCTTGGGAGGGGTAATTACCCCCATTACCCCTCCCGTATATGCACCACTGGCTTTAACATTTGACTTACACATAATCAAGAAAAAGTACGGAAAGAGTGAAAATTACCCCCATAAACCATTTTTTTGCACACAGCACATTATTGACTTCCAGTCTTCAATTATTATTACAATAATTACAAATATTTTATACTATTCTATAATCCTTGTTTATCTATAATACATCACAGTTTTGTTTATTTCTATATTGATGGAAAAACTTATTACAAAATACATATTAAGTAAATTTATACTTCTCCTCTTATTTATCAAATATCAATATTACAATCTAATAATTGTGGTTTGTTTGTTATGTTCAATAATCGGTAGTTTATTTTTTTTCGTCCTGTTAAATTTTAAATAGTAGTCATATTATTCTCAATATTTTGCAGAAAACAGATTTTTAATAAAAATACACACTTTTGTTAAAAAGTTGCAATAAAGATTCTGATTCCGTACCCTGTGCATCATAATAGTCATTTGAAGCAATTAAAAACAGTAAATCAATGTTTTGTTACTTGAGTTATTTCTATTTTTAGTACATATTTTTTACGATAAGTTAACTCTATATTTATTGTTGAAATAAATTTGTTAAAGCCTCGTCTACACATAACGTTTTACCTTTCGGTCCTACCTGTTCAGTCAAAATGAATGAAGTGTGTCAAAACTTGTGTGTACGAAAAAAAATTCGGATATTTTACTTGGAATGAATTAAGACGGAAGGCCGTCTAGAGGACTACCGGGAGATTATTTAGTTTTACAACAAAATTATCGCTTTGCCTACAAAGAAAAATATATAAGTAAATTTACAGAAAGTTGTATGGATATATTACAGCATTTTTAATAAGCTACTTTTAAAAAATCTAATATTTTTGCATAGTTTCACAGAATAATGTCATTGTAATTTTACAAAATTGTTTAAAGGTATATCTGGTGGTTATTACCCAACGATACTATGTTAACAATTATTAGCTTTGCTTAGCTTGCAAATAAAATTTAAACACTATGATAATAATTGATAAAACCAAGGCAAAAAAAAGTTTTTTTAATTTCACTCAAAATGAGTTACTTGGGTCATAAATGACCTAAATACAAAATATTTTCATGGTGTCTGTCTGTCTGTCTGTCCGTCTGTCCGTCTGTAACACGATAACTCAAAAACCGCTGAACCGATTTTAACCAAATTTGGCACAAAAATACTGTGGCACCCGAGAATCTGGCTATTAGTTTTTGGTGGGGGTGAGGGGTTGGTAAGGGGGTATGGGAGAGGGTGAAAAATTTTAAAAAATCGTAACTCCAAAATTACAGTAGCTAGCGAAACGCGGTTTTCAAATTAAGATTAGGAATAATATTTGCAACAAAATTTGTAATAACATCAAAATCAGTCAAAGTCGCAGTTTTCGAGATATTAACATATTTTAGTATGGGCGGCTATGCGTGCCTCCCGGCGCCATTTTTTTTATTTGAAATTGCTGTAGGTTGGACCCTTGATTGTTGGACTAATAGTAATAATATTTAATAATAAATTAGGTAGAATATATAATTTATTAATTTTATTTTTATTTTATTAATTGTGATTAATAAAATAGCATTTATCTGATCAAGGAGGCCGAATTCGCCAAAATATCAAGAGATAACTTTTAATTGGCATTAAACGGCCTACACAATTTTGATATCAAAAGTAAAAAGTCAGTGGCGCACATGTTTTTTTTTGAAAAATATAACAGTGATAACCCATATTCCCTGAAAAATCTATAGGCACATTTTTAGTATTAAAATATATAGCACTTATAGCACCTTTTACCCTCAAAATTTGATTCAAATCACTAAAAGTACTTGAAAGAAAACTATAATAATTCGAAAGATTATTAGGACTTTTAACACCCTGTAGCTACGAAACAAAGCAGAGTCGGACCTACGTTGATATAAAAAATAAATCTTATTTTTACGTACGAATCTGCACATGAGAAATGACACATGTTTTTTGAAACACGCTGTATGTAGACGAGGCTAAGACGGACGAACGTCTTGAAACTGCCGTCAGTTTTCTAGACGGTTTTCCGTTTTACCCGACAGGTTAAACGTTATGTGTAGACGGAGCTTAAGCCCTATATCCGTTCCCTGAAAGAAAAACATGTGTATGGCTCAATAATATGTTTGTTTGAACATACATTGTTTATCTGTCATTGGTGAAAGCCTGTGACCTCTGTTAGATAAGATTAGTTCGAAATAAACAAAATTGAGGTACTAAACGTTAGTTATAAACAGTCTTGCAGCACCTACGTAAGTTTAAGTAAATCTAAGAAGAAATTTCTGTTTTTAATTTGTTATATCAACATTTTTTTTTTCTTACAGTTTACCTCAACCATTATCCAAAATGACTACTCACTGGAACTACCCCGACCCAGCTCTCCAAGATGAGCTCCGCAAAATCGCCAACGCCATCGTGGCCCCGGGAAAAGGTATTTTGGCCGCCGATGAATCGGTTTCGACTATGGGAAAGCGGTTGACCGACATCGGAGTGGAGAACACCGAAGAAAACAGGCGTAAATATAGGTATACTTATTTTTTTTTTTATTTGTAATTATTGACTATGACCAGAAAACCGGTATTTTTCAATTTTTTATCAACCTACTTTTAAACTGTCTACTATGTCCCCGGATGCGTAATTACTATCTGTACTATTGTGCAGAGCCAACCTGCTCTATACGCCGCCGCACAGTGTTCAAAATTTGCAAAAAACCGATCGAAATTGAAAATTTTTAGTTTATTTGAGAATCGTCAAATTAACGTATATGTTTCTTTACCTCATTTTACAACTTTTAACCAAGCATTGCTTTAATGGCTTTATCATGACTGAATATCTTTATGAGCAAAAGCTAAAAAAATAATAATAATTTTATACAGCATATTTTGGCATTAAAATGTTTTCTTTTTTAGCCGCTGCAAGTCAAATTATTTATGGAAATGTAATTATATCAGAAAAAAGTACATATTTTAAGTAGTAGTGGGAACTATCGAATGAATACAATCGAAACATTCGATAGTTGCAATTCATTCGAATAATTCGATAGTTAGTAAGAAAACATTCGTTGAAAACTATTCGAATAAAAATTATCGAATAGATCCGTCATCTGCCTTGAAATATTGTATTCTAGTAATTCGGCAGCAAAAACCATTCATTTATAAAATTCATTCATTTATGAAATTCATTCATTTATGAAATTCATTCATTCGTCAGGATCGATTATAATAAAATATTAACTGAATTTTAGTTGTCGCCCGGCGACGTAGGTTTCTTTCCGAGAAACCCGACAGCGGTCGGTGGCAATGCTATGAAAGAAGCCGGCATCTTTGATTTTTTGCGGAGTCAGATATAGATAAGGACACATTATTTTTTTTATTGAGGTGCTAGTATTTACACAGAAAATACAATTATAAATTATGAAAGGCGCTGTTGCCATATTTTGGTATTAGTTGATATTAGCAAAGAATATTATTTTTTGGCTTTAGTTAATTATTTTTTTTATTAATATTCTGTTGTTACACTGCAATATTACTTGTTATTTTGGATGTAGGAAAATTATTTTTAATGTTTTTTAGCAAAGACGGGTTTAATAAATAATAATAACAGTAATAATTTGTTATACCTATTAACAACAAAATTTAAAATCATTTAATATAAATATTTTCTTTTAAGTAGTAGCAAAATATAAACAACAAATTAGATGTCAAAATTATTTATATTAGATCCTATTTAAAAATAATATAGTCTCTAAATTTTTTGTGGCAACGTTGGTTTATTAAATAATAATAATTACAGAACTAATTTGTTATATTAACAACAAATTTTAAAATCATGAAATATAAACATTTATTAATTTTCTAAGCATGCAGTGTAATGGAAGGAAAATATAAATAAAAAATTAGAAATCAAAATTATTTATATTAGGTGCTTTATATTACTATTTAAAAATTATATTTACTTTTACTGGCATTTACTTTAAAAAATAAATGAAATATTTTTTAAAAACTACATGTAAGAGAATTAGCATAAACAAAATACAAACATCGTTAACTTTTTTTAAATTGGCACGTGTAAAACTTTCGTTTTAATTTTCTCACCCCATAGTTTGAGTTCGATAACCATTTACTTAAATATGATTATACAACCACATTACTTAAATATGATTATTAAGTTCAACTAATTCATATTATTAAAACATCTAAAATACAAATATGTATTTTTAAATTAATTGTAAGTTCATCTCATCTCTTAAAAATTGCTACTTCTCAAAATTTCCCATTAAAAAATAGACCATATACCATATAAAATTAAATAATTGAAAGATCGGACTACGGAAAACCATACAAATTTTCGGAAAAATTTTGACCACCTGCACATGCACACAATCGTCAATAAATAAAATTAAAAAATAACTACTATTTTAGTATTTTAACTATTTTAATAAACGCAAAAATAGCACAGTATTTATACGGCGAAGTTATAAAAATTTGGAAGAACTAATAATGCACTGACGCATACAAAAATCAAACGAATACTAAATTTCATTTTTCATTTATCAAAAGCATTCGATAGTCGTGACTCAACGATAACCATTTAGTCGCACGGCGAGGTTGTCACATATGCTTTAGTATACAAATGAATGAATGATTTTATTCGAATAAAACCATTCGATAGTTGAAATCATTCATTCATTAACCATTCCATAGTCTAATTCATTCGATAGTTCCCATCGCTAATTTTAAGGATTTAAATAACCTAAATACTATAATGAAGGTCGCTTTTCCTTTCAGGCATAATTCGCTGCCTATAACCCAATACAGTTTTTGAAGAAATGCCATTTTATTGGTCTTTTATGTTTATTGCTAGTCCTTGCTCATCAATAAATTATACATTACATAAAAGCCTATAGTCTAAGGAATTTAGGAACATTTTGTTTTACCTGCGCAAAGGTGCGCATCAGGCTGCAATTCGGATTAATTTGCGCTGAGTTCTAAACATGTTTACACGCGGCCGGGCGGCCAATATTTAGTTTTTTATTATATGGTGTTCAGTGTAGTCATAAGTTTAGTTTGTGTTATTTTGCGGTGTTGTAAGTCAACAAATATATTGTTTTAAAGTGTGTGGGTTTATTTTTGGCATTTATTCATGATGGCAATTACACTTCTGCATCTACATGAGAAAATGATGGAAATACCTGGCCAAGATTTCTCTGTGAAGAAAATTCATGTTTTGGACTTTTTAAAAGATCATTTTGAAACAAACGGAGATGAAATTGCAACTAACGCTCTCAATAACTTCATGAGGCAATCGTTTTTTCCGTAATATTTAACAAAATAGAAAACTGCTCGGAGGAAAGACAGAAATTTCTTGTCTAGGTATGCAGATTGGCTATACAGGTTGATGTTATTTTTCCCGATGAAGTGTTTCATTGTCAACGGCAACTTACGGTTCCTGATTATTCTGCATCTACAAGTGGAGGTAAATATGCAAAATAATTATTTATCTATAGGGATAAATTCTAACATTTTATATTATTATAGCAGGTCGGTCGTCAAAAACATTTGTAGAAAGTTCGGACGTTAGTAAACGTAGAAAGACTGAAAAAATAGACGGCAAAATACAGCAGCCAGGTTATCATTTGCTGAGTCCAGAAATTGCGTGAAGAGGGAAACGTCTCTGCTTCAAAATTGGTAACAGAGGCAACTATGACCATGCCCACAAGAGCAACTAAAATTCTGAAATGTTCACATAACAAAAATCAGCCCTCCTAAAATTAATGAGGATTTGTTCAAAAGACTCATATTGAGCTCGGATCCACTCCTGAGTTCATTTCATTTCTCCAAAAAAGTTCATAGGAAAATAGACCAAAGCATGCTTCCTTTGCTGGACCTTACAAAGGAGGAGAAACATGAACTCAAAATTGATGAGCATAATAACAATGAAGATAATGATGGGCGAGAACAATATGAGGATTCGGATGATTAGTTTTTATACTATTATAATTGATATATGACTGCTATAGACTATTTGCAATAAAACCTGTCAAAAATTATTAACGAAAAAGTCGTTTAAATTGGCGCAATAGGGTTTACAGCGTGCACGTAATCAATTTTGATCAAGTTTTCATCAATTTTGAACACTGGGCGCCGCCGGTAGACTGTAATGGAGGACTACACGTTTTTAAATATTTCTAACTATACTAATATACAGGGTGGACCATTTTGGTTGTTTCTATAGAGTATCTAGGAAACCGTGAGAAATATTCAAATTTTGATACTGCAGTCTCGGGTTCTTTTTTTGAAAAAATCACAATGGCGCAAATGGATCGTGGCTATCTTGATCGGTTTCGAAGCTACAGGGGGATTCTCAAATTTTGTACTTTTTAAAGATATTCGATAGTTTGTTTATTTCAGCAACTACGGAAAAATAAATTAAACATTCTAAAGGCACTTTTCTGTGTAGAATACAGTGGCGTAGTCAGACTTTTTTCGAAAAAGGTATTTTTTTAGAAATTAACTATACTTATGTTTTTTTTTAAATACAACCCCCTGTATATTTTTAAATTTTCTGATTCAGTTTGGCATGGGCTTCTCGAAAATATATAACACTATATATTTATTATCACTATTAACTTTAAAATTCCAATTTATTTAAAGATATCGACTTTCCTCTTGGTAGGTCATGCCGAGTATTAAAGGAAACAAGCGAATATCTACTTTCAAATTAATCTATGTATTAGCAATTAAATAAATTCGAACAATACGAAGCAAATAAATAATAAGTGTGACAGAAACAAAAGAACATATTTTAATACAAACTCAACAGGTTACTTCAATCGGGCTTCTCAGTTAATATAAAAAAAGAAAAACACAAAGACTACATTAAATGTTCAAAACTGCTGCCCATTATTATCTAGACAGAGTTGGCATCGTCTCCGCACGCCGCCGCTAACAGCATTTCGAATGTGTATATTGGTTACAATTTGCAAAGAGACAACAAAACTATCTTATTGTAACTCTTCTAATGTTCTATTTGCATTTCGATAAATTTCGTTTTTCAGAAAGACCCAGAGAAAGAAGTCCAAGGGAGTGATATTAGGTAACCTAGGTGGCTAGGATTAGACTGTTTTCTGATCTTTTAAAAATGGCTGGGTTTGGTTGCTCGCGGTCAGGATACCACTCAAAATATAAATCAGCTGCCATTTGCTTATGTTTGTTAGACTCAATATAACATTCTAACATATTATATCTCTCAAAATTTACAAATTTACTCATTTTTTTATTATTTAAAATACACACACTTCAATCTGTTGAAATGAAATGTCACGCATCCATCAAAGGTATGTTCCGATCACCATGACTACCGTTTATTTTGTTAGATACTCGGCGCGGCCTACTATTAACTGGATATTTTAAGAAAAAATTGAAATGTTGAGGTTAATAGTGAAAATAAATATAGAGTGTTATATATTTTCGAGAAACTCATGCCAAGCTGAATCAGGAAATTTGAAAATATACAGGAAGTTCTATTTAAAATAACAGAAGTATAGTTAATATCTAAAAAAATATTTTTTTCGAAAAAAGTCTGACTACGCCACTGCATTCTATACAGAAAAGTGCCTTAGAATGTATAATCCATTTTTGCATAACTGCTGAAATAAACGAACTATCGAACATCTTCAAAAAGTACAAAATTTAAGAATTCCCCTGTAGCTTCGAAACCGATCAAGATAGCCACGATCCGTTTGCGCCATTGTGATTTTTTCAAAAAAAGAACCCGAGACTGCAATATCAAAATTTGAATATTTCTTACGGTTTCCTAGATAGCCTATAGAAACAACCAAAATGGTCCACCCTGTACAGGGTGGGTCAAATTCGACGCTTTTAAATGGAAACACCCTTTTCTATAGGAGATAGACAAAAACTAATATCGGTGACTGGAGCTCAATTTTTGTCAAAAACATGATGGTGAAAACCGCATATCGATATTTGTTACCGTTTTGGAGTTACAGGGTGTTTTTCAAAAATATGCATTTTTAACAAATCGCTTAACTTTTTTGCTATGGCAAATTTTGTATTTTTATGAAAACATTTCCAAAGCACCTTTTTACGTAGAATTTAATGGTTTAAGTATAATTTTTTTAAAATTAATAAGTTAAGAATTATCAACAGAAAATTTGATTTTTTATATGGGACACCCTCTGTATTCTTAATTAAATGAAAAGAATTTACAATTACCTTTCCAAAAATATTGATATTTGATTGATATTGATATTTTGCTCGATTCCTCTTTGAGAAATGGAGTATAAAAAATCGCCCGCTTTAAATAAGTAGGCTTTGAACGGCACCGGCTGTAATGCAAAAAAATTCTAGCTGTGAGAATCAATTAAAACGAAAATAATATTTCCTATGAGAGATGCAGAATTTTATAACAATTTAAAATATATTTAACCAACATCAACAAAATTTAACTATATCTAATAACAATAAAAATAAATAGCAAACCAAGGCATGCGATTTTGCTACAGGTGTTCGACATATCAACCGTCTTCTGTTATGGGCAGACGGGGTAGTTTTTGAACATTTCTCGCTGAATTCATAAACTAAGTGGGGGTGAAAGATACCTTCTCATAACTGCTAAGTATTTCTAATTCTTGTCTAGATTATACGGCAGAATAAGGAACCTTTATTCTTGCGCAAATATATCCATAGTATTAGATCCATGGGCACTAAGTCAGGCGGCCTCGACGGCCAACGGCTGGGATCTTGGTTAGCTGTTCAAGTATTTTTGAAATTGGCTGCAAAAATTTGCTGATAACTTCAGCGTTCAGAGGCGGTGCGTCGTCTTGCTGGAAAAATATGTTTTCCAGTTCCATTAAGGGCATATCATCAATAAGGGGTCCAAAGTCTACTAGTTAAAAGTGGCGAACTTTTAAAAATTCTGTATTTCTGTATTTTTTAAAGGGGATTATAACAAAATATCAAGTGTGCTATATTTTTGGAAAGGTAATTTTAAATTCTTTTTTGTTAATTAAAAATATAGAGGGTGTCCCAAATAAAAAATCAATTTTTCTGTTGATAACTCTTAAATTATTAATTTTAAAAAAATTATACTTAAACCATTAAATTCTACGTAAAAAGGTGCTTTGGAAATGTTTTCATAGAAATACAAAATTTTCCATAGTAAAAAAGTTACAGCGATTGGTTAAAAATGCACATTTTTGAAAAACACCCCGTAACTCCGAAACGGTAAGAGATATTGACGTGCGGTTTTCACCATCATGTTTTTGATGAAAATTGAGCTCCAGACACCGATATTAGTTTTCGTCTATCTCCTATAGAAAAGGGTGTTTCCATTTAAAAGCGTCGAATTTGACCCACCCTGTACAGCGCAAGCAAGCTCTGCATCGCAGTATTGTTAGTAAATGTGTAAATAGCCGGGTTTAAAAACTTCTAAACATACTATATTTACGCTACGCGCGCTAGGCCAAGATAAAAACTTTTATTTACAAAAGTAAATAAAAGTTTAACCAAACTAACTGACATAACCAAACTACTGCCAATTTATTTATCATTTTATTGTTGACTTAACACATTGTAATATTATTAGTATTACATTGTCAATATTTCTCTTATCACTTAATTGACCAATAAATTGTCAGTGTAAAAACTAGTTTTAAAACAGTTTAACATTTTTATTTTATACATTATTATTAACAAGAAAAGCTTGTAAAAGGCGAGTGTACAAAAGAAAATAATAACATTAATGTGATTTTGCATTATTTCTATTTCCAGATACAGCATCTGCTAATGATCTTCCATGTTTACGTTTTCTAACAGTTCTTTCATTCTTGACAGGCCTTCCAGCTTGTATTCTTCTAGACCCAGATGTCAATCCAGGCCTTTCAGCTCTTCGGCTTATTGACGTAGGTTGCACTTTTATTGTCTTCGGTCTACGAATGTTCTTCATTTTTGCAAATAAAGTCATGACCTCGGCAGGTGTTTTAATCCTCTCTAATGAGTTATTTAAACGTATTATCATATTCGTTGCTTCCGGTGTGTTTTCGTTTTTCATTATTTGAACTATATTCAAGAGATTAGCGCTCAATGTTTGCATAGCCATTTCTCGTTTGATATCAATCCCCTGCGTTTCAGGCAAGGAAGATGCCAGTAAGGGAATAGCATTTGATGATGGAACTTCATCTATTCCAAAGTGAAATCTGGCGTTGTCTTGACTGAAACTTGACATTTCATTGTTAGGAGAAGAAGTGTCCATCATGTTCTCGAAAAATGCTGTATCAATATTCTCTCCCGTAGCTAATTTAGCTAAGTCTTTTCTGTCATCTGATGATTTGGAATATTATAGTTGCTTTAAACATGATAAGTTTATTCGAACAGTGCAGCGCGTGAGAAAAAACAAATCGCGATCATGATCTGCGCTCGAGTATATTTAGGCGTAAGTAGACACGTCTACACATTTACTAACAATACCGCGATGCAGAGCTTGCTTGCGTTGTACATTAGTATAGTTAGAAATATTTAAAAACGCGTAGTCCTCCATTACAAAGTCTACCGGCGTATAGAGCAGGTTGGCTCTGCACAATAGTACAGATAGTAATTACGCTCTCCGGATTGATCTTTACAAGAGGAAAAACTTTTTTTTATTGACATTTTGAGCAAAATGCATTCTTCATAAAAAAAATTGCTTGCTCTAAAATTGTTTATCCCGTTTATACCCTTTTCCAAATTTCCACAAAAAAATAAATGTGTATTATAAGACGTTTTTTTAAATACAAAACAGCACAAAATCGTATAGCATATCTCGGGCTGAGCGTTAGAGCATTAGAAGTTTCTAAAGAACCACAATATCTAAATCGGATATTTTTTGCACATTGTATTACAACGAGATTTATCGATTAAAAATATTTTCAATATAGCGACACTTCCGGAAATACCCGATGTTGACAGCAACTTCCTTATTTTAAATGGGTGTCCCCATTTTTTATTACATACTTAAATTCTCTGTAAAATTCTATGAATATTGATGTTAAACACTCTATACCTAACATTAACCGTATATTAGAAAAAAATATTTAAAATTTTTGGACGAAAAAAACTGCCTGTCAAAAATATGTGTATAGTTTAAACGTCAAATTTAGTGATTACCACAGCCACTGCGCCATAAAGAGAAGACATGTGGCTATCTATTTCAAAAATTAAATTGTTTGAATGTCATATAATAATGGCTGCAGCTGTCATGGAATTGAGCGATTAAAAAAGTATCATAAATCATTTTTTTCAAATGGAAACCCACTGTTTTTATTTCACTAGTGAAAAGGCTTTTGGAGTTCGTTAGTTTTTGAGTATACATGTTTCTATACCTAAAATAAATCGTTTTTAAGTTATTTAAGATTTAGTTTGAAAACGTATATTTTTCTTGATTTTATCTAGCTTCCTTTAACATTAAGTGTCAAACAGTCAGACAATTTATGTATATATTTATCTGTCAGAGAATGAATTATTTGAATTTCCTACATTATAAATACAGCTGCTTAAGAGTTTAAAAAGTGTATAAACATATATCTCGTATTTTCGCTCTTTAGTAATTTGTAATAGTTGATATTGTTAATAATATACCGTATGATTGGAAAAAACAGCGCAAAGTTGGCTTGGAAATGATGATCAATAACATACTGCTTTTTAAACAATGTGTCACAATATGACATGGCCAGATCTATTGTTTTACCTCACTTGACGTTTAAAGTCATAGGCTACTGGTTAAAATCAAGAAAAATATACGCTTAAATAACTTAAAAACAATTTATTTTATGTCTAGGAACATAGTAAAAAAATAACGAATTGAAAACCTTTTCGCTAGTGAAATAATAGTGAATTTGTATTTGAAACAAATGATTTATAATTTTTTAATCGCTCAATTCCATGACAGCTGCGGACATTATTATATGACATTCGAACAATTTAAATTTTGAAATAGATAGCCACATGTCTTCTCTTTATGGCACAGTGGCTGTGGTAATCTCTAAATTTGACGTTTAGGCTATACACATATTTTTTAAAACAGTTTTTTTCGTCCAAAAATTTTAAATATTTTTTTCCCAAAAACGGTTAATGTTAGGTATAGAGCGCTTAATATCAAAATTAATAAAATTTTACAGAGAATTTAAGTATGTAACAAAAAATGGGGGCGCCCGTTTAAAATAAGAGAGTTGCTGTGAACTTCCGGTATTTCCGGAAGTGCTGCCATATTGAAAATATTTTTAATCGATAGATCTCATCGTGAAACAATGATGTGCAAAAAATCTCTGATCTAGATAGTGTAGTTCTCTAAAAACTTCTATTGCACTCTCAGCCTGGAGTACCCTGTATACAAGAACGGTAAACTAATAGGATTGCTCATCCTCATAAGACGTACGTTCGCCTCTTCCCGCGCTTCAGCTGACAGTTGTGACGTCATTGTAGTCCTTGTCAAAGCCTTCGTGGCCTTGTCATGATAGTGTGTATTATTAGTTGCCTATAATATTAGTTGCTATATTATTAGTTGCCTACTTATAAAAATAACAGCTGAGAAATTTTGAGTTAATTATTTTCTCAATTTTAAATGTAAAAAAGGTGTCTTTAAAGTTTTTAGAGCTATAGAGTGTATAAATACGTTCATTTTGTGTTGTGGATTGTGACAAAGTGCATACTAAGTGCCCACGATTTTGTTTATTAATTATTTTAAAGCAAAATATGGAAGTACCCTAAAAAGAATGCTTGCAAAAGGTGATGCTGGGACTTGCTGTTCTTAAAAATGCATTATCCGAGTATTTAATACGATTTATACAGTTAATTTTCTATACTGCATACATATAAGGTGTTTAAATAAATAAACTAAATAATGAACGTTTTGCATTCGGTAACCAATAATGCACGTGTGTATTATTGGTTGCCGGATAAGGACTAATAACCATGACAAGGGCTACAATGACGTCACAAAGCGAGTAGTTTTCGCATGCACCTGGCGGAAACTTTTGGCTGAATGAGCAGTCCTATTAGGTTAACTGTTCTTGCCCTGTATATAAGTAATGGTTTATACCTATATTTATACAGGCAACTTCTCTTCACCACTTGCCCAACTATTGGAGACTACATCTCTGGCGTAATTTTGTTCCACGAAACTCTGTACCAGAAGGCCGACGATGGAACCCCATTCCCAGAATTGTTGAAACAAAGAGGAATCATTCCCGGAATCAAAGTAGATACTGGTGTCGTACCATTATTTGGAAGCAATGATGAAGTTACCACCCAAGGTAAGCAAAAGATTTGGCCGTTGGCAGAGGCCGTTGGAAACTATGAAAACTACAAAAAGTGATTTAACGCCATCTGACAATAACTAGTAGCAACTCCCTAACCTAAAAATTAGCATAGATCATCTGATTTGTACTCAGTGTGTCTCGTATTAGTAGTTGTAAACAGTGTTGTTATGTTTTAAATATTTTGTTCAAAAGCAAGAATTTTAAACGTATTTAAAACTGCATTACCACCACTGGCTTGAAGAATTATAAGGTTTGTTCCAACCCGCCGCAGAACCGTCGCCGAACTATCACGCTCGTGCGCAGTAATTCGAATGTGTTCCAACCGAGATTTGACGGGTATCGGACGATCCTATTTGCATACCAACCTACCTTGGAATCGTTTAGTTACTATTTCAGAACGGTAATTTCGGTACATGGTCCAAATTGAGAACTGTTTGTGTTAACTTGCGCATTAAAGTATATTGGCAGGGATTATCGATTTTTAAGAGCTGATTCTGGTCCGGCGTGCGGCTGATGCTTCTGTCTTGGTTATTTTTTACGAATTCGAATACGTGTGCGTTATACTTTTGCTTGTGAGTTTGTGTGGAGTAAATCGTTCGGAAATTTTAATTAATTTTTTTTATTATAAAATAATGATCAAAGATTCTACCACTGCAATGAAATAACAGGGAACTACGCATAACAGGATCATAAAAGAGAGAATAGGTAAGTGAGTTAGTGAGTATACAGTTGAAACAACAATTACTGGATTCTGATTCTCCATTTCAAGAATAATAATTATTATTATTGCAAACAAAAATAATAGGGTTATGTTATGAAATTCTAAACAAAAACAAAAAACCGATCGATACACGTACGCTTGACACTTGACAGTCCCCAAAAAACAATCCACAAAGCGTTCCAACTTTGATACTTTTTGCACCGTCACGAAACTATTCGAAGTTCGGGCATGCTAACGAAGTGCAAGAAAACCGATTCGAGTACGATTTCGAAACGATCCCGAAATGCTGGTTGGAACAAACCTATAAATTACTAAGTTGAAAATGTTTAAAATGGTACTTGTTTTCAGGTTTGGATGACTTAGCAAAACGCTGTGCCCAGTACAAAAAAGACGGCTGCCACTTCGCGAAATGGCGTTGCGTCCTAAAAATTAACGAACACACTCCATCTCTCCAGGCTCTCGAAGAAAACGCCAACGTTTTGGCGCGGTACGCCTCAATCTGTCAGGCCAACAGGATCGTACCCATCGTAGAACCGGAAGTACTTCCGGACGGCGCCCACGATTTGGAAAGGGCCCAGAAAGTTACTGAAACTGTTTTGGCTTTCGTTTACAAGGTAAGTTTTGTACTACTGTTGGAACAAAGTTCTCTCGTAATCTGTCATCACTTCTTTCTATTTTATACTAATTCGTGAAAAAAAATCTGTATTTTCTCAATCTATAGTCATAAAAAAATTCTGTGTGAAACTTATGACTAACAGCGATTAAATTTAAGCATTTGAAGGACATATTTGAAAAAATAGTATATATATATAGTAGTTTGAAATGTTGAAAAAGTAACAAGTTAAAAAAAGATTTTTTTATGCGTAAAACATTGTTTTTTACACGGAGAAAATAGTTTTTTATTTTAAAATTATTTTCAAAGGTTACAGTGTCCTAAATAAATAAAAAATATCAAAGTTGTATTTTTTTAAAATGGAATACCCTGTATATTAATACATTTTTAGTTTTTACGATTATAATAAAGGTAAATTTGATTATGGTTTACCGGTTAGCCGTTTTTCAAATATTTACGATTTTGTGAAAATGCAGCAACAATTTTAATGCTTTATTTCTCTAGGCGTATTTAAATTTTTGAAACCAAATATTGTACTGAAGTTTTTCTATTTACTAATTTGTGTTGCAATAATATAAATATACTACCTTGCAGTGTCTAAACAGAGTGTCTAAAAATTTGTATTAAATAATTACCAGCTTATACGGCAATAACTTGTTTAATTTAGATGGAACGCCCTGTATATTTTATGAGAATCAGATGCACAATTTAATTGTCTATCAAATTGTATTATACCATTTTGTACTTATCTCTTCAAGTTTTCGTAGAAAATGCATTTTCTTATAATCCATATATCTACTATTTTAGATTATTTTTAAAGATGTAACAAATTTCCAAAGAGTACAGTGTCACTTAATACTCCGTGTCAAATAAGTGGAATAACCTCGTATATTATTCTAATACTCTATTTCTTTTCAAACAAAATAAAGATTAAATCTAATTTCTAGGCGTTAGCCGACCACAACGTCTTCTTGGAAGGAACTCTGTTGAAACCCAACATGGTCACGGGCGGTCAATCTCACCCAGTCAAATTCAGTCCGGAAGATGTCGCCAGAGCCACAGTAACCGCTCTCCAGCGTACCGTGCCCGCAGCCGTTCCCGGAATCACTTTCTTGTCCGGTGGACAGTCTGAGGAAGAGGCTTCAGTTAACCTAAACGCCATCAACCAGTAAGTATACATAGTATGTCTCCAGATTGGCTTTACAAGAGGTTAAACTTTTATTATTAACTTTTTTAAAAAAAATGCATTCTTCATAAAAGTGTTTGCTTATTCTAATATGGTTAATACCTTTTATGCTTTTCCAAATTTCCACACCGTTTTAGAGAAAAATAAAAACCTATGAAAATATAGTTGATTTTTTTCTAAGCTCCAAAAATAAAAAAGCGTTTCTATGGTAATATCAATACTGGTAAATACAGTCAGGCTTAGAGAAAATCGTCCGATTTAAATGAAATTTGGTATGTCGATAGATTGGACCAAGGCCAACTTAACCGTATACGACACGTGTCACTGTCGTATGATGTCGTATTAAAGAAAAATGTGGGCCGATTTCGGCATAATTAGGGACGGGCTACAGGATGACGCCCTCGACGTTTCGAACCGATGCTTCTAAATAGACGAAATCATCAAGATTTTTCTTATTTTGGGTCGATTGGAACCAAACTCCACACGCGGATAGCGTGAGAGTAAGCCCGCAGTTTCATTGGACGCGGGTCCGTGCGTTTTTTTAAACGTGCGAGCTCTGACGGAATTTTAGTGATGAGTGAAATATCGGTAACTGTGACTTTGTCACTGATATTCTATAATCACAAAACGATAAAATCATCTAAAATATCTAGCCCGTTTAGTCAAATTTTGCAGGCGTTTTAGTGAGAAGTGTTTACTTTCACGGAATAACTACATTGATATTATTTTTATATTAGGCCTACGTAGTAAGCTATCATTTTTTAAAAATATTTCTGCTATATAGTTTGACTGAAAAGAAATGTTAAAGAAGTACCTGCAGTTACCTATGAAAAATTGTAATTTAGCTACTTTAAATATGTTTTTGTTACATAATACCACATAATACCACGATAACTTTGTCATTTCTTGAAAGGCCACTTTTTATAGCATACGACATAAAAAAAATTAGCTGCGTTTAGGTGCGCTTTAGCTATACATATATATTTTTTAAGATGGCTGCGCGCTTCACTCGTCAGGATGTATATGAGGTTTGTACTTCTAACACTCCAAAGAAGCGGCGAAGCGCTGTGGTGAATTTTATATTGGAACGCTTTGATTCTAGTAATCTTTCAAGAGCTGTCAAAGAAAATATAAGAGTTTCACCAGGACGTTTTGTCCAGAAAATCGAGATCAAACGGAAAAAGGCAAATAAGCATAAACATATCTTCTTATCTAAAAATTCTGATTGGTTAAGGGGGAGAATTTCGATTATCTGTATTAGCAAGAGTAAAAAATGAAAGAAAAACCTCAAATAGAGTCTCTTTGTGCGGTAAGGTTCGTCGAGAAATCAACAATTGATTATTTTATTTTCTTTGATTGTATGATTTTCTCCGATTTAGATAGTTTTTCCAAATCGGTTTGACCCACAAACATTTTATAGTGTATTTTGTTTGTATATAGTACTTTCTTATTTGTCTTTCTTATAGATTATGTATTTTGGTTCGGCAACGCCACATTTTGTAGAATTTTAGACACTCCGTATATTAAACTCCGTAGTTACTAACCTCAAAACTATTCTCTAATCAACAAATTTTTTTATTAAAAATAACATTTTATGAATCACTGATAATATAGTAAAAAAGTTTCCCATATATGTACCAAACATTATGAGAGACCCTGTATATGCCCTACTACGATTATTTTGGTGCATGGTCTACCTTGCCTTGATAAAATTTCTTATATAAAAACGAAAAAGACTAATATTTCATTAAAAGAGTCGCTGAAATATTTTTTTCCAGTTACAACCCGTAAATTTCACACTGTGCGATGCTTCTAAATAGACGAAATCATCAAGATTTTTCTTATTTTGGGTCGATTGGAACCAAACTCCACACGCGGATAGCGTGAGAGTAAGCCCGCAGTTTCATTGGACGCGGGTCCGTGCGTTTTTTTAAACGTGCGAGCTCTGACGGAATTTTAGTGATGAGTGAAATATCGGTAACTGTGACTTTGTCACTGATATTCTATAATCACAGTCACGGCCTGTGACTGATTTGAAAATAAACGGTGACTTGCTAAAGCGTGACGATTACAGTTAATTGTGATTTCTCTGGTAACGAGAAAATACTTCACAGAGCGGGACGTCGCTAATCGCGAACGCAGCTGCCGATGGCGCCGATCGTGACTCAGTTCACAGTCACGAGTCACGACGTACGTCTCATAGGATAGATATCTGACAAAGTGATCTAAAGACAGTGACTGTTAGAAGTGATTTAATTTTTTATGTATTTTATATTTTATTACTATTTTTTATCACTACGAATCGGTTTGGTTCCTTTTTAGTTTAGTAGGTTTTTAAAGCCAAACATAAAGTTTTACCTTTATACTGTTTATTTTTTAGAAACTTCATTTTTATATATTTCGTTTATTTTAATACAAAGGAAAATATTTGTTGTTTAATGTATTACTTATCTCGTGTTGTTAAGTTTCGTTCGTTATGGTTATGAGCATATTGCATATTTTATTCTTTTCCAGTTGGTTTCTTTAAATAAAAAAATTGTTTTATTTTTATTTTTTAATATACCTTTTACCCACTGTTTAGTGTTTTCTATTTCAGCGGACTTGGATAAAGGACAAATAAAAATTAGTATAACAACAACAACAGAATCGTATCATTCGTATCGTATCTTATATTTTAGCCGTGATTGTGCTTTCGGATTCATAATCATAAAGTGGCAGTCACAGTTAAGAGTCACAGATAATACAAAGTCGCTGTCACAGGTAAGCCTGTGAACAGAAAATCACGGTTTGGCTCATCACTACGGAATTTACTCGCACGACTATTTTATTTTAGTGGTTACCTTAGACGCGCGTTCATGGTGTCCTGTGTGTCGAGTTTGTCAAAACGGACGCTACTACTTTGATGCTGTCTGAGGATTTAATGTTAAAATAACTACTTATGAACAGAAGAAAATGTTAAGAAAATGAATATGTAAAATATTTGGTGAATTAAAACAGCAACCGGTCAAATTTTTTGAATATTTCAGAATGTTTCGAGCAACATTAATATATCTAAAATAAAAATAAACCTGGTATTCAAAAATATTCAAATTTTTTTGGAATGTATTGGGCCGAGAGATATAAAAATTAGAACACTCGGACGTGCACGTATTAAAAAAACAAACCAGTTTGTTTTCATCCGACCAACGGAAATCGACGTACGTGCACGGACGCGCAAACTCCGATGCAATGTAACCGCCTGCGTAGATACCATTTGTTTGTTTCTTGCTGCGTGCACGTCCGAGCACGTACGACCAAAAAACGCACGGACACGCATCCAATGTAACCACGGGCTTAGAATGGAGTCCTCAGACTGACACAGTCATTTTAATACAAATTTTTTGAAAGTAAATCAAATTATTTATTAATTTATTACTTTTTCAACATTTCAAACTACACTTTTTCAAACGTCCTTCAAATCCTCCAATTTAATAGCTGTTAGTAAGAAGTTTCACTTCAAATATACGTATATATAATAAAGTAGTCTTTGTAGCTTTTTGAATTATAACTGTTCGACATATTCACATAAAATTGTTCATTTCAGATATTCTGGAAAGAAACCCTGGGCTCTCACTTTCAGTTACGGACGTGCCCTCCAGGCTTCAGTGCTCCGCGCTTGGGGAGGTAAAGACGAACAGTTTAAAGATGGCCAAGATGAATTATTGAAACGTGCAAAGGTGAGTTTGAGCGTAACTTTAAAATATTACGATATAATTAGTGTTAATTAGTGTTCCCATTCGTGATGGAGGAACATTGGCAAACATGCGCAAACGTTCAGGATCATTGTGCAAGAAATGTTCCTTATAAGGGCACAAGCGACCTTTTTGTCGCCTAATTAAGTAGTTCTGGGGTTCCCAGTAAACTATTACACTTGTATTATATAGGGTTGTGCAATTATCTGTAACTCCTAGAATAAAAAACTAGGAAATTTTGTTTAATTACAAACCTAAAATATGTACTAAGGTGTATTTCAGGAAAATCTTTCAACTTCTACAGGATGGGTCAAAAAATGTCAGCGGATCGGGATTTTTTTTAAACGGAACATCCTGTATATTCATTTTGGTTTCCTTTCAGATCATTTTATATAATCCTAAGATATGAGTAAATATATTTCGATAGTTTCGCAGATATTAATAAATAAATGAAAAATATATATTTCTCAGCATTTCTAAAAGAATTGTTAAAAATACAAGAACTGTCCTGAAATCAAAATTATATTAGGTATTTACTTTAGATTAGATTACTTTAGGTCTGTACTTACTTTGTTATAAATATCGTAATCTCAAATCATACAGGATGTTCAAAATTCTACGTCAAACTTTCTGAAATATAAAATAATTTTTCATGTTTTTTTTAATGTAACACCCTGTATATTATTTCTTTATTAGATGGAAAATTAAAAAATTGAGATTTTTTTTATTTAGAGTATTTCAAAATTTTTAACAGTTTCGCAGATACTCGCGGTATTATTAATATATGGCTCTTTTAACGGTAAGATACGAGAGAAAAATTATAGGGTTGCTTTGATAAAAATTTAATAAAATGTCATATGAAATATAAAACCGCGAATATCTGCGAAACCATTAAAAATTTTGAAATACAAAATAAAATATTTTTTTAATTGTCCATCTAATAAAAAATAATATACGTTACCTTTTTAATAAAAGAAAAATTATTTAATATTTTAAAAAGTTTGGCGTAGAATTTTGGACATCCTGTGTGATTTAAGATTACGATATTTATTGCAAAGTTAAGTACAAACTATCTAAAATAAATACCTAATATAGTTTTGATTTCAGGAGAGTTCTTGTATTTTCAATAATTTTTTTAAGAAAGACTGAAAACCATATATTTCTTATTTATTTATTAATATTTCTGAAATTATGGAAATATATTTACTCATATCTTAGGATTATGTGAAATGATCTAAAAGGGAGCCAAAAATAATATACAGGGTGTTTGATTAAAAAAAATCATTCAGATCCACTTACACTTATTGAGTCATCCCGTAGAAGTTGAAATATTTTCCTGAAATATATCCTAATACATACTTTAGGTTTGCACTTATACAAAATCCATAAGTATTTTATTAGTTTTTTTCACTAGTTTTTAAGTGAAGTTAGTTAAAAAGAGAGGCAACATGCGCTTCAGAAATCGCATATCTATCTATTTCTTTTTAATTATTCCCTGTCCCAAAAATTTTTGGCGCTTCTTTCAAACGTAGAACTTTTGCTGCAGTAGCGCCATCTTAAGTGTTCCCTGTTTGATTTCCACTTTCCATGAAGTTCATTCTCCTTGCCTCTACCCTCCACAGTAAGGTCATATCTTTCTAATATACCTATCTTACTTTTTCAGGCTAACAGCGAAGCTTCCCTGGGCAAGTACGCCGCTGGAACCATACAAGGCAAAGCCGGCGACGCTGGTCTTTTCGTCAAAAACCACGCTTACTAGAAACCGAGATATTTTTTATTCTTTGTCTTTGTTAGTACGGTTCGCGAGGACAAACTCAAAGCACTAGATTTACTATATTTGTTGTGAAAGTATAAAAAAAATTATAGAGATTATACATACACTAGTCGTGTCATACTATTATTAAATTCTAGTAAACATTTTAAATATATGCGACGAAAACTATACTTATGATATACAAGTTAAACATGAAATTAATTTTGTAAAATGTATAAAACTAGAGTTATTTTATGATTGATTTTTTTCCCAAACATATATAACTTTCCTTCAACTTTTTATCTTTATTTATACATACTTTTTAGTTTTACGGATAGTTGTTTTATTATAAAATTGTTATGTACTGAGAAAAACAAAATGTATATCAAAAAATTATAATTCTTTATTTTTATCCTTTACCTAATGGACGGCAAATAGTTCAGAATTAAAATTTTTGTTATAAACTAAATCGTTTACTCAAAATCCAAAAAAGAAACAGCAATGTACAGGGCCAAATAAAACACCAAATCACCACCAAAACATTTTAGTGTTTTGGTGTATTGTGGTGATTTAGTGTTTTAGTTAGTTAAACCAGATCAACTTTAACAGGAAACATTCAAATTTGGATATAAATTATATCCTAATTTTTTTAATGAATCAGATAAGCGAAAAAATCTTTTTTGAATAGTATAGTATTCATCGATTAAAATTAAACTATTAAAATTAAAGAAATTCTTTCAAATAATTAATTATCTAGAAGCCATCTGTAATCGCCATTTTGTTTAATATTTTCCGCTAAGCGATCGTAACCGTCGCAATGTTCGTTATGCATTGACCCTGCCACACTTGACTTCATGTTCATTACAGTGTCTTCCCATTCCTTCTGAATTACTCTCATTCTACTTTTAGCTTCGGTTTTTGCCCTTTCCACAAACGTATTCAGTTCTTCCTTGTCTTCATCCGAAGAACTGTAGTCTGAAAAGATCATAATAATATTCTGAGGTGAAAAAGGTGTTGAAAAAATATCTGCTGCAAAAATGTTGCTAATACTCTGAAGATTATTATGACAGTACTTACTCTCCATATTCTCCTTATTAGCCTTAGCTGCTGTGTCAGTAAAAGCATCTCTAATTGATTCTTTTAGATTTCTGGTAAGGAATTCGATGTTATGGCTTTTTAATATTTCATTCATTTCGTCTTTGGTTACACTATAAATCAAAAACTATAAACTTGTAGTAAAAAACAAACAGTAAATCCTTTGAATAAAAAGATTAAGGAAGGGGCATACCTACTAACTACTATGTGAAGTGCGATGGGGTATAAATATGGCTGACTTCAATCCGGTTTATCAGTACCGTTCTAATTTTTTTAAAATGTGTAAAAATGAAATGTAGGATAGACTCAGTAATTTATTGGTTTTGTTTGTTAAAAATTGAACGAAGATATTACTGATTTCTATTAGGAACACATAAGTGTGAAGAAGTAAGGAGTAAATTCAGTACCAATATTTTTACCTAGTCGCTTTTACATTTTACACTGATACAAATCCGAGAAAATTCTAAAATCGCCGATATCTATCAGGAACACATAAAGGTATGTTTTCCTAGAGGCAGGTTTTTTGCGCAGCAGCAACTGAATTTTTAAAGAAACGTCGGCAGAAGCGCACCTTTTTTTACGCGGCGTAAAAGTGTTTTCCTAGTGGCGTGGTTCAGTTGGCCTAGGAAAGTCGCGAACCAAGTAGAATGGCGACTATGTGCATGAAAAGGAAGTTAATTGTTGCGTTTTTATTAAGAAAAATTATAGGAGATGACCAGGAAGAAGAGGTCTGGTGCGAAACCCAGAAAACAAGTGTGCGATGTGTTCAAAAGTCGGAGAAATGAAGGAACTTTCAACAGTTTGATCAAGACTCATCTCCTTGATGGGGAAGAGAAGTTCCAAAGGTATTTTAGATTGACTCGTGAAACGAGTTTTTGCTTAACAAAAGCTTGAGAAATAATGTCAGAGGAAGCTTCTGGGTGAGATGAATGTGGAGTGGTCCATGGTGATGGGGGAAGAGAACGACTGGTTTTCATTGTAGTCAATATTCGTCAATCCTGTGTTATGTGAGACTATTGATTGCTGGTTCCGTATTTCCATTTCCGTGACTACTTTGAAAACGCCCGCTTTTGTCTGGGTGACAAGATTTGGTCGGAATTTTCTCACAGTCGCGCGTCGCTGCCATTGTTTTGAAAAATAAGTCAATGTCATCTTCGTTTTTAGGTTCTGGGCGTGCCGTGAGATCTTCGATGCACCTTTTAAAATGTCCCCTGTCTTGCTGCCTCTCTGTCAATTATTTCTGGAGAGAAACACTTTCTTTCCTTGTTTTAGGGACATTTTTTTAACAATTTTCAAAACAAACTGGTCAAATCACGTAGCGTACAACGCAACTGACTCCTCCAAAAGCAGTCGGGTCTATCGCGTCGACGTAACACGTTCTGCGCTGGTGTAATGCGCCCTCTAGGAAAACACTCCTATTGAAATTCGTGGGAATGAGTGCATGATGTTAAACGCTCAGCTTAACACGTCGTGCGCGGCGCAAAAAACCTGCCGCTAGGAAAACATACCTTAAGAGAGAAGAGGTAAGGAGTAAGTTGAGTACCACATGTAAATACCAACAATATTTCTGCTATCTCTAGCAATTCGACCTCGTTTGAAAAATTAAAGTCCCAATATTTCGAAAACTATGAGAGATACCGAGGAACGGAATAGCGCAACCGACAATAAATTCAACTCTCTATAAGGGCTCAAAATTAGGGGATGGTCGGAGACAAAAAAAAATTTGCCAAAAAATTAAGGATGTCTTCCCTTTTTTCGGACCAAAAATTTTTTTTTGCTCTGTTTGCTCCGATTGCGTCGTGTCGCTACGTTGTGTCGCTGGCGAAACTATAAAAACAAACAATCATAGTTGCTTTGCTACCCTACCTACACATGAACGAACCGGCAATACTGTATGCCGCTTTTTATTTTGCCCCTCTGTCTGTCAACTGGTCATATATCATCTCTGTCGTATGCATCAAAATACAGACCACATAATTCAATAAAATGAACTCAGAAAAGGCCAACAAATCCGGAAAATTTAAAATGAAATTCAAATGTGTCAATTGAAACGTCAAACAGACCTGTCCAAGATGGAGGTTCAAGATATTGGTTCCGTCTCTAATGAAGCTCTAATGCTTGAATTCATGGATATCATACTCCTTCCTTAATACCGTATGATCGAATAAAAACGGCGTCAGCGATGGCTATAAAATGACAATCGATGACATTTCCCATATAAAATGACAGCGATCTTCATTTCACAGCCGTCGCTGACGCCGTTTTTATTCGATCATACGGAATTTTTATTCAAAGAAAAAAACAAATATAGATCATACCAAATAAACTTTTAGTCACGTGATTAAGCTTGACCGGCACAGCGTTGCTCAGTTTTACATATTTTCTTTTAATCAAAATATTTTTGGAAACAAAAATAAATTAATTATAAATATTATAGGTAGAGTATTTACATCAACAAAACTCACCTCCTTAACAGCACTTAGCGAACATAAAGTGCCATTACTACCGCTTTCCCGTTCAAA
Organism: Sitophilus oryzae; assembly: GCF_002938485.1. Lineage (NCBI taxonomy): Eukaryota > Metazoa > Arthropoda > Insecta > Coleoptera > Curculionidae > Sitophilus > Sitophilus oryzae. The sequence goes on along the minus strand of NW_022145617.1, from coordinate 655,159 downwards.
ATATTCTAATAAGGTTGCGATAAGTTTTTTGCAACGGCTACTAAGCTATCTTAAGCACTAAAAGAGGTTTTAAAAAAACAAATTTTGACTGCAAGGACTGCTAGTAAAAATTTTTAAGCTTAAAGTTAACTGTGAAACACTGATGACACACATCACAAGTATATGCGAGAGGTAGCCGACGCTCTGTATAGAGTCTGGCACTGTAAGAAGAAGAAAGTTATCACAACATAATTGACTTAAACTAAAAACTCGTAATACAAAACTACAGTGTCAAAACGAATGGCAATGTCAGGAAATAAATAAATAAACGTGGCAATTTGACATTTTTTACAGCAGAGCTACCACCTGAATCCCCAGCAGGAAATTTAAATTCCAGTTAGCCCGGCGCCAAATATCTCCATGTAAATAAATAAATGCCTTTATTGTCAAAAAATTTTACAATTTGTAGGCAAAGGTAAAATAAACAAACAAGGTACACAAACAAACAAACAAAAGATAATACAAAACATACAAATAATATTGTCAGTCTTATTGTTTAAAATAAACATTTATATAAATGTTTACAATGTCAAAGAATAAAAAAAATAAAAATAATATTCACATTCCTCTCTCACAATGCACCGTTTGTATCCAGGAAGGGTTCATAGTTTCATAGTTGTCGATTTTCGAAAGAAATCAGTACCTGTATATCATTTCCTATATTTTTCATTTTATTGATTTTATGGAAAGCACTGTTCATTAAAATGTTGTATCCTATGTTATAGGGCTTGTTTCTCGCTACAATTTCCTGTCTCACAATGTACCGTTTGTGTCCAGGAAGGGTTCATAGTTTCATAGTTGTCGATTTTCGAAAGAAATCAGTACCTGTATATTATTTCCTATATTTTTCATTTTATTGATTTTATGGAAAGCACTGTTCATTAAAATGTTGTATCCTATGTTATACGGCTTGTTTCTCTCTACAATTTCCTGTCTCACAATGTACCGTTTGTGTCCAGGAAGGGTTCATAGTTTCATAGTTGTCGATTTTCGGAAGAAATCAGTACCTGTATATTATTTCCTATATTTTTCATTTTATTGATTTTATGGAAAGCACTGTTCATTAAAATGTTGTATCCTATGTTATAGGGCTTGTTTCTCTCTACAATTTCCTGTCTCACAATGTACCGTTTGTGTCCAGGAAGGGTTCATAGTTTCATAGTTGTCGATTTTCGAAGGAAATCAGTACCTGTATATTATTTCCTATATTTTTCATTTTATGGAAAGCACTGTTCATTAAAATGTTGTGTCCTATGTTATACGGCTTGTTTCTCTCTACAATTTCCTGTCTCACAATGTACCGTTTGTGTCCAGGAAGGACTCATAGTTTCATAGTTGTCCATTTTCGAAAGAAATCAGTACATGTATATTATTTCGTATATTTATCATTTTATTGATTTTATGGAAAGCACTGTTCATTAAAATGTTGCATCCTATGTTATAGGGCTTGTTTCTCTCTAAAATTTTCTGTCTCACAATGTACCGTTTGTGTCGGGGAAGGGATCATAGTTTCATAGTTGTCGATTTTCGAAAGAAATCAGTACATGTATATTATTTCCTATATTTTTCATTTTATTGGTTTTATGGAAAGCACTGTTCACTAAAATGTTCTATCCTATGTTATAGGGCTTGTTTCTCTCTACAATTTCCTGTCTCACAATGTACCGTTTGTGTCCAGGAATAATTGTATGGCAACAATGAATTTAAAAATCGCGCCCTCGATTACGTAACCAAAAATTTAATTGGTATCGCTTATATCTAATCTTACCGCTTATAATAGAAACTATTTGGGTTGGTCTCATAATCTATATTCAGCAAAGAATCAACTGGATCCTCGAAAATATTAATCTGAAACTTTTTTACGAACTTCGCGTTAACTTTTTCTTTTACGGACATTGTGTCCCACTTTTCTCGATATTTATTTCTCTGTTCCTTGACCATCTTTAATTCTTTTTCGGCTTGTATCGCTTCGTTGTTCCTTTGGGCTGATGCCTGCTCATTTGTCACTTCAGATCCATTGATTACCACACGATTTAAGCTTAAATTTGATCGACTAGAACCAGTCGAAGAGGAGTTTATGGTTTGGTCGCTTGATATTGTTGAGGAGTTAATAAGCTCATTTCCTGGTGGCGTAATATCTGAAATATAAAAATAATAAAATGGCTAACTTACAAACAAAAATAGTTTAAAGTGAATACTCTACAGGGTGGCGCCTCTCACACGAGGCTCTAAAGAGAACGACAGTTTGTGTTGAAACGAAATTTTGTGAGCATATGTAGGATGATCCCAAAAAAAGTTACATATCAAAGTTGAGTTTTCGGATTCTAGGAGAAAAATAGGTGAGTTTCATTAGAGAATTTATGGCTAAAATGTAAGGTCTTTGACATATTCAACATTTTCTAAAAAGGAAGAACCAATTTTAAATTTTAATAAAAGCTACCTAAATTGGAATTTACCTGGTATAGCCTAATAAATAGTTAAAATAACTGTTGTACTTTAAATCATATTAAAATTTGACCCAAAAAGTTATACATAGTAGGACAAAATTAATATTGAACATTGGACACGTTTAAAAGCAAGTTACCATTGAATTTTAAATGGACCCAGTAATTTTATTCCGATATTCATTTGTAAATTCTTCTTACAGTGCCATACTCTATATAGAGCGTCGGCTACCTCTCGCATGTACTTGTGATGTGTGTCATCAGTGTTTCACAAGTACACGGGACCCACAGTTTATCGCCGACTCCGAACGGCACTATTTGAGAGGCTGTAAAAGGCAAATATATTCAAGGTGGTTTGCCATTGCCTTCCTTGAGGTGGCGGCCGTTGGTCGCTCTATTTAGATAAATAAATATTTTTATTTAAATAAATAAAGCGACCGTACTGGCTGGGGATCGAACCCAGTACCTTCCACTCCGCAGATCGACACACTAACGCTGGAGATACGGCCGGCCACAAATTTCCAATTCATGTCTCTTCAAAATACTATTAAGTTTGCCTACCCTTCAAGCAAAGATTTTCCTAAATATTGTTATGGTTTAGTGTCAGTAGATATTTATTATTCGATAAAATCTGGGTCTCTGTGATATGCCTGACGTTACTTCAACATAGCTGTCAAATGAGGTCAACTTTAACAACTAAGTATCGTTTTGTGTCAGTTAAAACAAAAAAAATCTCAGAAATTTACGGAAAACGAAAACTTATTCTCTCAAAAAACATCAGAGATAGTTTGGTTGATGACTGCAGATGAGTGCATCCAGCAATTGATAGAAAACTTAAATGCTCCTGAATTATCACAATTTTTTCGATTTTCACTGACAGTTCGACAAGCAAAAGGATCCTTTAAGGTAACCGTCTTCGAATCGCTTAGCGTAATCAGTAAAAACGCTAAGCAGTCAGATGAGAATACCCAAAGCGGTAGTTAATGCGCGCTCAGCGAAAATTAACGTCATATACGCTGAGCGTCTAAAAGCGCTTATCGTTATCTAAGTTACAGAATTAGGGCCCAGTTGTGTTAATTTTACGACTGAAGTTTTTTTGTTTATTCATCCATCAATACTCACCTTTAGGATCTGATGAGAGTTCAGAAATAGTCTGACTGCCTGGCATCATTTCTATGTTACTTTTTCCCATGACATTCTTGAAAATCGACGTTTTCTCAAATTTTTTAACTTTTCTTCTCTTACAAATGTTGCTCCTGCTCGGGCTACTTTTATAAAAATTCAAAAAGCTTTTTGACTGAGTATAACTTCTAGTACGGGTTTGTGGACTTATTGAAACAGAAGGTGTTTCATCAATAATTAAAGGTATTTCATCAATAATTAAAGGTGTTTCATCAATAATTAAAGGTGTTTCATCAGTAATCAAAGGCGTTTCATCAATAATTAAAGGTGTTTCATGAATAATATCCTCCGAGTCGTTTAAAACAATACTGGTTTTCATTTTATCTGATAATTCCTTGATATCGTTAGTGACTTTATCTAAAAATAGAGAAATATACAGGATGTTTCAAAACAAATACAAAAAACTTTAAAGAACGATTCCGAACCTTATTAGAATATTTTGATCGAAAAAGCAGTAATAATGGCCCTTGATGTCCCTTAAGTGCTCTTAAGGAGGTGAGTTATGTTGATGTAAATAATAACTGTTTATATATTTATCATTAATTTATTTTTGTTTCCTAAAATATTTTGTTTAAAAAAAAATGAAAAAGTCGGCTACACTGTGCCGGTCAAGCTTAATCACGAGACTAAAAAACAGAGGCGCATCTAGAGATTGAGTCTGGGAAGGGTAGTGGCAATATTTAAATGAAGTACTAATTTAAATTATATTTTCGTTGAAAGGTATTATGACTGTAGATAGAAAAATGCTTTGATTGGTTTGAATTTTCTATTTTGATTGGTATTATTATAATAATAATAATAATCTTTATTTAGCATATTGCTAGTACAAACAATACAACTAACTTATGCCAAAGGCTATAGAGTAATAAGCATTCACAAGTATTACATACAAGCATTACAAAAACAATTTATACTATTCCTAGGCCTTTAAATAAGTAGACAATTTCTTATTAAAACTTACCAGCGTACCTGCGTTTCTCAGCATTTTTCTTATTAACTTCTTTTTGAGAACATTTTATTTTATAACACATTTTATCTTATACATAATTTTTTCTTGGGAAGGGAATTACCCCCATTACCCCTCCCGTATATGCGCCCCTGCTAAAAGATGTTTATTTTTAGTTTGAATCAGAGTTTTTTTCAAATTAATAAAAAACATTTAGTTAATGAATTATTTTTAAAATATGTTTTTTTTTCGTTTTGATTTTAATTGTTACAAAGTAAAAATTATTTAAAATGATGAGGCTCGAATTTGGGACACCCTGTATTACAGTATTTCCCTAACGATACCCTTTATTTTTGACAAGGAATCACTCCATAAAGTTTTTCACATTTGTTTGGAAACACGCTGTAAAATCGCATTTTTCTTTGATACCATTAACTATGCCAGTAGTAGTAGTCTCAGGATTTATATCAAAAACTATACTTTCTTCTGATGCTTCTGATGATTTTCTGTTAATTATTCTCATAGAATTACTGATTATTTCTTGGCTCGCCTTGAATGTTTCTGTAGAATCATAAACATTGTTCAGAGTACTAAAAAATACAATTATAACAGTATAAATTGTATACAGGGTGTGTGATTCGGTAGATATAACTACTACGTATTATTGGAGTCAAAATAATATAATCGGGCACAATTTGCCTCTGTATAGGGAAGGACAAACAAAGTACTTTTATACAAAAGTGCTTTTTAAAAAATGAAATTTATTTATGACTATTGCTCTAGAACGGACAAACGAAGAAGTGTTGTATAGAGGTAAATTGTGTCCAATTAACTTATTTTAATTTCAAAAATACGTACTAGTTCTATCTTCACTCAATACTGGGACTTGGAGTATATTAAACAGTTAAAATTTTAAAAATATAAAATTCTCACAATGTATGGATTTCAGTTAAATCGTCATTATCTATTGTATTCCCATTTTCAAATTCTATTAGTTCAGGGCTACTAAACTTGTCCTGTTCAGTAACATCTTTATTTTGTGAATTTTGAGCTAAAACATAACATTATTTGCACATTAAAAATTTATATATGTATATTTATTTGAAAATTTGGATTTTTACATATAGGCTTGGTGCATTCTCAGCCGGTGTGAGAAGTGTTAGGAAGTATGTGTGAAAATTCTAAAAATAAAAATAAAAAAGTAAATACACACACCGGAAAAATCTAGGGATATCATTTTAATAAAGTTAAAAATAAATGTTTTGAATAAACAACCACATATTTGTAGGCCGATTCTTTCTACTTTGATTGAAACGAAGTAGTCACACTAGTTATTTCTAAATTTGGGATATTTGCAGAAGTGTTTGTGCATTTTTTGTCAAATGTATAAAAAGCACCTAGCATCAATTGTTCGAATTTAACCTGTACTGGCTATGTTTTTATGATAACTGGCCAGAATTCATTCAAATAACTCTGTTTAGTATTAAACGACATTATGGAGCGCAGACATCTTAACAGAGACGAAATGCTAAGGGCCATGGGTATGCTCGAAGCTGGAATGCACCAAATCGACGTAGCTAGAGCATTAAATACAACGCAAAGTGTAATATCGCGATTAAGTGCACTCTATCGTGAAAGTGGTGATGTTGCTGAAAGGCACACAGGGCGACATCGCATTACTACCCCTCAGCAAGATCATTTTTTACAATTAAATGCTCGACGCCGACCGACTCTTAACAGCACCAGAGCTTAGTTTAATTCTCCAGGAAACACATAATGTAACCGTTAGTCCTGACACTGTTCGCAATAGATTAAGAGAGGTCAACTTAAGAAGCAGACGCCCCTGGAGAGCTCAACCCTTAACGAGAGGAAATCGAGAGGTACGATATTTGTGCGCTCAAGATCATGTTCAGTGGTCGAATGAACAATGGGCCAATGTTCTCTTCACGGATGAGTCGCGCTTTGGAATTCATCCGGATTCGAGAAGGCTTAGGGTATGGAGAGAACCGGGAAATCTTATTCGGTTGGATCATGTTCAGGAAGTGCACCCTTATCAAGGTGGAACAGTTATGGTCTGGGAGGAGTCCAGTTAGGCCGAAAACCCGATCTCGTTTTTCTTGAAAGGTTTCTAACAGGAATCACATATCGTGATTTAATTCTTGAGCCTGTCGTGTTACCATATGCCAATGATTTTGGGAGAAACTTCATTCTCATGCATGACAATGCACGGCCTCACACAGCCAGAGTGGTAAGTGAGTTTATCACTGCTCATCAATTAAACATCTTACCCTGGCCGGCACAATCTCCTGACCTCAACCTCATCGAGCACGTATGGGACGCGGTCCAAAGAAGAATTTTGAGAATGGGTATGCCTCGTGAAACTCGTAGGGATCTGGTTCGGGCCGTGAATACAGCGTGGTAGGCTGTACCTCAAGAAGAGATCGACAACCTGATCAGGAGCATGGAGAGACGATGTAGGGCTGTAATGAACAGTAGAGGAGGCCATACCCTTTATTAACTAAAAATGGTTTTATCTTTTTTTTTTGGGATTAATAAAAATCAAGGTAAATTTGAAAAATTCGGTAAATTTCGCATTTTTATTTCCAATACGTCCTGTAAACTATTTGTTTATTTTAATTTTATTATATCAGAAATGCAAATAATAAAATTACTGACGATGGCGGGATAAAATTGTAATATCCCTAGACTTTTCCGGTGTGTGTATTTTGATTTCTTCAGAAGGTCTAACTTATATTATAATTTATTATTCAAGCTAATAAAACTTTTAGATGATTTAGTTCAACTACGGTAGTTCAACTAACTCATCCATATAGTTTTACGCATTGATTTTGTTAGCGGAGACATAGCTGGGGCTATTTCGGATCAACGAATTTTTTTAAAGGTACATAATTATAATTTTAGAAAATGTTCATAAAAAATGTAAGCACTAGTTGATTAAAACAATTTTATTAATATATGAAATTGTCATAACCACAACACAACGCCTAGTTCGAATTCTTTTTCACTTATTTTTTACTACCCGAAACAGCGTTACATCACACAAACCTCCTACCTGAGTGTTTTATAGTTTCAATAACTGCACTATTAAAAACCAAGATACTTAAATATTATGGCAAAGCCACGATTTTAATATTATTTCAATGCGGTCAACATCGGAACTGCTTGAAATATAGAGCGAAAACTTCTGATTTCTGTCGTATCGAACGCTGCGGTCGGAATTTTTGAAACCAACTGAAATGCACCAAGCCTATAGATACATAAATACCTGCCCCATCTATCGAAATTATTTTCAAAGTTACAGTGTTGCCGCATCATTTGAAAAGTAGTAGCATCTTTGTTATTATAAATAGAACTCTCTATGTATAGTACTTAATAAATCAAAACACGAATAAAATTGCTTTCGAAAACGATATGTTTCCTATACCTAAATATTCCAGTTTCTTTAGTAAAGTCGTTTAAAGGATAATATAATTGTTTCGTTTAGAGAAAATCGTTACCATCACAATTTTTCACACTTTATAAGTACCACACGATCGAAAAAAAAAACTGGCATCTGGCTATGAAATAAAGATCGCTGTCATTTTATATGTAAACTAGCGTGTACCAGCGACTTCGTTCGCGTCGAATTAATCATTTGTAATGGTGATGATAAAGCAAAGCAAGAATTTCCATGAACATACAAACTGGATAAAATTTTCTCACATTTATGTCAGCATGAGAAAAAAACCAATATGGCGATATTATTATATAACTTGGTAATATTTGAGAGGTAGTTTCATCTTGTTGAAATTTGACTTTCGAAAAATCCGTTTGCCAAAAATAAGCTTTTTACATCTAGCAGTTTAAGCAGAATCGTGGTTAAGAAATTACCCAACTTTTTGGAACACCCTGTATGATTTTTTAAAAAATTTCAAAATATGAAAAAAAAACAAATAAATTATGCTTATCCAAGCGTTTTCCCGAAAGACTAACCGTTTTTAATTAACAAATATTGTAATCTTTGAGGGACGTTTTCACCCTCTTGGAATTTGAGATTCGAGAAACCCTTCCTTATAGAACCTCTACACCCCACAGTCAATCCGTTTCCCAAAAATCAGCTTTAAAAGTCAAACAGTTTAAGCAGAATTGTGATTACTCAATGGTCATATTTTATGTGGTATAAATTTACAAAAAATCTTAAAATATGTAAAACAACAAAATAAAATATACGTGTTTAAGAGTTTTTCTGAAAAACTCAACGGTTTTTTAAATAAAAAATATTTTAATATTTGAGGGATAGTTTCACCCCCTTCGAATTCGAGTTTCGAAAAATCCCTTCTTATCGAACCTCTACACCCTAAAGTCAATCTTTTTTCCAAAAATCAGCTTTTTACGCAAGCGCTTTAAGCAGGATCGTGATTAATCAATGACCAGATTTCTCGAAACACCCTGTATACATTTTTAAAAAATCTTAAAATATATAAAAAACAAAATAAAATATACGTGTTTAAGAGTTTTTCTGAAAAACTCACCGGTTTTTTAAATAAAAAATATTTTAATATTTGAGGGATAGTTTCACCGCCTTCGAATTCGAGTTTCGAAAAATCCCTTCTTATCGAACCTCTACACCCTAAAGTCAATCTTTTTTCCAAAAATCAGCTTTTTACGCAAGCGCTTTAAGCAGGATCGTGATTAATCAATGACCAGATTTCTCGAAACACCCTGTATACATTTTTAAAAAATCTTAAAATATATAAAAAACAAAATAAAATATACGTGTTTAAGCGTTTTTTCGGAAACTTGACCGTTTTTTAAATAAAAAATATTGTAATATTTGAGGGGTGGTTTCACCCTCTTGGAACTGGAATTTCGAAAAATCCCTTCTTATCGAACCTCTACACCCTAGAATCAATCTGTATGCCAAAATTGAGCTTCTTACGTTGAGTGGTTTGAGCAGGATCGTGATTAATCAGTATGTCAGTCACTTAAGGATTTTATATATTAGTGTAGATTTATATGGAAAATGTCATCGATCGTCATTTCCTAGCCAACTGGACGCCGTTTTTCTTCCATCATACGGTATCATTTAGACTTAACTTGCTAAATTTTTAAAATTGTCATGGTAACGAAATTCTTGAAATGAAACTATAATGATTGAATAATTAATTTCTAAGTAGCTCTACTTAAGAAACCGGAAGGTTTACGTATAGGAACATGATATTTTGTTAAAAAGCAATTTTATTAGTTTATTTTTTAGATAATATGATAAGATACATAAGGGTTGAATTTAAAATAACAAAGATTTAAGCAATTTTATAACAATTTAATATAAACATATTTTTTGATCGCCCTGTAGGAAATTCGATCGGTTTATTTAGGTAGATCGAATATACCGACTTTCCTTTATCTAAAAACTAAATTTCAGCTTTCAATATGCTGAGTTCATGATTTAAACAATGCTTATTTAAAATCATGTTTTTCTCAATTTTGCACTTTTTTATCTTAGAATCTATGAGAGATGTGTATAGGAAGTACAATATAGAAAATTTATGGGAAATTGAAATAGTTTCGAAATATGAAATAATATAACAGGCGCTTCATTGAAGATAAAAAAAATATGATGCTAAATTTCTAACTATACGGCAACACTGTCCGCTGAAAATTATTTAGATAGATGGAGCAGGTGCCTTTGTGTAATAATCAAAATTTTCAAAAAATCCTATAACCGCTTGGTTCTATATAAACGTCAAACGAATCATCGTCGTGAATCACCCTGTATATTACATTACCTATTAATTTCTAAAAAAATATTAATAAAAATAAAATTACCTCGTGTTGTATCTTCAACAAAATTATTATTGGTAAGCAACTGGGAAGGAAGATATATTGTATTATCGCTTACTTCATTGTTCCCGTCCAAGTTTAAAACCAGCATTGCGGAAGGATTAAGATTATACGAATTTATAGAAACATCCTCGTTTTGGACTGGTTCTGTATAATTATAATTTCTTGAAGCTTCAGCTGCGCATGAATTCGTATCACTCGACTGAGTAGGAAATAAATTTGACTCAGTTCTGAATACTTGCTCAAATGTGTTAGATTTTGGTGTTCCATCATCATTTGCGTGGTCTAAATTTTGTGTTACTGTTGAGCTGGTAGTCGCCAATTGAGAACAACTTTCTAAACAAAATAAACAACTATTTAAAAAACGAAACACATACTTTATCATCGAAATACTTTACCTTGACTTTGTTTGACGAGAATGTTGAAAAGGACTTGCTCTGCGTATTGTGATATCACGGTAAGCCTTTCACCAGAACACTCCATTTTGTCCAAAAACGTCACGAGTTTTAATATATCCGTTTTCGTTAACGCTTTTTCATTTTTCAGATGTTTTTGAATCTTACTGTGTATAGCAAAGAGATTTTCTTCTGTGGCTAAAGAGGATATTTACATGCATTAGGTATACATATTTATAGTCTAAGAGCTAGCAACGTTTTCGAGAAAGTATTTTAAGACGTCTGGTTCTTTGATATATCTTTTATTATGCTCTCTGGAACAGAATGCGGCCCGTCTGGCTGCCGATACCCGTTGCGTTCACTACTGCGCATCTGAAGAAGATATATATATTTTTAATTTAGTCCTATAAATTCTAGTATTGAATATAAATCGAACATGTCTCCATAGCGCAGTGCGTAGAGTTTCCGACTACGAACCGAAGATTCAGAGTTCGAATCCGGGTCAGAGCAAAGACTTTTTTATTTTATTTTCGTTTATATTCTGATAGTAAAGTATTAACTAATTCTGGTGATAAAAAAACAAATACTATACTGTACTATCAGAATATAAACGAAAATAAAATAGAAAAGTTTTTGCCCTGACCCGGATTCAAACTCTGTCTCCAAGCTTGATAGGCGAAACCTCTACGCGCTGAGCTAAGGAGACTCGGTCGGTTTATATTCAATACTAGAATTTAAAGGACTAATAAAAATATAGGATTTTCTTCCAATGCGCAATAGGGAACGCAACGTTTACCGGCAGTCAGACGGGCCGGGCCGTATGCTGTTCTAGAAAAGATAATATATCAAAGAGCCAGACGTCTTAAAATACTTGTTTTTCCGACGTTGCTAGCTCTCGTACTATCAATAAATAATAATACATATGACTTTCCAATGAGAGTGACATTACAAAAACAATAAACACTATTTTATAAGTGTGTTGATGAGGGCTTCGAAATTGCTGCAAATCGTTACTATTCAAAAGCGATTATCTCCAATAAAAATCAAGCTATTGAGATGAATCAAAAAACAAACTATCGAAAATTATTTTTGAATTCCTTGCTTTGTTAACATATTCCACAGGATGTTTCAAACTTTCACCAAAATATCAACATTATGTGTATTTTCTCACAATTATACAATTGACAGATGGGAACTTTCATTTTTAATTTAGAAAAAGATTAAAAGTCAAATAATTAAGTTTCAAAATGCTTAAAAATCATCAAAATCGGCCTACTAGAACAAAATATATTAAACTTTAATACACATAAAATTTTTTAAGGTGCCCGTTTTTCGTACCCGTGAGTGTATGTTTCTAAAACGATACATGTATGATAATGTGCGCAGACCTTAAATCGTGTATTCGAACTTCTTATGAAAAAATGGCGAATTTATTATTATGACTAATTTACTAATATCAATTTTTTATAAAAAAATTAAATTGGTGTAACCTATTTGTTTATTGTAAGTTGTTAAAACTTTAACTTGTGAATTATATTCGTAAAAATGGATGAAAACCCAACTGCATTAATAATAGTAATTACAAATGATGAATAATTAAACACTTACCAACAATATTTATGCCACGCGCCATAGAACTCTCCAGCTGTTCTAAAATCAAATCTTCCGACAAAACAGTCTCTGCCATTTTTGCCATAAGGATACTTTTTTCTGTTTCCCTAGTAGAAAACTAATAATTCAAATATTAATGATAGTAAAATTACTTAAAAAGTTCAAAAATAATTACCTTTTCTTTACAACAATCAGCAACAATCAATCAAATGAGTTGTCAATTGTTTTTATCTGTCAGCAGAGCTGTCAGTTGCCATTTTTTCCCCGCCTACTTATATTAGAAAACATGAAAACCTGATGAAAACGAACTGCAAATAGGTACCGTATGATCAAAAAAAACGGCGTCAAGTTGGCGTGGAAATGCCGAAAACGATCACATTCACGATTTTATATTAGTCTGTTATGATATTTTATATACAGGGTGTGTCAACGATAGAATTAGATTAATGATCTCCTTTGTTTTGGGAATTACGAGAAAATGTTAAATAGAAAAGTTTTAGAGGATGTTAAGATACACAATTTAAAATTATTTTCGAGTATACCAGGTGATTCAAAAAAGTGCGGCGCATATAACATGTTCGTTTCGAATGTAACACCCCATATTTTACTTTGATTGTGGATTCTGCGTAAAACTATTTAAGTTTTTTTAGATATAATGTTATTTATATCTTAAAGACTAAGATTAATAACTTTTGCAATGTTTCAAATTATTAGACTATGGAACGAAGATCACTGTCATTTTAGATGTAAAATTACATGGGGAATGTCATTGATGTTCATTTCCAAACCAAGTGGACGTCGTTTTTTTTTCGATCATATGGTGGTACTTCCTTCATATAGGGCGTCCACGGACAAAAGTGTTCTACCAGTGCGCAGCGTCTTTCTCGAGAAAAATAATTTACAAGCTTAGCAATGAGCTCTCGTTTTTTTTATTAAATCTTTGAGGCATTTTTGCAATATAAAAATTTTAATTTTGTTTGTCAACAATAATCGGCCAAGCCTTTGGCGGACTAAGCCTGTAACAGGCCAAGTCCGCGGATGTACAGACGTCAAAGTACAGCCTCGTCGCAAGAAGTGTCATTTTTACTCCTAATAAAACAATATACTATTTTATAACCAGATACGATCAACCAAACCAGGCTAGCGATTCTGTACACATATTTCCTGTCTAGTGACTCATCAATAGTATACAAATAGCATAGGCTAGACAGGAAATTTCTTGCTGCGGAGCTTACAGAATCCCACATCTGTTGTTACTTGTTTGACCTGTCGAACTGTCATTTCTTTCAAAGCCTACTATTAAGGAATACAACAGCCAATATAATTATGCAAAACTATGTTTTATTTATTAAGTCATAATAAACAAAATATTTTTCCAATGTATCTGAAATGATATAAAGATATTTTGTACAAACCGATAAATTAAACTCCTAAGTTTTGAGTTTAATTCCTCGATTTTTGAGTCAAAAAATAACAAAAATCAAAATAAAAGCGATACTGTAGTTTTCCACATGAGAAGAGATAAAAAGTATCCTACTAAACTAATATAAATATAGTCTAGAACTTAATTTACTTAATACAACAAATATGTACAAAAGTATTAACATAGGTTTTAATGATAAAGCAGGCTTAAAAGCACAGTTCAGAGATATAAGCAAAAAGTTAAAGTTTCTTAGATCTTTATACTGTTCTTTCCACATTTACAGATATACAATTCTAAGAGAAACATTTGTTAACGTTCTTAGCCTGCTCTAGTATTAAACCTTTTGATGATACAGTAGTTATTTCTAAAACTTATTTTTTCTCCTACTCAACTTTAAACTTAACTAAAATATTAAAGTTTTACAGCCAAGGATGCCATGCAGGATCCATTCGGCACAAATTATCTGGACTGTTCGCCGCAGCAACTAAAGTTGAGACCTAAAATATAATATTACATGATTTTAAACAACTACAGTATACAGGGTGTCCCAGGCTGAGCGTGCATTAGAAGTTTCTAGAGAAGTACAACGTCTAGCTCGGAGATTTTTTTCCCATCATAGTTTCACAACGAAATTTATCGATTAAAAATATTTTCAATATGGCGCCACTTCCGGAAATACCGGAAGTTGACAGCAACTTTCTTATTTTAAATGGGTGCCCCCATTTTTTATTACGTACTTAAATTCTCTGTAAAATTTTATGAATTTTGATATTAAATACTCTATATCTAACATTAACCGTTTTTGAGAAAAAAAATATTTAAAATTTTTGAACGAAGAAAACCGCCTGTCAAAAATATGTGTACAGCCTAAACGTCAAACTTAGTGATTACCACAGCCACTGTGCCATAAAGAGAAAACATGTGGCTATCTATTTCAAAAATTAAATTGTTCGAATGTCATATAATAATGGCCGCAGCTGTCATAGAAATGAACGATTAAAAAATTATCAAATCATTTTTTTTCAAATGGAAACCCACTTTTTTTATTTCACTGATGAAAAGGCTTTTCAATTCGTTACTTTTTAACTATACATGTTCCTATACCTAAAATAAATCTAACTTAAAAACTTAATTAATAAATAACTTAAAAACGATTTATTTTAGGTATAGGAACATGTATAGTTAAAAAGTAACGAATTGAAAAGCCTTTTCACCAGTAAAATAAAAAAGTAGGTTTCTATTTGAAAAAAAATTATTTATGATAATTTTTTAATCACTCAATTCCATGACAGTTGCCGCCATTATTATATGACATTCGAACAATTTAAACTTTGAAATAGATAGCTACATGTCTCCTCTTTATGGCACAGTGGCTGTGGTAATCACTAAATTTGACTTTTAGGCTATACAATTTTTTTTGACAGGTAGCTTCTTTCGTCCAAAAATTTTAAATATTTTTTTCTCAAAAACGGTTAATGTTAGATACACAGTGTTTAACATCAACATTCATAGAATTTTACAGAGAATTTAAGTATGTAATAATAATGGGGGGCACCCATTTAAAATAAGAAAGTTGCGGTCAACTTCTAATATTTCTGGAAGTGCCGCCATATTGAAAATATTTTTAATCGATAGATCTCGTTGTAAAACAATGATGTGCAAAAAATATCCGATCTAGATATTGTGGTTCTCTAGAAACTTCTAATGCACGCTCAGCCTGGAACACCCTGTATACCCTGATCTTTACAAGAGGAAAAACTTTTTTTAGACATTTTCAGAAAAATTTTTGCTTTTTCTAAAATGGTTAATCCCGTTTATACTTTTCCAAATTTCCATACTGTTTTAGAGAAAATTGAAAAAAACATGAAAATGTGGTTGAATTGAAGTCCTACAAATCAAAAGGCGTTTCTAATATAATTTCGATTTCATTCTTTGATAGATGGTTATTATTTATCATAGGGTTTAAATTGTGGTGTGATTAATCATAGAAAAGTGGTTATTATTAATCATAGAAAACAAGTTTAGATTGAAAAGTGCCCATGTAATGTAAATACTATTTGGCGCTGTTCTTACAACGGTCGTGATCCAAAACTTTTATGTCGCCAAGAATTATGTCGCCAAATATTATTTATTCAAATTTATTAGTATTTTCTTTTAATTTCTGATTTTATAAATAAAATACAGTGTGTTGCATATAAGAAACTTTATATTATATATGGACAAGTATGAAATACCTATGGAACGTTAGAAACAGACCGTATGCTACGATGGTTTTTGCAGTTCACAGTTCACACAGCGTTTTAAGTTTTTTACTGCCACTTTTTCACAATTATCACGGGTTTGAGTACATAAAATTTCAATTAAACTTACAAGATAGCAACAATTACTTTGAAAATGAACGCTTTAAACCCTTTTCGGTATTTTTTCAATGAGAGCGGTTTAAATTTTAAAGGATTTTATAATTTTTGAAGATTCTTTTTGACAAGAGAAATTTTTTTCTGTTCTTGTTTGCGGTTGTTGTTAGCAACCACTATAGCAGCGACAGATTATAAGACAAAGAAAGGTATGATATTGCGCAGGTTGGTCACTACGTCACAGGTGACCGTTGGGCGGACGCCACCATTCGTCGGCAAGCTTCGCGAGCCAATCCGGAGTTTAACCATAGTTTTTTTATTGCAAATAATTAATCTTCATACAATTTTATCACACCCGTATTTTTTATTTTACTTCAATTTCATCCCATTTTTTTTTAATTAATCAATATTAAGAATTCCAAATTTACACTTTTACAATCTCTGACGTCACCTATCAAAAGTGTCACGGTTTGCCACCAGGTACAAAGGTAAATAAAAACCATTTTCTAAATGTATTTTAAAGTAGATATAAAATTAATTGTAAAATAAAACTTAAGGAACTTACGTTAAAATGATCTTCACAGCAAAATCTCGTACTTTTGCTGACATACCTATTGTTGTCTTGCCGGTTCAAACCATGCTCTTCGACGGCTTTCATCCAAACGAACAGTTATAAAAACTTTTTTTTTACTGGATAGCCTTCAGAGTTATTTAGATAGCTCTTTCACAAAACAAATTTTAACACCCTTCATTACAAAAATAATAAAGAGAGTACAATAAAACAAAATTGAAAACTCAAAGTATTTAACGCCAAACGCAAAATCCACAAAATACAAATCTAACCTCGAACCCTCGAACGCCTCGAACATCTGAACAGCTTAGGTATAATAGTGTTTAGTGCTTCGATTCATAGATGTCGATTTTCGAAAGAAATCGGTACATTTATTTTATTTCGTATATTTTTCATTTTATTGATTTTATGGAAAGCACTGTTCATTAAAATGTTATGTTATAGGGCTTGTTTCTCTCTACAATTTCCTGTCTCACAATGTACCGTTTGTGTCCAGGAAGGGTCATATTTTCATAGATGTCGATTTTCGAAAGAAATCGGTACATTTATTTTATTTCGTATATTTTTCATTTTATTGATTTTACGGAAAGAACTGTTCATTAAAATGTTGTATCCTATCTTATAGGGCTTGTTTCTTTCTACAATTTCCTGCCGCACAATGTACCGTTTGTGTCCGGGAAGGGTTCATAGTTTCATAGTTGTCGATTTTCGAAAGAAATCAGTACATGTATATTATTTCGTAAATTTTTCATTTAATTGATTTTATGGGAAGCATTGTTCGAATTTAAGTTTTAACTTCTAGTAGTAAAAAATATAAAAGTAAATTTAATATTGGGGTTATAAAGAATAATACCACATAAAAACGTATTTTTTAACGATCTTAATAAAAATAGAAAAATCTAACGTGATTTTAAGATATATGGTGTAAATACGGTAGCAGAGGACTAGACACGCCATAATATTATTCCTAAGAGGCTCGCACCCTCTATCAACTATTCAGTCAAATGCTGATAGGTGACGTCACAATTTTCTACGCGTCATTTCAAACCAGTGTAATTTGTATTGAATTTGATTTATTATTTATTCCTTAATTGTAACTTCGTTGCATTTCTTTTTGTATTGAGGAAGTACTTTTTAATCACTTCAATTGAATTTTATATTACAAATAACAAAAATTTATTATGGTTAAACACCGGATTTTGTCAAACTGATGACACATAAATGTAAAAGCACAGAACAGCGAGACGAACGGGAAACAAGAGTGGATAAAGGCAAGAGAAGAAAGTATTGAGAAAGAAGAAAATATTGGTTTAGTAGTTCAAATATACCATATAAAAAAGTATATTATAGAATCGTACCTTACTGTCTGTGCCGTCAAATTGTGCCAAACTGTTCAGTCGAGTTGAAATGGAGGTTATCGCCCTCCCCACCATATTGATTATATCTTCAGCCTCCGTTCCTTTCTCCTGGTTCGAAACGTTGGTATCTTCAGTCTTTTTTACCTTCTTAGACAACAGTATCTCGTCTCGAAGAATCGGTTTCAAAATATTAAGAACCTGAAAAAATGCTACAATTTCCAACTGTTCTCGTTATGATGCCTTCGAATAAAAAGATTAAGGAAGGAGCATATCAAAAATCTTAGGTTGACTTAAATTCCGGCTTATCAGTGCCGTTCTAATTTAATTTAAAACGTGTAAAAATATAATGCAGGGTAAACTCAAAGATGACTCAATAATTTGTTGTTTTATTTTATGTTGTCTATGAATGTCAGAAGTTATTAAAATTGTTATAAAAGTATATTGTTATAAAAGGGTATCTTAATTATTTTTGGCAAGTTGTAAATAATAAAGAAAACACAAGACAAAATATATAATCAGTCAATTTCAAGTAAATTTCATAAATGATTGGTTTACTTTTATTGTTAAACATATACAAGGTGGTCCGAATTGTATTCCGGAAACTGCGGCAGCATATTCTGCAGATAAAAATCGGTGAAAAAGTTCGTATAAATATATGTCCTAAAATGGCTTAGTTTCGGAGATACAGGGTGTAGAAATTTCATTTTTATTTCGATTTTTTTGCAAATAATAAAAACGTTTTCAATTTCCAAAGTAACGTCAATATTTAGATGAAAATTGGTGTCTGCGAGTTTTTTGACATGAGAAATTTGATTTTTATGTCAATATGACTCCTACTGGTAGAGGGCGCCACCAACATGTGTTTTAACTGTTTTGAAGCGTAATAACTTTTTGTCCGTACCTGTATAAAACTACCGAGGGAAAAAATATACATCTCTGTGATTTTTTACGTAAAAAATATTTCTTTGTAAAAATGGCTACGAGCAACCGTTCTTAAGATATTTAGAATGGAAATAGTCAATATATGCCATTATTGACGAAAAATAAACCTGTTGAGTAGGTACTTATTTCACTATTTGACTATTTTACTTCAAAATTTGGGAAATTTTTATTTTTTTAAATTAATCATAGTTTTTCTGCAAAAAATGCTGATAAAACAGTTTTTGTTGAACTTTTGGTACAAAAACATTTCAAATTTATGATCTCAGTCTAATAACTATTTAGTCAATATGTTTAATTTATGTCAGTGATGACAGGTGTTAATAATTTCGATTCCAAATATCTCGAAAACCATTACTCGTAGCGATTTTTTCCAAGAGACCTTTTTACGTAAAAAGCGTCGTAAATGTATATTTTTTTACTCAGTACTTTTATACAGGTACAGACGAAAAGTTAATACTCTTCAAACCAGTTAAAAAATACGTAGGTGGCGCCCTCTACTAGTAGGAGTCATATTGACATCAAAATCAAATTTATCATGTCAAAAAACTTCCAGACGCCAATTTTAATCCAATTTATTTTTATTTATTTTTTTTTTTAATCCAAATATTGACGTTACTGCAGAAATTATTTGGAAAAAATCGAAATATAAATGAAACTTCTACACCCTGTATCTCCGAAACTAAGCATTTTTGGACATACCTCTATACGAACATTTTTACTTATTTTTATCTGCAGAATATGCTGCCGAAGTTTCCGGAATACAGTTCGGGCCACCCTGTATATTATATACTCATTTACCAGTGAAAAGTTATTCCATTTTTTCTCTCTCGAGTTTTGACCGAGATCTACTGCTCGCTGTTCAACTAACTATTTTACAGTCGATTTCGGTAATCACAATAGTGTCACTGTTAATTTTAGTCCTGACACAAAAAATTTCCTTCTAGATTTACTACCTCTAAACAAAACCGATTGTAGAATAAATAATAATTAACATAAAATAAGCTAAGTAAAGACAAACAAATACACAAAATTTGAAATCAAATTCAAATGTGTCAAACAGAACAGTCAAGAATCCCCACCTCCATTTACCATGCATGAATACATGGATAGCATTATACTTCTTCCTTAATCTTTTTATTCAAAGTGAAATGCATTCGGTACCTTAAAATTCGGATAAACAAAACATCTGGCAGTCGCTATCATAGCTGCGGTTAATGGACCGCTTACACCTACTGTCGATAGGTATTCTATAATGTTTGGGGTTAATCTAAAAGGTACTGGCCTTTGATTCACTTTAAGTTCACCTAAAAAAGAAATATTAGTATTAGAGATGAGCAAAATAAAAACACTAAATCACCACAATAAACCAAAACACTTTTACTTTTACACTGAACGCGCGTTTCGCTAACCATGTTAGCATCATCAGCAGATGATTATAAACTAACTATTGAGTTTATAATCATCTGCTGATGATGCTAACATGGTTAGCGAAACGCGCGTCCAGTGTAAAAGTAAAAGTGTTTTGGTATATTGTGGTGATTTAGTGTTTTTATTTTGCTGTGTAACACCAAAGGTTCCAACCCTCAACTGTAATATTAGAGATGAGCAAAGAATCACTACCTGTGATATTTGCACAGTGAAGTAAATGTAGCAATTCACAGATGTTATCGAATTCAAAATAAACCATCAACAGCTAAAACATCAGTGACACAGCGATTCTCTAAAATTTATTTAGAAGTTCGATAGCAAAGGTTCAAGTCAAAAATCGCTGAGTCAAACGCTGTAAGATTAATACAAGCGGTACTGGATCATTCGGATTGGATCATCCGAGTAGAGTAAACTATTTTAAGTTAACGTCCATATATTTATAAAGTAACTATATCGACTCCAAACTGCGTTCTGTGAAGCCAAGCTGGTGAAATGGGTATACAGACCGGGCCATCGTAGTAGTAACACAGGCAGAACTCGGACGAATTAGCGTATACCCGTCCGCCGGATAAAAAGCAGGCGAAAAAATGCGATAAAATAAAAATAGGTAGATATGTGATAAGAATGTTTCAGAATTTGTATTTATTCGTGTTTTAATAGCCAAAACGAATACAGAGATTCTCGCGACAGCTCTCGTGTAAAATTTATTTTTTAACTAAAATAATGGATGTTTACGGAGTTCGTGAGAAAATTCAAATTGTAAAATGGTATTTCCAAAATAGGTCTTATCGGGATAGACAAACAATTTTTCCACAAACTTTTGTAAACAGGCCAATTCCATCTTTACCTACTATATCAAGAGTTATTAATAATTTTGAAACACATGGGTGCGTGTCCCCACAAAAACACAAAAAGCCTGATGTGTTGATTAATAAAGAACAAGAATTACAGCAAGTGTTCATTTGTGCTACCGCGGATTAAAATCCCACGTTTTCAAGTAATCAAATTGCTGAGGTAACAGATTCTCCATCTAGCACGGTTAAAAGAGTCCTTAAAAAGAATGGATACCGATCATATAAAGCGCGCAAAACTCAAGAAATTTTCCATTGAAGACCTATTTCGGCGTATGGCGTTTTGTGAATCTGTAATGGAAAAGGCAAATTTAGATGAAAACTTTATTCGGTGTATAGTTTTCACCGACGAATCAAGTTTTCCTTTATTAAGTCGGCATAAGCCCTACACAAGTACGATATTGGTCTCGGGAAAATTTGCACAGATATTTTGAGGTACGCACGCAACATCCTCAAAAGCTAAATGTTTGGGGTGGTTTTGTAGGGGAGCATATGATTGGCCCATTTTTTATAAAGGGTAATTTAAATGTTGCAAAGTATTTTGGCTTGTTACAGCAGCAGATTGTCCCTAGAATTCGTGAGTTATTGGGAGAAAGATTCCACAATGTCTGGTTTCAACAAGATGGTTGCCCTGCTCACAATGCCCGTATTGTTCAAGAATATTTGAACAATACTTTTCCCAACCGTTTAATTAGTGGACTATTTTGTGGCCTACTAGATCACCAGATCTTTCTCCCAACGATTTCTTTTTGTGGGGTTATGTAAAATCCAAAGTGTATGGTCATAATAGGACTAATAATCTGGATGAGCTTCAAGTAAAAATACGAGAGGCTTTAACGCGGTTTTCGCCATAACTGAGCGACTTATGCAAATTCCTTCAGAGGATTTATTTCACCATTTCACCGGCTCGGCTTCACAGAATGTAGTTTGGAAACAATATGGTTACTTTATAAATATATGGTTTAAATCGATTCTTACTCACGAGATATCCGATCTCATCCCATGTAGTATATGCCTATTTAATTTTTTGGCTATGTAATAGGCACTTTGTTTACCCAGTTATTTCGACGGACTGCCTGAATGTGATAAATCTGGGCAATTTTATTATCATTAGAAATTGTCACAATACAACGCAACGCTAAGTTCGGGTTCTTTTTCACTTAATTTTTACTACCCGAATAATATAATATAATTGCCTTACCTTTAACATCATCAACGTCAAATTTAAAATAAGAAATGTTCATTAAGCCAGAATCCTGGTGAAGGTACATCATATCGGGATTAAGCCTCGTCAAATGGAAAACGTATTCAGCAAAACAGGCCAAGGCTAATTGCAAAGTAAACTAAAAACATATTGTATTAACTCAAAACTCAAATCAAAAAATTTCACTGGATGTTTTTCAAAAGTGGCTCATCTCTATAACGTTTCTATTATTTTCAGACAAAAAACCAGACTTGGTATGCTAGTATATGACATAAGGTAATAGCGACATTTTCTGATGCACGTCATCAATTATATCGAAATAACAGTAAAGCCTATAAACCTGACTAAATGAAATTTTGGAACAAATTTTTAAATTTGTTGTATAATTTAAGATACCAAGCAGCTCTTCATTTTACTTTATAGAGCAAATAATTGTAACAGATATTTTATTTAGATTAAAGCTACAAAAAATATTTTAAACCTAATTTTATTATCGCCATGTTGGCCACATTGCGCCATGTTTAGCAACGTTGTCGTATATTACTTGACAATTATGATACTGTCAGTAATTACTTTGTATATTATGTTGTTATTGAATCTTTGTATCTCTCATTTTCGCCAATTTTCATAGTCTTTTTTTAAAAAATTGTACTTTTAAGCACAAACAGTTCTTTTAAGAACTAAATTTTCGTGTTTTTGTATTGCATTTCTTGAAATTGTGTGTTGAAAATATGCCGAAGCATTTAAACAGTGACAGCAGAGTTTACAGCTTACCTGATAAACTATATTTTGAACAAGAACGTGACAATAAAGGTTCTTTATTACCCCCGACTGCAGCCAGAGAAGTAAGTTTGATTGGTAAGCACATTATACCAGTTTCGTTTTTAAAATATTTTCAATTTTATGAAATTGCAGTAAAAATGCAAACCATTTATGCAAAAAAAACGAATACTTATTTATAACAACAAAGACGTTCATTTTCATAACTTATTATGGTATTGATTTCTGAGTCAAATCCACATTTATTTAGAATAATTTATTAATTAAAAGAATTAAGTATGTACTTAACTAATCTTTGGGCGGAAATAATGGTAGTATATTAATAATTAGCAAAAAAATTGGTAAACTCCTTTAAAAAGATTTAAATAGTTTTCTTTTTGTAAACAAATGGGCTTGTAATGTTGCTTTAAAAAAATCTAAAATGTCAAGATTCCATGGGTATAGTGATAGATGGGGTCTAAATTATAAGAAAATGCATTTTCTACGAAAACTTGTAGAGATAGGTAAAAACTGGTATACAATTTGATAGACAATTCAAATGTCTGATCGTGTAAAATATACAGGGTAATCCATTTAAATTAAACAAGTTATTGCCGTTTAAAGCTAGTAATTATTTAAAATATTTTTTTTGACACTCTGTATAAGGCAATATAATTTTTATTGTTGCAACACAATATCTGATTAATAAATAATCTTCAGTAAATATTTAGTATTAAAAACTTTAATACCCTTGGAGAAATGAAGCCTTAAATTTTTTACTGCAATTTCACAAAATTGAAAGTATTTCAAAAACGGTAAGGTTTAAGTGTGATAAACCTTAATCAAATTTAGTTTAATTTCACTCGTAGAATCTAAAAATAGAATAATATACAAGGTAGCCTATTTAAAAAAATACAACTATAATATTTTTTACTTATTTGGGACACTCTGTATCTTGTAAAATTATTTTTAAATTGTAGCTCTAATAGTCCTTTAAGGAACCCAAAACTTACAATTTGTAAAAACCTAATCGTTTAGCTACAATACTCCGTGTCGTATGTGGTGAAAAACCCTGTATACTAAAATACCAAATCTCGTGTTTTTATCTGAAGAAATAAAAAAGTTATAGATGTAAGCCACTATTTAAAAACACCCGGTATACACTATTTTTACCATTTTTCTGAAATGCCAGTAATCAGTTGCGGACGGGAAGGTCTGTACTGCCCACTGCTTAAGAACAGTCTTCGGTACCATCTTGTCTTGGACACTCTTAAAAATATCTCGGTATATCTGGTGACTAGCTTTGACACATCTACTTTGTACAGCTGCCAATCTTTCGTAATAATACTGAACGGGATCATCATGTTCAATACCTAATTAAAAAAAATATTTTTTTATATACAGGGTATATCTTATACATTCAATATCTACTAATAGTGATTTATTATTTGCATTCACAACATTTATATATATATTTTGCAAGTATCAATGTTCGAAAAATTATATTTGCATATTAGTAGATATTGAATGTTTTTTGTTAAATTAGATCGATTTTCAAACCCCAAAATTTAAAATATATTTTACATTTTACCCATTATCTTATGTACCTATTCATTATTTGTATATTGTAAAACATTTGCTGCATTGGTATGGTTCATAGTTTTATTTGCCAAAGTATTTATTACTATAAATAGGTATATATTATATTGTTTTTACTAACTGTATATTATGTATATTTCATGTAAACTATATCATTTTTAAAATACAAACCAAAAATACGAGGAATAATTATGTTTTCCATGTATTCTACAACATATTTAATAAACCGTAGTATCTAACTAGCGTGACGTCATAAATCTCGCTCCTAGACTGTTCTATTAGAGACGGCATTGGTCTGATATTTAGAAATGTCAAAAGCTGATGACATTTTACTTTTGACAATTATGACATTTTGTGTTGATTTTTGCAAGAAGAGAAAGAACTGTCACTTGTTTTATTATTTTCCTTTTCTATTTCACGAAAGTAAAAAGAGTTACCTATCTGATTCGTTCAGGCACTCAATTTAAAGAATATCAGTAACTTTTTTGATAGAGGGATTTTATATTTGCCATGTTGATAAAAAATAACGGTCAAAATTCAAAGTTATTCATTTTATAGACTATAACACTGGTCACAACTATCTAAAACCGTGGTAACGCTCAGTTAAAAATCAAGACGACAGACTTTACTCAAGCCAAATTTTTGAACTACACAAACTAACAATTCATTACTACATCACCTCATTAGCATCATCAGCAGATGATTAAAACTGGAAACAGTTTTAATAATCCGCTGATGATGCTAACATGATTAGTAAAGTGTTTTTGTGAATTGTGGTGAACTTGTGTTTTATTTGGCTACATAAATTAAACTTAATTACCTCGCTTCCCTAACTTAGTACAGCCTTTTTTAAATATATCTAAATAAGATATAGATGCAGGGTTATCCTCGACTAGACGAATTTGTTGCGACACTGCCACTACTCTCGGTACAGTAAAATGAAGGAACCTTTTTGCCGTTTCCTATGAAATAAAATTATTTATATAAACTGTAATTTCAAATAAATTTCATCTATTCTATAATTTTACCTTTTGCTTGCCTAAGAATATGTTCATCATTCTCAACATCTGAAGGACTCTCTCTTCCCTTCTTGCATCTGCTAATCCGGAATCGTTAACGACTAAATATGGATATATTTTTCCGTTGTGACCTCTGGAATAATATTAGAGAAAATTCTAGATTATAATAAAAATATTTATTTCTGTGGTATTTGTAAAGAGTGGCTGCAGATATTTTATTCCAAGTTTTCAAGCAACTGTCTAACAGAACTGAATCGGAATTGTGAACAGAATCTTCGTTTATTATGTTATTTCACGTACGAACCGGCAACATTGTATGTCGCTTTTTATTTTGTGTATTCTGTCTGTATATATCGACTGGTCGTATATATTTATCTCTGTCGTATGCATTAAAATACAGACCACGGATATAAATTTCACATACTGTCTGCGAAAAAAATATAGCAGAAATGTTAAAAACGTCTTTGAAAAAACTACAATCAATTATTTTTAATATATTCATTTCGAATTCGAGTTCTAATAGCGCGACTACTGTCGAACACCAACTCAATTCCACTTATTTAAAAAAAATGCAAGTGTTTCTAACTTGCACTAAAAATTTTTCAAGCTATAGGGAAAATTACAACGACTCGTTAATAAATAAACAAACAAAGTGTCGCGAGACGTAATTAAATCGTGAAACTGAACGCATGATGTACATCTTTCCCTAGAACTTTAAGTACTGATAGAGGTACTGATTGGGGATTGGGTCGACTGGTGGACTGCGACAAATCTGCTATATCCCCTTCCACGTCTCGTAGCAATGTGCGCAGTTTCTCGGTTTATTACGTACGTTTGGCAACGTGTTTACTGTTCTCTCTTTGTTCAGTACATTATAAAAATAACAATCCCTACCGTGTTATATGAAAGCGAGACCTGAGTGCCGTACCACCGGCACATGACCGCATTAAACAAGTTGCAACAGAGACACCTCTTAGGAATCAAATAGTTCCACCTTGCGTCAAACCTATCGGTCCTTGAAAAAGCTAGCTGCAAAGAGAGTTGAAGTCACGATTACTAAAACCCGCTTCAGATGGGCTGGTCACGTACGCAGGATGCAAGAAAACCGCCTACCAAAATCTCTTCTTTACGGTGAGCTTGTAGACGGTAAGAGGAATCCGTAGGTACAAGGATATTTTCCACGAAAACATAAAGGGGATAAGCATATAGAGTCAGTGGGGGGAAGCAACGCACAATAGAGCGCACTGTAGAAGAATTGTAAACTTAGTTAACAACGACAATCAAAAAGTAAAGAGGCAACAAAGTAATGAGATTTTTGAATGTCCAGAGTGCGGAAGACAGATAACATCACGCATCGGGCTTTTCAGTCACAGAAAACGCCCTGCGTAACAATCTTCTAATGCGTGTCAAATATTCGTTAGCGAGTATAGTGGCAGAAGTAAGTAATACTATTCTTAATTATTTATTTAAAAAACCTTTCAACATACCTTATATAAAGCCGTCTAACCACTGCATTGTGCTTTTGCACGACGTCTACCCGAGGCATAAACCTCGTTATCCTTACAAAGTAGTGGTTATGCTTAGGCAAGAGAAATTCACCGGGTAATTCCACTTCCGCCGTTTGTAAAGTGAAATTGGATAGAAAACGGCATTTTTCTTCAATTAAAAATGACCTAAAAAACACCCAATAAATACATGAAAAATATTTTACCGGTTTAAGTTCTCACTGTAACATCATTTTGGATCGGTTATCTAGAATCTTCACCCACTTTTTCAATTTAAAAATGAGCGTGTGCAATCGCATAGAATTCGACTGCGAAAAGTCGAAATCTTTTTCGAATTCAGTCTTCATTGTTTTGAATACGGGATCTTCCTTGGTAGCCTTCACTCTCCTAGAAAATATTAAATTTAAAAAATAAAATATATTGTAATCGCGAAACGTTTTCCGATGCACGTCATCAATCATATCGACATTGACATTAAAGTCTATAAACCTGACTAAATGAAATTTTGGCAAAAATGTTTAAATTTGTTGTATAATTTAAGATACTGGGCAGCTCTTTATTTTACTTTATAGAGCAAATGATTGAAATAGATATTTTATTTAGATTAAAAATGGAAAAATTAGTTTAAACCGAATTTTGTTATCGCTATGTTGGTCACATTGCGCCGTGTTCAACACAATGTTGTCCTTTATTATTTGACAATTATCCTAATGTCAGTCATTATTTTGTATAATATCGTGTTGTTGTTGAACCTTTGTGAGCAATTCTCTGCTTATTTTCGTAGTCTTTTTTTAAAATTGCAGTTTTAAACACAAACAGTTCTTTTATAAGAACTAAATTTTCGAGTTTTTGTATTGCAATTCTTGAAATTATGTGTTGAAAATATGCCGAAGCATTTAAACAGCCGAAACAAAAAGCTTGTAGCTTCCCTGATAAACAATTTGAACGAGAATGTGACAATAAAGGCCCTTTATTACTCTTGACTACAGTCAGAGAAGTAAGTTTGTTTGATAAGCACATTATACCACTTTCCAAGTTAGTTTTTATTAAATTCTGTGATTATTAGTTTATGCATTAATAGCACCCTCTCTTACTTGTTATTACCACTTATGGCGTTGTAAGATGTACATCAATAAATAAATAAATAAATAACCCATAATAATGCTTAGAATAATCTTCATAATGGACTAGTTTTTGCCAATATGTAATAAGTAAAATAAGCTACAAAACAAATAAATCAATTAATTACTAAAATATTAGTTATTAAATTAAAAATAAAACGTAAAACTCTTTAAAAAATTATATAATAAATATGAAGACTTGAAGTAAATAATACTCTAACTGTCAAAATCAATATTCAATATATATATTCAAATATCAATATTTTGCGATAAACATTTTTTGTTATATAACCAATGTATAAGAACGGATAGTGTCTCTGTAACCCAATTTTATAGACACTCCGTATTATTTTTATTATTGCAATACAAAATTTAGTAAATAGAAAAACTTCAGTAATGTAAATGATATAATATAGAGGGTGTTGCAATTAAAAAATACAACTTTGATATTTTTTATTTATTTGGAACAGTATGTATCTTTAAAAAATAATTTTAAATTGTAACATTAGTGACCTCAAACGTCCCCATCACTCACAATTTCTAAAAATCTAATCATATAGCTACAATACTCCGTGTCGTATGACGTGAATAACCCTGTATAATGTCGCGGTGATTAACTCCCCCCCACCCATACAATCTACAATCTAGTCTCCGTCCTCAAACCTTTTTACTCAAATATTAAAATCAAGTTAGTAATATCAATTTTTACCTGGCTAAACTTTCTGACGCAGCTGAATTGTTACTAGTTGCATTTTCTGAACCCGAAATGTTCTCGACGCCAGTACCGAATGTTGACGTTAACTTTTTCACGAAATTCAATATGTGGGGCGTAATTTTAGCTTCGTTCACCGAATCCCTATTTTCGAATGCGATAGCATAACATTTTTTAAGGCCTTGGCAAAGTTGTCTCAAAACCTACAAAAAAAGAAAACACAAATACACTCACCGGCAGAAAAAACCGGCCACTTAAAACTAGTCCCAATTTCAGAGTTGGATTTCTCGCGAACCACTCATTAGATTTTGAAGATTTTTTTTCAAATTGTAAATTAATTCCTTCTTAACGGATGCTACGGCAGAAATTTTTATTCCGAATTTATTTTGAGCATATACGGGGCACAACAATAAGACGAAGTTAAATTGTTTTCGAAGTTTTTTGCTCGAACTTTGTGACACCCTGTAGGGTGCAGCAGCTGTAGTAGCTATTGGTAAATCAAATCACATTGTAACCTCATCTTTTGTGAGCATATTGTTTTTTTAATCACGACATTACCTCTGTTCATATTGGAGATACACTGCTTTAAAACGAACGTCTCGGAAAAATGCTTTGGAAACCAATTCACATGTAAACGCGCAAACTGAAGACGTGCTCGACGATGTCTTGGAAGTAGCTGGGGTCTTGTGGTAGGCCTCCTTGCAGACAAGCTGTTTTCTTTTAGCCTTCGTTGGAATGTTCTCTCACTGACTTGAGTTCTACGCACGGCTTGTAGCAGATGTTGATTCTGAAACACTGTAATTCTACGATTTCGTAAAGTAGGTGGTCAGGACAATAAAGCGGTCGTCAATTGCATTTGTCTTCCGTTTTCTTCCGGAACCCACTCGCCTGGCGAAATTTCCCGTTTCCATATACCGATTCCAGGCATCCTGGACGGTTTTTCGCGGTATGTCCAGGGTATCG
This sequence comes from Sitophilus oryzae, assembly GCF_002938485.1. Lineage (NCBI taxonomy): Eukaryota > Metazoa > Arthropoda > Insecta > Coleoptera > Curculionidae > Sitophilus > Sitophilus oryzae. The sequence goes on along the minus strand of NW_022145617.1, from coordinate 624,889 downwards.
GACACATAACGTTGACTTCGGCCATCCTCAATTAAAGCCACAATACGAGCAACATCCGTCACAGATAATGGCATTTTTTAATTTGACAACCGTTGTTTTCATATTGCAAATACTCATAAATCCGCCTTGAACATAAAACTTTCTGCCTGCGAGGCATTTTTCCGAGACGTTCGTTTTAAAGCAGCGTATCTCACAAAAGATGAGGCTACAATGTGATATGATTTAACAATAGTTACTACACCTGCACCCTACAGGGTGGTACAAAGTTCGTCTTATTGTTGTGCCCTGTATATGCTCAAAATAAATTCGGAATAAAAATTTCTGACGTAGCATCCGTTAAGAAGGAATTAATTTATAATTTAAAAATAAAATCATCAAAATCTAATGAGTGGTTCGCGAGAAATTCAACTTTGAAATTGTGACTAGTTTTTAGTGGCCGATTTTTTTTGCCAGTGAGTTTATAACATTTTCATATACATGGTAATACAAGATATAAGAGTTTTCTTTAATATTTTGCATAAAGAAATGCATTTCTGCATCCGTTGGGGCATTTCTCCATACCAATGGGAAATTGTTGACTGATCTTGTTGAGACAATTGTCTTCGAAAATTGTAAATAATTACTTGTCAAAAGTGACTCGTCGACTTCAAAAATTCAGTGTAGCTACTAGAGATGAGCAGAAAATCGCAAACTGCGATTTAATCGCAGCGATTGTAAATTCGCAATCGCAACCTACGATTCCTTTCCGTAGCAAACTGCAACTTGCGATTGAAACATATATCTGCCGATTTTGGATTTTTAGGCAACCAATATTACACCAGTTGCGATTTCAAATCGCAGTGGGCACGCGAACGAAGAGCTGCGAACGAAAATCACAGCATTGCGATTTTCGTTCGCACCGGCGCCGGGGCGGTGCATCGACACGGCACTGGGCAGGCGAACGAAGAGCTGGGAACGAAAATCGCAGCTCATCCCAGCATTGCGATTGCGATTTTCGTTGGTACCGGCGCGGCATCGGGAGTGGGCACGCCAACGAAGAGCGGCGATTGCAATTTTCGTTCACAGCTCCCAACACATCGGCCTAGACTAGATAGCAAAATCACATTCGCAATCAGGGCCCCGTAATTTTTATTAAGCGTTGGAAAATTGGCTTATGTGTATATAGAGCATATTATAATATATATAATTTATTAGTTTTAAATTTTGATAATAGTCTTAGATTTATAATATAATTAAGGATTGAAAATTATTTATTTTTATCCTTTATTTACTAGAAGACATATAGTACGGAAAAGAATCTCCATTAATATAGACACTTTTTTCAGCCCTTTTTATTTATTATATTTTGTTATATATTATATTATAAACATTTTTATAACAATCCATATATAATTTTCTGAATATTAACTAACAGTTGTGGTTAGGCTGCTATGCTAATTTAAATACATCCTTTACATTCAATTTTTTTCACTTAAGAGAAATTTCAAATATAATAAAATGTGATATTGTCGTTTTATTTATCTAAAAGTTCGAAAGTTTGCACTTGCACTGGACTGGCCTTGATACGGTCAGTCCAGTCGGCTTCTTTTGAGTTACATATAAAGAAAATGTTTTTAAAAGAAAAAAAGATAAACAGTTTTTTTTCTAGTTATCTGTAAGGCTGGCGGCAACCTTTTTTATAATAAATTTTTCGTTGGTATACCTACAGACTGTCTAAAAGCACATTCGAATATTTTGAACATTTTATGTATTTTTAACTTCCCTTTTAAATTTATTCGGTCTGTTCTAATCAAAAATGTTTAAAAAAAGGAAGCTAAGTTATTTGTGGAATTTTTTTTTGGTAATTGATGAAATATAATAAAAAACAAGCACTTCAAATGTTAAAAGACACATGGCATCGAAACACCCAACAGTTTCTTTGTAAGTTTTTATAAAAAAAAATGATTCCGCTATTTATTGAGCTTCCCAGTTTACAGCGTACCAATTTAAAAATATCAAAATCGCAATCGCAGGTTGCAGCCGCAGCGATTTATAAATCACAATCGCAGTTTTGCTCATCTCTAGTAGTTACACCTTTAAACTTTAAACGAAGCAGTTAAAACTTTGACGTTAAGTTAACTAAAGATGACAGTTAATTTTGACATTTAATATATGCTGACAGGTGTCTACTATGTTTCGATAATATGCAAAATATAAAATACAACCCTCGTTATTACCTTATTATTAATGGTTTATGACTATTAGCCTGTTATTATTACGCCTATTATTTTGATCAGGCATAAAAGAAATCGAAACGAAGTGTATGAACTTACTTCTTCGTACCAATCCTCTTTGAACCATTCCATCTGATTAGCCATACCTTCCAAGCTCGAGAGAACAGTGGTATGGATATCTCTTTGCATTTTCATGATCCTGGAACACTGAACCATCGTTGGCGAGGCTTTAATAGACGAAGCTTCAGCTGTGGTACTTGTAGAAGTGGATGGAGTAGAAACACCGTCTTGGCTTCCTACAAACATTTTAATCAAAGAGAATCCAAAACAGCGTATGAATTAGAAATTTTTTTCACAGCGAATAAAAGTATATTCGATACCAATTTTTAGTTACGTAATCGAGAGCGCGATTTTTAAATTCATTTTTGCCAACCATGGACATATTCGGCGTCTGGCTGACTAACTGGAATTTAAATTTCCCGCCGGGGATTCAGGTGGTAGCTCTAGTGTAAAAAATGTCAAGTTGCAACATTTATTTATTTATTTCTTGATATTGTCATTCATTTTGAAACTTTAGTTTCGTATTACGAGTTTTTGGTTTAAATGCATTGTATCCGTATGCATACTCTTTTAGTACGAAGTGTACAAGATAGCTTAATAGTCGTTGCAAAAAACTTATCGCAACCTTATTAGATTATTTTGAACGGGAAAGCGGTAGTAATGGCCCTTTATGTTCCTTAAGTGCTGTTAAGGAGTTTTGTTGATATAAATAGTAACTGTTTATATATTTATAATTAAAGATGAGACCATGATACTGCATGATAAGCAGGAATAACTTAGGCCCGCATAGCCAACAATGGGCTCACCTACAAGGAGAGTATCTAAATATGTGAGGGAGGCTACACCATAATTGAAAATTAGAAATGTTTGAATAAGCTGAGAATGATGCTGATATTTATAATTAATATATTTTTGTTTCGGCGTTGGAAACATAGAAAATCCCATGCAAATTTTGTCAATTTGAAAAATTTTGGCAAAAACACTACTGCACACTGTCGTTGGTAGTATATATTCCACTCCTTCGACTCCCAGTAGATATAGAGAAATACCTCTTAGAGACCATACAATAAAGTGGTATACTGATGCTTCCAAAACCAAAGCAGACACAGGGATAGGAGTATTTGGGCCGAAAACTAAATACTCAGAACCAATGGGTACCTACCCCAGCATCCTTCAGGCAGAAATCTACACTATCGAAAGATGTGTATAACTTATCTTAGATAGGAACTATCGGAAACAAGAAATAGCCATATTATTCGATAGTCAAGTAGCTTTAAAAGCGATAAACTCAGTAAATATCAATTCGAAGTTGATTAAAGAATGCCTAGAGAAGTTCAACAAATTAGACAAATATAATAAAGACCTCCTACTCTGGCTTCTAGACCACCAACGGACAGAAGACAATGAAGAAGCAAACGATCTAAATAGAAAAGGAGCGAACACTCCACTAACTGAACCAGAACCGTTCTTCTTCCCAACTGGAAACCAACTTAAAGTGGAACTCAGAAACCTGGAAAGACTCCATCAGTAGAACTTCTCAGAACTTAAGACCGAGAAAAATCGAAGATTTTCCTTAATTTTAGTAAGAACAATCTTTGGATTGTCACGGGGTTTTTTAACAGGACACTGTCTCCTCAACGAATACCTCAGTAGATTAAAGCTAAGAAACAACGCAATGCATAATTTGTGGGGAAACATCAGAACACCTCATCACTGGGTGCGCCGAAACGACAAACTACTGTGCCATGGAATCGAGATGTAGAACTAACCTCTGTAAAACCGTTCTCAGATACTGGCTTATGTCAAAGCCTTGAGACTATATGATGAGGCAGGTCCTGGTGATTAACCCCTTCCTGGCTACATTCATTCAGATATTTGATCTAGGCTACTAAATGATTAGTAGAAATGGTTACCTTGATTACTATCTCCACCCTACCCTGAGAGGCTTGTTGTTGTTGAACTGTGTTGGTTTCCTAGCACTAGCCGTTCTTTAGTGCCAATAAAGTATACGAACCGAAAATAGACAGCTTGAGAAACATTCTACCAACCTGAAAATAAAACAAATAAATTAAATTTAGAGGAGTGAAATAGAATATTATGTTTATATTTACTTGACATAATAGGTTTAATATAACATTTCCTTCTGTGTTGCATTAAACACTTTAACAATTGTGGCGTCCAAGGTAGCCACAGGATTGGTGGAACTCCGACGTTATTATTTGTCCAAGGCTTCGATTAAACTGTTCTTGTCATCGTCGTAACTTAATAACCATAAAATCTTCGCTATGTATTTCCGGGTTTTGGCCTCGCTTTGGTGACGACACGTGCAGTGTCACTTACTGCGTTTACACCAAAAACTAATCTGTGATTAAAAACATTTAAACAGTTAAATAAGGTCTATAAGAAAATTAATAAAAGTGCACGTCATTAAATAGCCCCCATACACTTTAACCCAGGACTCAGCCTTTGACCCAGCCTGCGGACTTGGCCTGCCGATTAGATCTTTGCTCGATTTAATATTTTCCTTTGGGACAAAATTCAACGTTTTATAGCAGTTTTTACGGGTGTTTCAAAAAACATGTGCCATTTCTCATGGGGAGATTCCTCACGTTAAAATAAGATTTATTTTTCATATCAACATGGGTCCGATTCTGTTTTGTCCGAATCTTTATCCGATATTTTTAACTAATCGTCCGACGTCGTATAAAGTTAAATTTTGTGTAACTTTTGTACGATATCGTGTGTTTTTTAACCTCCAATAATACATGGAATAATAAATAATAATAATACATAGGAATGACAGGTCTAAATATCAAAACTGTCAAATTTCGGAACGAACTTTCGGATGTATGTGACAGGCTTTTTTTATTTCACACGATAACTTCAAATTTCGGATGTCGTACCATTCGATTTCGGATGCATGAGACTCAAGCCGGAGTCTCATGCATCCGAAATCCGATGACACGACGATCCGACGGTGCTCCTATTGGTCGAAATATTTTGACACCAATTTTTATCCGATAATTTTAACTAACCGTCCGACGTCGTATAAAGTTAAATTTTGTTTAACTTTCGTACGATATCGTGTGTTTTTTAACCTCACTTTTTTTGAAAACATTTGTTTTTAAAAACAAGTTTAGTGGGAAGTGGGCAATTTCGGGATATTTGGCGAGGAAGTTATCTTTATAAGTGTTTCTCCAATAAAACATGACATGAATCTCTATTCAGTGCAGCAGAAAAATGTCAAAACTGTCAAATTTCGGAACGAACTTTCGGATGCATGAGACTCCGGCTTCAGGCTTTAGTCTTCTTATTCAAAGGCTAAATATTAGGCTTTCTCTATGGATACAACAGACTACCGCAAGCTGTTGCTAGGATATTTTATTAATTTTAATTGTGTTTTTTAGACATTGTGGATGATCGTAAACTAAAAAGTATAAAGTGTAATTGAAATCACTTATTTATTCAACTAATTGGGAGGTTTTGAATGAAGCTTTGCTATAAAGAAGTTAAGACTTTAATAAGGCATAAATTATTAATATATTATATTAATGCTAAAAAAGTTTCGACATATTCACCAGGGGCGTGGATTATGGGTTATCACTAGTATATTTTTCTGGTGAATATGTCGACACTTCTTTAGCATTAAAATATATCGCATGTATAGTAACTTTTACCCTCAAAATTTCATTCGAATCGCACTTAGAAGAACTTTATAATAAATTGAAAAAAGATGAAGACTTTAAACCCCTGTAGCTACGAAAGAAAGCAAAATCGGACCTATGTTAATATGGAAAATAAATCTTATTTTTACGAGAGGAATGAGAGATGGCACATGTTTTATTGAAACACCCTGTGTAGATAAATGTTTATCGGAATAAAAACTGCCGGTTAGAAAGAAAGAGTGTTACAGATCTGCCGACTCTATCCTTCGATTTTTTAGACAAACGTAATCCCACAGGTCAAATCCGCGGACTTGGCCAGTGACAGGCTTGGTTCGCCAAAGGCTTGGCCTGCCACATACTTGGTCTAGCCCACAAACGCAAAGATTTCATCCGCAGGCCAAATCTTCTGGTGTATGGCGGGCAAATGTTTGACGGATGCACGTCGCAATGTTGCCACAGTTATTTTATTTATTAAAAATTTAATTTGGTAATAGTTTCAACGTCTTTGATGATGGGCACGCTAACTTTTACTGATTTCTCTATACAGGGTGAGTCTTAAATAAGTGCACATATTTTAGGGGTAATATATTTTGACCACAGAAACACGACAATGAGATTTTTTCGCGAAAAAAAAATAAAAACTTTTTTTTAGTTAAAAGATAATTTATAGGCAACCTAGGTAAGTAGACTATATTTACAAGAAAGAAAACCCAGAAAAGATCCAATGGTTCTCAAAATGTAATCAAATTTTTTTATTTCGATTTTCAAAGTAAAATAACTCGCAAAAAAAACTAAAATCACCACAATACACCAAAACACTATTACTTTTTTTTACTTTCGTTAATCATGTTAGCATCATCAACAGATGATTAAAATCTAAACTGCAATCTACAATTTGAGCGTTTATATACTCGCTCAGTGGGCGTTTATATACTCGCTCGAGTAGGCGTGGCAAGATCTAGCCAACCCAGTCAGAGCCCACCGTAACAGTTAAATTTCCGCCACTAGAGTAGTAGGAACAAAAAACTTGAACTTTACATTTATTAATTCTGATGCTTCATATGCATCTGTAATTTGGTACATGTTTAATTAATTTTAAATTATTAAGATCTATACAATAACTTGGATCCACACAATAACTTTTTTATATACAACTTGGTTAATTTGGACTTATTTAAAAAACGGTTAGGAGAAAATATGTTTGTTTTATCGAGATCTACCAGCCCTAAAAATATTTGCACTTATTTAAGACTCAACCTGTATATTATTAAGGTTACCTGTCTATGATCTGTAATAAATACGCTTTCCAGATAATCGCCATAAAGAGCCCACGCTTTGATTGAGGTATCGTGCATTTGTACGGCTGCTGAAAACTCTTTGTTAGCTTCATCCGATTTTCCACTTAAGTGATACATCATTCCTTTTAAAGCATAGAACTCCGCTTTCATATCTTTGGCGAAAAATTCCATTTTCGTATGGTTGATAACTTCCAGACCTAATAAGTAAAATTATGTATCGTGTAACCGAATGAAAAACGACGGACGTCACAATAGGCGTAAAAATAAAATTTCGATCCGAGCTTAAACATATCGCTAAAATTCTAGAACAGTGATGGCTAACCTACATATGTCTCGGGGTCAAGCAGACACTGACCCAAGCAAAATTTTTAACTTAACAATTGTTAAGCAACCATTTCTTTATTTACGCGGGTTTATTTAGATTTTATAATTTGTGTGGATAATTTGGTGTATGGACTTGGTGCATTTCAGTTGATTTTAAAAATTATATAAAGTATTTCTCGCAGTCCCGTTCCCCTTACGATGGGGGCTTTCACCCTGGGGGTGAGTGCCACCTCTTATCTGGGGTGAAAAATATATCACCCATTTTAATTGTAACAATCAATAAAGGGACGAATTATAAGCAAAAAATACTCTGAAACATTTTTTCAGTAAATTTATATTTTCCGAGTTATTTAGGATTGAAAATGTTGATTTTTCATCTAAAAACTGCATATATTTCTGCCATTTTTTATAAATAACTCGAAAACTTTGCGTTTTATCGCAAAACTCATATAAAGTAAAAATGAAGCCTTTGGAATAATTAAACGACTCATTTTTTGTTGATTACCGTAGGTGTAATAATAGCCGAGTTATCACTCTGTAAAGGTGATTTTTTATTTTTCGAAAACTAAATTGCAACATTTTACCGTAAAACAATGGCGAAAGAACACATTTTTCGAAGAAAACGAATACGACCGTTTTTAAAGTGCTTGAAAAGGCCTTTAAATGTTTTTTTTAAAAAGTTCCTAGCTCAAAAACTCGCGGAGTTATGATAAAAATAAAATGATCACCTCATTATTTCGAAAAAAATTAACAACAAAATCTATGACTAAAATGATAAAGATAAAAACATCAATATCTGTTACCGTTTCGGAGTTACGGGGTGTTTTTCAAAAATATGCATTTTTAACAAATCGCTGTAACTTTTTTGCTATGGAAAATTTTTTGTTTCTATGAAAACATTTCCAAAGCACCTTTTTACGTAGAATTTAATGGTTTAAGTATCATTTTTTTAAAATTAATAATTTAAGAGTTATCAACAGAAAAATTGATTTTTTATTTGGGACACCCTCTGTATTCTTAATTAAATGAAAAGAATTTACAATTACCTTTCCAAAAATATAGCACACTTGATATTTTGTCACAATCCCCTTCGAAATACAGAATTTTTAAAAGTTCGCCACTTTCAATTAGTAGGCTTTGGACCCCTTATTAATAATACGCCCTTAATGGAACTCGAAAACATATTTTTCCAGCAAGACGACGCACCGCCTCTGAACGCTGAAGTTATCAGCAAATTTTTGCAGCCAATTTCAAGAATAATTGGATAGCTAACCAAGATCCCAGCCGTTGGCCGCCGAGGCCGCCTGACTTAGTGCCCATGGATCTAATCCTATGGATATATTTGCGAAAGAATAAAGGTTCCTTATTCTTCCGTATAATCTAGACAGGAATTAAAAATACTTAGCAGTTATGGGAGGGTATCTTTCACCCCCACTGAGTTAATGAATTACGCGAGAAATGTTCAAAAACTGCCCCGTCTGTCCATAAGAGAAGACAGTCGGTATGTCGAACACCTGTAGCAAAATCTCATGCCTTGGTTTGCTATTTATTTTTATTGTTATTAGATAAAATTTAAATGTGTTGATGTTGGTTAAATATATTTTAAATTGTTAAAAAATTCTGCATCTCGCATAGCAAATATTATTTTCGTTTTAATTGATGCTCACAGCTAAAATTTTATTGCATTCCAGCCGGTGCCGTTCAAAGCCTACTTATTTAAAGCCGGCGAATTTTTATTTATATACTCTATATCTCGAAGAGGAATCGAGCAAAGTATTGTCAAGGTGTATTACTGGTTGCATAACTGCATACTGCTAAAAATCCTGGCGCATTCGCCAGAAAGTAAAGAAAATTATAGAATTCTTTAGAAAAATCTAGAAACAACCGCCAGGGGGTATATAAGGCCCGCGCTTTGACAGTTGGACAAGTTTAAAGTCTAAAGTCTGAAGATAGTCTGAAGTTTGAAAATACCGCGAAATACCGTTAGAGTAATAGTAGTTGCATAAGTTGTGTTGTAAATAGTATAAGTTGTGTGTATAGAGTGAAACAAATAAATTCGTTAAGTATTTTATCGTGAGTTTAAATAGTGGACCCACGGAATCCGTAACAATTGGTGTCGGAAGTGCGATTCAAGAGGATTTTAAGAAGAAATTAAGTGGATTGGAAGATTTTTAGACCGGATTAGAGTATTTTTATGGTTGGTACAAGGGAACAAGCGAAGAAAATGGAGGAAGTAAGCAAACTATTAGGCGATTTTATGGAGAATATGAGAAGGGAGAAAGCAGAAGAACAAGAAAGACTCCGAAAAGAACGAGAAGAAGAGCGAGCCCGATTAGAAAGAGAAAAGGAAGAGGAAAAACTACGACGTCAACAAGAACAGGACCGGCTTGAGAACATTTTCGAAGATTTGAAAGTTCAACGACAACAAGACAAAGAAGAACAGGACCGGCTTGAGAAAATTTTAGGCAATTTAGGAAGTCGTCAGAAGAATGAATGGAGGGAAATTTTAGAAGATATAGAAACGCGCCGCCAAAAAGAAAGACAAGAAGATCAGGACCGTCTTAAGAAAAAAAACTTTAGAAAATCAGGAATTTCGACTACAGAAGAATTTTGAAAACCTGGAAAAACGACAGGAGAACCATTTCCAAGAAGTTGTAGAAGATCTGGAGGAACGCCTTCAGCAGAAAATGGAAAAATTGGAGATGGACCTACAGAAGACCAAGGTACAAGTAAGGACACCTGGCGTTTCTGGAACTGCGAACCTCAAGGCACCGACCTACGATGGACAAACCACCTGGACGATGTACCACCGCCAGTTTGAAGCAGCGGCTGCTGCCAATGGATGGACTGACCAGGAGAAAGCAGCGGCACTTGTCATCGCGCTGCGTGGCTCTGCCCTGGAACTCCTGCAAACTATTCCTGCAGCCCAACAGCAGGAATATCAAACTTTGGTCGCTGCACTGGACAGAAGATATGGCGACCAACATCGACGCCAACTTTACCAGGCCCAGATCAAGACACGCCTGCAGAGGTCCGGAGAGAGTCTGCAGGAATTCGAAGCAGACTTACGTCGGCTGGTACACCTAGCGTATCCTGAAGCACCGGAAGGATTTATGGAGGAACTCGCTGCTCAGTGCTTTATCAGCGGACTGAGGGACAACGAATTACAGAGGGCGCTGCAAATATCCCGATTTTCTACCAGCAGCGAAGCACTCGTCAGGGCGCTGGAAATCGAAGCTGCTTTTAGCGCCATCCCTAGACCGAAGATAAGATCGGTAACGGTCGAGGAACAGCCGGAAGTTCTCACATACGTTTGGAGGAGATGTTTAGTAAACTATGTGAGTTACTAGTGAACAAGAGTAGCAACAACACCCAGACAGAGAGCTATAGAAGATCACAGGACATAAGGTGCTTTAGATGTGGCAGGAATGGCCACATCAAACGGGATTGCCGCGTTCAAATGCGATCCCGTTCACCATCCAGAGAACGTAGGCACCAGGAAAACTAAAATCAGTCAATACTAAGGGGCGAGTATTGACTGGGGAGAACAGAGCCCCCAGGATTTTTTCCATTAGGAGTCTAGGAAGAACCGCTGACAGTTTGTGATCGACGGAAAGTCAATGGAAAGGGAATTCGAATGACTGTGGACACTGGCGCTATGGTATCGTTGGTGCGGGCTAACTCAGTGCAAGGATTGAAGCTGATGCCTCTGAGAAGAAGAGTGTGTTTACGTACAGTTACGGGGAAAGGGCCGTTGTGTAATGGGGAGAGGCTATCGTCGAACTGATGTTAGGAAATTTGAAGTTCCAGCATAGCGTTTTAGTGGCAGATATTGAAGATGACTTCATCTTGGGCATGGATGTGATTCGTCAACATGGATTTTCGTTCGATCACCAGAGAAATATCCTGAATATCGGAAATGAAGAGTTTATGTTATCTCCAGACGAGGGACCAGGAAGAATGGATGTAAAATCAGCGGAAACTGTGGTGATACCTGGTAATACCGAGAAGATCGTATTCGGTAAAGTGGAGAAAATCGCTGGGTGCTGTGTTGGACTGGTACAAAGTAGCGACAACAAACAAGATAGGTACTTAGTAGGAAAGTCATTGGTGAGAACACTGACAAGAATATACCGATCAGAATTGCGAATGTTTTCCCGAATTGTGTCAAGATTCAAAAAAGGTGACAAGATAGCCATCTGCGAACCTGTAAAGTGTCACCCGATGTGATGAAGTGTCGTCAGCTGTTACACAAAAGGCATCCCAAGAAACACTAAAACATCTAGAACAGCCATGGGATCACCTAACACCTGAGGAGAAACAGAAGGCCAAGCAGTTCCTGCTAAAGCATGGCAGTATTTTGAGAAGAACAACAGTGGAAGAACGGATTTTGTGAAGCACCGGATTAATACTGGTCATGCTCAGCCGATTCGACAACGTCCTAGAAGGGTGCCCCTTTCCAAACAACAAGAAATGGAGACAATGGTAGATAAGATGCTAGAAGATGGAGTTATCGAAGAATCATCGAGTCCATGGTCATCTCCTGTTGTTTTGGTGACGAAGAAAGATGGTAGTACACGATTCTGCGTGGACTATCGGAAGCTCAATGACGTCACTAAGAAGGACAGCTACCCACTGCCACGTATAGACGACACGTTAACCACACTGGCAGGTTCGTGCTGGTTCTCCACTCTCGACTTAAAGAGTGGATACTGGCAAGTTGGTCTGGACGAGGAAGACAAAGAAAAGACGGCTTTTTCTACAGGAAACGGACTATACCAATTCAAGGTCATGCCGTTTGGATTATGCAATGCTCCAGCCACTTTCGAACGTCTCATGGAGGTGGTGTTAAGAGGATTAACTTGGAAAACGTGCTTGGTTTACCTCGACGATGTATTGGTTATGGGAAGAACTTTTGAGGAGCATTTGCGAATTTAGAAGAAGTCTTCGGCCGCATACGGAATGCTCACCTGTACTTGAACCCGAAGAAGTGTAGCTTATTCCAGCGACAAGTGGAATTTTTGGGCCATGTAGTCTCAGCAGACGGAATTTACACCGACCAGAAGAAAATCGCTGCAATCAAGGATTGGCATAAACCTCGCGACAAACATGAACTTAGAAGTTTTCTGGGTTTATGCACCTATTACAGAAGATTTGTCAAGGGATTTGCCAATATAGCTGCACCCTTACATAGACTTACAGGTGATGAAGTCGGCTACGAATGGAACACCGATTGTGATGTAGCCTTTGGAAGACTTAAGGCGGCTTTATGTTCAAGTCCTATTCTAGCCTACCCGCAACAACAAGGGAGGTATATCCTGGATACCGACGCCAGCAATATCGGCATAGGTGCAGTGCTATCACAAGTGCAAGATGGCGAAGAACGAGTGATAGAATATTACAGTCGAGTTCTATCCAAACCAGAAAGGAATTACTGCGTTACCCGGAAGGAGCTGCTAGCAATTGTGAAGGCAGTTGATCATTTTCATAAATATCTGTACGGCCAAGAATTTTTAATTAGGACAGATCATGCGGCTCTCAAGTGGCTTATGGAGATGAAACAACCTGAAGGTCAAATAGCACGATGGCTCGAGAAGCTCCAACAGTATCACTTTACCATCCAACATCGTGCTGGAAAAATGCATGGTAACGCAGACGGTTTATCCAGAAGACCCTGTCAAACCGATTGTAAGCACTGCTGTAAAACGGAACAACGTGAAGGCACTGTCATGATAAGGAGTTTTAAACTTGGAACCGATGAACAGTGGACGACGACACAATTGAGGAAAGATCAAATGGAAGATCCAGACATCGGAGCAATACTACGGCTCAAGGAAGGTAACGGCGAGAGACCACCGTGGCAGGATATTGCGGACAGAGGGCTCGTTTTCAAAGCTCTCTGGGCTCAGTGGAATTCACTGGTTATTGAGAATGGATTGTTAAAGCGCACATGGGAAAGTGCGGATGGCAGCACAGTAACAACTCAGTTACTGGTACCAAGGAAGAAAGTTACCCAGGTATTGGAAGAAATTCACGGTGGTAAAACTGGAGCCCATCTTGGGGTAAACAAGACCTTGAGCAAGCTGAGAGATCGCTTTTACTGGGTGGATTATTGCGAAGATGTCAAGAAATGGTGTCGACAATGTAAAATTTGTGCAGCCAGCCAAGGACCAAGCACTCGATCTAGGGGAAAAATGAAACAATATAACGTTGGACTGCCATTCGAAAGAATCGCTGTTGACATTGCAGGCCCATTCCCTGAAACGCACAAGGGCAACAAGTACGTTTTAGTGGCGATGGATTATTTCAGTAAATGGCCAGAAGTTTTTGCCATTCCAAACCAAGAAGCATCGACTGTAGCTGAAGTATTAGTCATAATGTCTTCAGTAGATTTGGAATTCCTTTAGAGCTTCACACTGACCAAGGAAGGAACTTCGAGTCAAGACTGTTCCAGAAGATGTGTGATCTGCTTGGTATTCACAAGACTAGGACAACAGCTTTACATCCGCAGTCTGATGGGATGGTCGAGAGATTCAATAAGACCATTGAAGAACATCTCTCGAAAATGGTGGATGAACATCAAAGAGATTGGGATCAGCATATACCACTATTCCTAATGGCATATAGAAGTGCAGTTCACAACACCACCGGACTTTCACCATCGAAGATTTTATTTGGTCGAGAATTACGGTTGCCTTGTGACTTGGTGTTCGGATCACCAGACGACAGCACCACGAACGTAGAGGACTACGCGGATGAACTGAAGGAAAGGTTATTGGGAATTCATAAGGCCGTGAGAAGTAAGATTACGCTAGCCAGTGACCGGATGAAAGCTCGTTACGACCTCAGAGCTAATTCTACGGGATTTCAACAGGACGATATGGTATGGTTATATAACCCACAGCGCAAGAAAGGGAGGTCCCCAAAGTTAACTCCAGCATGGGAAGGTCCTTATACAGTCATCAAGAGGATAAATGATGTTGTGTACCGGATTCAACGCAGCCCTAGAAGTAAGATGAAAGTAGTTCATCTGGATCGATTGAGAGATACCAGACAGGAAACCTCGATCAAATTTGAGAAGGGGCAATGTCAAGGTGTATTACTGGTTGCATAACTGCATACTGCTAAAAATCCTGGCGCATTCGCCAGAAAGTAAAGAAAATTATAGAATTCTTTAGAAAAATCTAGAAACAACCGCCAGGGGGTATATAAGGCCCGCGCTTTGACAGTTGGACAGGTTTAAAGTCTAAAGTCTGAAGATAGTCTGAAGTTTGAAAATACCGCGAAATACCGTTAGAGTAATAGTAGTTGCATAAGTTGTGTTGTAAATAGTATAAGTTGTGTGTACAGAGTGAAACAAATAAATTCGTTAAGTATTTTATCGTGAGTTTAAATAGTGGACCCACGGAATCCGTAACAGTATCAAGTGTGTTATATTTTTGGAAAGGTAATTTTAAATTAGTTTCAATAAATATCAAATATACAGGGTGTCCCATATAAAAAATCAAATTTTCTGTTGATAATTCTTAAATTATTAATTTTAAAAAAATTATACTTAAACCATTAAATTCTACGTAAAAAGGTGCTTTGAAAAAGTTTTCATAAAAATACAAAATTTTCCATAGCAAAAAAGTTACAGCGATTTGTTAAAAATGCATATTTTTGAAAAACACCCCGTAACTCCGAAACGGTAACAGATATCGATATGCGGTTTTCACCATCATGTTTTTGACAAAAATTGAGCTCCAGACACCGATATTAGTTTTTGTCTATCTCCTATAGAAAAGGGTGTTTCCCTTTAAAAGCGTCCAATTTGACCCACCCTGTACAGTTGGCTATATTTAGGTACTAACAATGGGCTCTACAAGTTCGAGCGGTTTAAAATGCCTAAATTTGGAAAAAAGTTGAAAATAACGAAAACATATTTTTTAATTTTTTAAAAAAATTTAATTTTTTTGACATATCTCAAATGCAAAAACTAAGCAAGATACGTAAAAAATGCAATAGAGCAAAATTGAAGATCTATTATTTGCAATATTTTTGCTTTTTTCAATTTTTCTGTAGATCTATTTTATTTCGTAGATATTATGTTTTTTAGTTTGAGTTGCACGTAAGGACCACGTTCTTTGAGCCCTTAAAAAAAGTTATATATTAAAAGAGTTATTTATAAAAAAATTGCAGAAAAATATGCAGTTTTTAGATGAAAAATCAACATTTTCAATCCTAAATAACTCGGAAAATGTTAATTTACTGAAAAAATGTTACAGAAGTTTTTTTGCTTAGAATTCATCCCTTTATTGATTTTTGCAATTAAAATGGGTGATTTATTTTTCACCCCCGAGAAGGGGTGGCACTCATCCCCAGGGTGAAAGCGCACATCACTACTATGTAACTTTTGTTTCTTACATATATCTCTATTGACTGTTAAAATTTCACGACAATCGGCGCGGGTGTCAAGAATTCGGAGGGAATACCCTATTTTTATCCTCGCTTACTAGGCTAGAAGAAATGTATATCCCCACTCTTTATCTAACACATTCGAATTTCCATTAAAGTATCTTCATCAATCTTGCACGTTAAAATCCAGAGCGGATTTAGGATGACCAAGTCCGTAATTAAAAGTATTTTTGCTTACCCTCTTGTAATTCGTTTTTATTGTTCACAGAAGCCATCTGCAAATAACACTTAACCTGCTGTCTTACTTTCTGGAAACAATCGAACACTGGAACACTGGATATGCTGTATATTTTGTTTAACGAATCCAGACAGACGTTTGTCAGTTTATGTTTACGAGCTATTTTACAAAAATGGATGATGGACTGGGCTGAGGCGTGCATCCCTAGAAAAGTAAAATCATAAGAAATATACAATGGTATAAAAGTATGCCTTTCGTATGATATATTTCCAGGAATTTTGGATATAGAAAACTTTTTTATTTTATGTTTCTAAGAAATGTTCATTCTTGGTAAAAGCCCTAGATTTTGTAAAATTCCAAATAAACTAGTCAATAATGAAATACACTCAGATGTAAAAAACGTGTGTAAACCATTGTGCGCATATTTGAAGTGAAACTTCTTACTAACCCTAGATCATATACCGGGTGCGTCTCAAAAGTAACTCACCCCTATAACTTTTTTAAAATATAAAAAATATTATAATTATATTTATGATAAAAAAAAACAGATTTGGTATGTTAGTATATGACATAAATTAGGATTGATTGACGTATTCAATTATTTTTGGTCACATCCGGTTTCACCGGAAATGACCACAACTTTTGATTTTTAAATGGCACCCTAGGTATTTTTTACTTTATTGGGTAGAAAATGACATTCTGTATAGAATGACATATCCTATGTCAACTTTTGACATTCTCGCTTAATAAAAAATCGTATTTTAAGATTCAATCTAGAGTGCCACAGCTATGTTAAAAACACTTAATCAAGGAGCTTTGGAAAAATTAATTTGATCGGCTAATGTTTTTAGTGTCTTATCCTGGCCAGTTAGAAAATGCTCAAATTGTATTTTTAATCATATCTCAATTTTTTCAAATGGAACGAGGGTGGCTCATTAGCATATTTGGAAAAAGCATTTTTTTACGAATAATTTAATACCACACACTTGGTATTTCGAGTCAAATTTTCGTTACGAACCGCAAGTTAAAATTTCAAATAAACCAATCAATCCTAATTTATGTCATATACTAACATACTAAATCTCGTTTTTTTAACTGCAAAAATAAAAAAGTTATAGGGGTGAGCCACTTTTGAGACGCACCCGGTATACTTACGTGGATAAATCAACGCCATAAGTTTAGCATTAAAAAATATCTCATCTATAGATTTGTAGCTTCTGAATAACGGTCTAGGTAAAGCATCTAGTTCATTTGCCAGCTAAGAATGAGAATTTAGAGTTAGTAACTCGCATTTTCATTGGAGGACACCGTCATATTTATTTCAAACCAATAATCAACGAGAATATTCATATAATTTAATAAAATTACTGTAAATCACTATAAATAATGAATTGTTTGTAATTGAGTTGTAATTTCTGTATTATTAATCCGGTAAATGATGGAGATAAAGAATTGTGATTGATTAAAATTTTATTTCAAGATGGAACTTTTTGTTAACTAC